>NW_027517451.1:3500000-3855000 GCF_048772815.1 Callospermophilus lateralis
CCAGCCCAATTTGTGTTGTTTAAGAAAAGTGAGAACAACCTCACTGTACTCTCCATCTAAAATATAAAATTACTCTGCACATTATAGTAATCTGATAATCAGGACCTGAGGACAAGTTGAATTAGAGATAAAAATTCCATAAATTTTTAGTGGATTTTAAAATTACTTTTGATTAAAATACATCAAATTTCCCTTATAAAAATGTAATATTTGGGAGGAGGTGGGGATTTGAGTATTAAAGTATTTGGTTGTTAATAATAATGTTTTCCATAACTAAAAACATAAAATTAGTTTCTGTTGGTGGTCCCCAGTGGAAAGACTATGACGAAAGTCTAACCACTCTGAAGAAGAAAAGGAAGAAAGAAAGATCTCAAATTCCTATATATTCTCAAGAAAATTTCAGCAAAATGAATGGGGATGCACTAAGCCAAAGTGAGCTTTTCAAATTGATTAGTTAACTTTTTGCCATTGTAACCAACAAACCTGAAAAAAAAGAATTTTAAAGGAGAAAACATTTATGAGGGGCAAATGGTTTCAGAGATCTCAGTTCATAGATGGTCAGCTCCAATAATCTGAATCCAAGGTAAGTCAGAATATCCAGGTCTTTATGTTGGAAGGATGTGGTAGAACTTCCAACACAGAGGATGGTACACTGATTGTGATAAAGAAAAATGAAAGACATAGGTTAGCAGCAGAGTTAAGGTAAAAGGCAAGCATTTTAAGATTGTTGGTCACTTGTTCACAATTCTTAAAATAATTCCTCCTTTTTAGAAGTTTATTCATGAGTGCATAACTCACAGAAGACATTACTTCTTAATATTATCACAATAAAGAACTAATTTTCCCCAGGAATATTAGAGGAGGAAACACACATGAAAACCTTGAAAATTTCAGAGAATATCTCTGTACCCACACATATCTACCACATCTGGATACTTTAAAAACTGTAATATATTTATCAATTTAGGAAATTTATAGAGTTTAAGTCTGAGTTTATGAAGTTTAAGTCAGAGTTGCCCATTCAATTAAGGAATTAGATTTGGTTACACAAATACTATGTTGGTTAGTAAAGACAGAAGCACAACCACGTTTTAATAAGTGACACCAATAAAAGCAATGGTTAGGCCTGGCAGCTTGGGAGATGAGGGAGGATAATAAGAAGTTCAAAGCCAGCCTCAGCAAAATAGCAAGATCCTGTCTCTAAATAAAATATAGAAAGGGCTGGGGCTAGGGATCAGTGGTCAAGAGCCCTTGGATTCAATCCCTGGTACTAAACAACAATATCAAAAGGTTAAATGATGTTAAATTTTACAGTCTAGCAAATATATATTTCTACATGGTAGATTTTTTAAAAAATTGATCTAAATGGAGAACATTAATGAGAGCTTTAATGTTTTTACAAAGTCCGAATTCATTACAAATGAGGATTAAATGAGTGAGCAATTATGACTGCATTTTTGCCATATAAAATGGACTTGTCTTGGCTCTCATAATTTAATAATCCCTGATAAATGTTTGATTTTTCCAGTTTCTAGCATATCTCTTTTTGTACCCATAGTTCTTCTACCATAAATATTCTGATAATGGTGGTGGAAAAACTGCAAATCCACCTGTAACAAAGTGAAATTAAACCTCTATCTCTCATCATGCACACAACTCAACTCAATGTGGATCAAGGACCTAGGAATTAAACCAAAGAGCTTGTGCCTAATGGAAGAAAGAATAGGCCCAAATCTCCATCATGTCAGACTAGGCCCCAACTTCTTTATTAAGACTCTTATAGCATAAGAATTAAAACCAAGAATCAATAAATGTGATACATTCAAACTTAAAAAAGCTTCTTCTCAGCAAATATATAATTATATTGAAAACAGGAAGCAACCAAATCAGGATCAAGTCCAAATTTAAATTACCTCCACAACTCTTCAACATTGTCCATCAATGTAATTTCAAAAAGAAGATGATTAGAAAATATAAATTAAAAAAAAACATAAAAAATACCAACTTGAGGTTCACATGGTTGCATGCCTGGCAAACATAAAACAGTTAAAGACAAAAGCAAATTTAAACTATCAAAGAATAAAGTAACTTCAAAGAATAAAAAATTGGCATGCAGAGATAAACAGCATTCATTACCATAAAATAATATTTTTAAATGATGCTTCCATTAAGTAGCAAAAAATGATAAAATAAAACTTAGCAAGGAATGAACATTCTATACCATGCATAACAGCTTAAACTCCTTTAGCAAATGCAAGGTAGGCTAAGAAAAATAATGAAAGCTATATCATGTTTGTTAATAGGATCAGATTTACCAACATAAATATATTTTTACCTGAACTTAATTTACAAATTTGACATAATCACAGTAAAAAATGTATAAACATAGTTAGATTATAAAATTATTTTTATCAATCAAAAATAATAGTCATTAAAATGTTCATAAATAAGAGCTATGGAGTCAAATTCTCTATATTAAAGTACAGTGTTTGTTTAACTGGCAAAACAAATTGAACAAATCTAAAATCTTTGAAAAAGGCATTTTCTACTCACTCAGCTATTAAACTTATAGCCACACAACTGATACATATGATTGTGTTCACCTTGATTCCAAAAAGTATCTGCAATGCTCTTCAGAGCAATTCTGTTCCTAATAACCTGAAGTCTCAAAATGAAAAATTGTACAACAGCACATTTTCAAAGAAAATAGTATAGGATCACTTAGGAGAACTTTATAAAAATAAAAGCAAACAGCACATGGAACAACATGTGTGAGAATCTATAAGTTTAGAGAGATATCTGGAAAATTACATGCATTGCATATTTCAAAAAAAAATTAAAAACTTAAAAATAGCAATATTTTGCCATTTATCCCAGAAGAAAGAGAAGTATTGTTAATTAAAGGGCCTTTGCACAACTCTCACAGATGCTTTCTCTGGGTGGTTAGAACTACAGACAACTAGAATATCTTTCAATAAATGCATGGTTAAGTGAACTACGATTAAGTCATACCATGAAATACTAGTCAACATTACAAAATATGAAACTATTCCTGCTCATTAAAATCTGCATAGTAATCAAGGGCATTACACTGAATAAAAGCAGTCCAGTCAGTTGTATAGAGCTGTTTACAGTGTGAGTTCATTTACATCACAAAATTATAGAGGCAGATATAAGTGATTTGTGATTAATGATAGGTGCATCCAGGATTTTGGGACAGTAGTGGTAGGCAGGGGAGTTAGTGTGACATTATAAGGGTTTTACAAGCATATTTGTAATAATGAGATAGGTCTGTGTGATTGGTGGCCATGGTATTATACAAAAAAACCTACATTTAACCCAATGTGTAATATTTAATACTGACGAATTGGTATCAATTCTGATAGGAAAATTAATATTTTGCTCACAAATTTTGTAATTAATATCTACATTCAGTATAATTAAGATGCATATAAATTTAGTCTGTTTATCTTTCTATATTGGAATAAGTGAAAACATAGATGATTAGCATTGCTTTGTAAAGGATTAATTTTCTTTCAAAATTTCAATGAAATACAGCCATTTCACCTGTAATTTCTAACCTTTGTGAGGTTGACAAGAGCTCCAGAATTCATAACTGTCTCTATTTTATATCTTTTATGTCTAGCATATATATATATATATATATATATATATATATATATATATATATATAATTTTTGTATAGTTACCACACAAGCACATACATATATATGTATGTGTATACATATATATACACATATATATATAAGGTATATATAATTCTATGTATATATAATTTTATGTTTTATATATATAATATACACACATTTGTATATATTATATATGTATATATAATTTAAATATGTAAAAAAATATATATATACATATACACATATATAATAATATATGATAATGCCAAGATAGTTGATCATCAAGTTATGAGCAACTGAGCAACATCAAAATGTAAATTGACCATAAAACTCATGAGTAGTTTATGCTCTTGAAATAAGTCAAAATATAAGTAAATGTGTTACAGCTAGTTGTTCTGTCAAATAAAGGTTATAAATAAATGTTTCATTTTATAAATAAATAAAGGAGAGACTGTTTTTGATAATTCATCTTGAAATGGTAACTCAAATATTCATTCATATCACATGCCAAGTCACCATGCCATCACAAGAGAAAGTAATATTAGCACAAATTTTGTTGTATTTTCATCTCAGTAAAGACAAATTCAGAATTTGAGGCTGTTATTTCCAAGTTGAACACAAGTAACCAGGAAAAGCAATCATAACTCAGTTATATTCCTTTATATGTATGTATGTACAAATTTAATTTGAATATTGAAGTTGAAACCAATATTGAAAATTCCAAAATTTCAAGAAGAACTTTTTATTTTGAGGTTCTTTTTTATAATCTGAATACAAATAGTTATGTGACAATTTCTTTATTAACTGAGATATATTAAAATGAGCATTTCAAATATGTCCATTTTTTTTAGAAAACAAAGTTATTATTCTTTACAAACTTAATAAATGAAATTGTTTCAATTATCTAAAATTGCATAAATTATTATATTTCAGAAAACAGAGTGTGTCCAATAATTTATGTATAAATGTTTTATTTAAACAAAATGTACAAAAGTTCTATATTATCTGTGGTTCAATCTTACTGTTTATTGTAATTAGTACAATAATAACATAAAATACCAAGGAATCAAATGGAAATACATACAATATGTTAGTAGTCACGAATAAGGAAAAAGAATTTTAGTAAAGGTAAAATTAACACCACTTTGTAAGGTCTTTTTCTTTAAGTGTAACCAATACCCTCATTTCATGTGTATACAATAGCAATTACTTTTCTCTTTTAAATTATATGGTTTGGGGAAATTATATATATGCTAGTTTATTGAAAAACTGTACACAATATTGTAGAAAAAAATATATAATTTTCCTTCTGTTTATGGATAGTGAGCATCAAAACAGCTAACCTTTGAAAATATCATTGAATATAGTTAATGAATATACCTTCAGAAAAATCCACAGCCATATGGAAAATTAACCTGTCAGGTCTGATAAAAATGACCTATTTAGTAATGACACACCTTAATTTTACATTTTTTTAAATTTATTTTATCATATATTATATATGTTAACATTTATATAAATTACTTATACATAATACAATCAATAAATATATAAGAAAATTATTATTATGTTTGAGTGAACATAGTTTTTGCTAAATTTAATTGCAATTTTCTTTCTATTACATGGAAAAAGTACACAAATATAGACCTTTTTCTTACTATAATTTTTGCATGATAAAATATATGCAAATTATTCATCACAAATCATTTTCCTACTATTTGTTCAACCAAGAGTTCCTGAAATTAAACTCTAAGAAAAAAGTTTAATCAGTATACTCAAAGAACATAAAATGTTCTGCTCCACATAAAATTCAGCAAAGGATTTTTTTTTTCTGAATATATAAGGAAAGGGTAAGAGAAGAAAAATGTTTCAGTTTAATTTGTAGTATTTACAAAAATTTCTGCATATGCTCTTTTAGGCAATATGTATACTGGTAATAGAAAATTACATTAAAATACTTACATTTTCATTAAACATTTAACTATTTAAAGACTTTCCCCATTAAACTGCCATTGTATTAACCATTCTGGGAAATAAATGACTTTCACTTCTCAGGCTTTAAACCTACACAAACAGTCACAATTGACATTTTAATAAATATTTTGGCTTCAAAGACTGAAATATCTAAAAAGTCACATATGTCAATTTACATATTTAATGTAAATTTATTTGGTTGGCTCCTTTTGTTAGCATGAAGTTGTGTGATTATTGAATATCCTCTCAAATATAAAATCATTAATGGAAAAAATAGTGATCATTTTTGCTTTCTTTGATTTGACATGTGTAAATTAAAATTAATTTCTGGTGCAAATAACTTCATAAAATAAATTATAATTCAAACAGCTAAAATAACTGTATTTTATCAAAATCCAATTAATTTTATGCATGAAGTCTATTATAAAATGATGAATATAAACTTATCAAATAAACAACTGATTATAGTGTAGTCAATTTGCATGCATTAAAATATTTTTCTGCATAATTATTACTTGATCAACATTTTCAGATATTACTACATGATATTAAAAGAGAATAGATTATAAATTATGAAACATGATGAAAACTTTTAAAAGTAATATTATTTGCTTTCCTGTCTTATAGATTTTTTTTGGGGGGGGGACCAGGGATTGAACTAGGGGCACTCAACCACTGAGCCACATCCCCAGCCCTATTTTGTATTTTGTTTAGATACAGGGTGTCACTGAGATGCTTAGCACCTAGCTTTTGCTGAGTCTGGCTTTGAACTTGTGATCCTCCTGTCTCAGCCTCCCAAGCTGCTAGGATTACAGGCATGCCTCTGGTGCCTGGCTTTGTTTTACAGATTTTAAAGATTTATTTCTTCATACTGGATAAAAATGCCTACTTGCCAGAATCACCTGTGCCTTCAAGCATTTAACTGTGTTCATTGCATCAATGTACAATATTAAGATTCACAAGGATTACAAAAAATAGAACAAGTTTATAGTACTAAGCACTTTACAAGTACGTATTAAATAGATTGTATTTACTTACACAGAGGTTTTGTGAAAAATCTGTGAATGGAGAATAGGAATTGAGCCTTAGTTAAAAGTTAGTAAAAATTGGTCTATCACCTACATGTCTGTTTCTTGAAAACTGTACAATGTTGTTCTCCAACCATACAATGTAATTCAACTTGTCCATAAATCTGAGATGAAGTGTGGTAAATTCCTGGAAATAATCTCTTTCAGCATATCTTGAACATTGCTTTTCTAACAACATTTGACAATAAATGCAATTTGTTATCAGTTTTTCTTTAGTTAGATATAAGACATGTGCATAGTGTTTTGTGAAGTTGCAGACTCATATGACATTTGCAGTGAATTTAAAGAAACAATAATTTTTCTTCAGAAAATATTTAGTAGGTACCAAGTTCATTAAGACATTTTACTGTTTCTTAGATAAAAAGGACAAAACATACTGAAACCATGTAAGAAAATTTGAATAGCAGATACATAATATACACATAAAAATACCAAAGCTATTATATTATAGAAATGATACTATATTAATTACTTGGGATGGCAGACAAACCTTGAATTGTTCAGGGAAAGAGCAGCTTAACTGGAATTAAAGGAATCAGAAAATATCACACAGAGAAAAAAGCCCTGAAGTAAAAATGAATGGGACTTCTATTAATATCAGTGAAAGAAAGATGAGAATATATGGTTTCATCATGTCACTGAAACTTTCCTTGACTCCACATTACCCCACATATCAGGGTATAAAAAAGACATGCATGTTTAATCATATTTAAATCACATTTATATTTATGGCATTACTTACTCCAGTAGTAAACTTGGAATTTTCTCTAATCCAGCTAATAGAATCTCTTGCCTTGATATACTATATTGGTATTTGGGATACACTTTCTTTTTGATACAGTGTTTATGAGCACATTGTTATAAATATCCTGTTTCCCTCTAAATTTTGAGCAATATGCAAGTAGGAGTTCTTAAAAGAGGGACAGTTGTCTCAGTCTTACATTATATCAGTGGTCCAGGGATACTATAATAAATTTAAAAAATGGAAGGTTTAAAATAATAGAAATGTAAGCTGTTAAATCACTTTTTAAATTTATTATTGCATAGTTCAAATTGAAATAATTAAAAAAAAACATTGGTTTGTTTATTTGTAAAAAATAATTTATAAATATACATGTTCTAAAATAAGTGTTGATTTTTACATTGATACAATGAATTCTTTATTTATTATTCTTAATCTTTCCATATTATTTTGTAACATTATTTAAGTTAATTTTTTAAATTTTGGATTGACAAACATTTTATCAATTTTATTTTAAAATTAATACAGGAAGTAAATATATAAGGCTAACTAAAGCATTTTGTTATGAATAGAAAAAATACTTTGAAACTTTTGGTACCTTTGGTTTAGAAGGTTTGGTGTGGTTAAAACAAGGTTAACAGTACTTTCAAAAGTGAGTAAGCCTGCAACTTTCTCAAAGGCAAAAGAACGTGCGACAATAATAACAAAAACAACTGTGATTTAATAAAAAGCAATAGGAAATAAATGTCCTACAAAATATTAAAACTTCAACTTGTGACTTAGCAGAATTAACATAAGAATTATAATTGTTGACTTTATTATAAAGTATTTATTGTATGCATCCAACAAATTATCAGGCATATAGAATAGGTAGCCATTTATAAAGAGAAGGTAATAACTATATACTAATGATATGATATTGACAACATAAATTACTGTATCAGGTCTCAACTTGGAAATCTATCAAAAAATTCACATTAAGGAGACAATTAAAATAATATTAGTTCTGCCCAATTTCAGTTTAATACTGGAGCATTGAATCCCAGTTTTGTTCAGTTGACTTCATACCAAATACTGAATCTCAAAGTGAATTTTTTTTCCTACTTCACAAACAAACCATTTAAAGACAGTCCCCTTTGGTACTAAAGGGCTTAAATTTACCCAATGCTTTTCTAATGCATTTTTATTTTCAGGAAATAATTTTAAACCAAGTCAGACTTGTTAGAGTTAGAAAACATCCTGTATCTTCAACACCAGGTTCTATGCTTAGATTTGTCCCTACAGCTCAAGTGTTGGAAATTTAATCACCAATATAACAGTATTGTGAGGTATGATCTCTGGAGGGTAGTTGGACCATGGGTGTTCCACCACCATGTATGAAGGATATAAATAACAATGTGCACATAAACACTGTATCAAAAAGAAAGTGTATCTCAAATACCAGGCTAAAACACTGGGACATGGGGCTCTGAGGGAGAAAGGGCAAAAAGTACTTTCAATTAGAAGTAATGTTTCACTGTCAGGAGAGAAGAGGTTCCTTACAGGAACCTGTAGTTCTTAAGGTCCAAAAGCCCATTGATTAATGAAGAAAGGTGATTTCTTTTCTTTTTCTTTTTTTCTTTTCTTTATCTTTTTCTTTCTTTCTTTTTCTTTTTTTTTTAGTCAGTTACACTCATGACAATATCTACACCATGTAATTCATCTCTGAGAAATGAAGGAGATACATAAGAACAGATACAGGGAGCAAAAGAAAGAAAATAACTGAAACGGGAACATATAATCATTGCTTACAGTAGAATTACATTAATTCTCTGAGTTTTCACAAATAATATCAGAACCCTATCTATCAAAAGACTCAACATTTAGTTCAGTGCACATAATGAAGTTCGAGAACAGCTATGGTGCACAATGAAGTCCTAGAATTGAATTGCAATTGATACTGACTAATTTTTAAGGCTCAGAAATGAAATTAATCATGGTGACGTCATTAACTCTCCATGAAAACTATGAGTGAAAAATAGAAAAACATACTTAGTTTTCATGAAGGGCTAATAAATTCACAACATGTTTAATTTCAATTTTTGAGATGATTAGCAAGTTATACTGATCTATGAACATTGAACACTGGGTCATTATTTTGATTCATACAATATGATTAAAAATTTGATATGAACATTCATGCGAAGAGTTTTAAATTTACTTTGAAAATTGTTTAAAATATTTAGAAATATGTGCATACACCCATAATTATGACATGGCATGTAGTGTACATAAGTACCTGCATTAATAAATATATGCATATATGATGTTTTAATTTATCTTCTATAAAGTATATCACACTTGGATTTATATAACTCTTTTGTAAAAATGCAACAATACTAGTGTTAGGATATTCATGCTAGAATTGAGATTTTTTTCTGCATTTTCACATAAATTTATTTTTCAAATAACATTTTTGTAGACTTTTTTACTTCTAAATATGAATATATGTTAAAGAACATTTGTGTTATATAATTATATAATTATTTAAACTCTGTATTAAAGTAATATTTTTAGAATAACATATTTATATAATTATATATTTATATAATTATGTATTTATATATTTATATAATTATTAAAACTAGGTATTAAAGTAATATTTTTAGAATAACATATTCAAAAACTTACTTATGCCAGCTCCAATAAGTATGATTCTTTAATATTTTAAATTATAATTTTAGAAATTATTTCTGAAATGTGGCATTTCTAATGACTCAAATTCAGATACGTATAGTTCTATGAAATAAATATGAATATCATATATCAAAGTTTCTCATTTTCATATGTAATTCTTTTCATAAATTTAAATAAAATTTTCATTTGCCTGGTTCCAGTAAAAAAAGTTAGAAAATAAAACATAGTATACTATTTTCAGATAATAATAATTAATAATATATTTGTTTATATTTTTATTCAAATTTGTGTATGTTGCAGACCAAGGCAATTAAAAGGAACATACTTTGAGACATTTGAAAAATAGTCTAAACAAATACTCTTAGAAAATCCCATTTTCATCAATGTATCAGTGCAAGTGTTGAATGGCTGTGATTATAATGAGGCAGGTGGCTGAAGCTATCCCTTTCCAGACAGCTGGTGGGCTGAAATAAAAACCAATTATTCAATTTGGCTTCTAAATTTTTATTTGTTTATTCTGGCATACAATAGCATTTTCTTTCCCATCTGGATTTGGTAAGTTTCTTGAATCACTAGAATTATTAAATCAATAGACCAAATTTTCATTTAAGCATCACTACTTTTGCAAAGACTGGGTAGGTCTTTTTATAATAATTTGCATAATTTTTGTGATAAACATTGTAAAGTGCACCTGGATTCTTAATTGATTTTGAATTTTATGATATTATCATGTATTTTTCATGGATAAGTTTGTTCTGTATAATTGACTAAATTTTACTAGATCATTTAATCAATTATACAAGTTAATGATAAAATACATCAACACATAAAAGACCATTATTATTAAGAACATTTTTTGCCAAAGGAACATGCAATTAAATACTACAGTATCATACATATGTACCATAAAACATTGATACATTCCTTGAAACAAAAGAAACAACAAGAAACAAATAAGCAGTTCTAGAGTGAAACAATAAAATAAAACCTTTTGCCTAAAACTTGACACATGTTGGAATTTGCACCCAATGGGAGAGAGGTCTAGAGTTAATTCCTTAGTACCTTATAATAATAAAAATTAGCATAATAAATGCATGAATACTAAATTTAAAGAAAAATCTTTAAACAAACTAAATGTACTTCAAGTAATTAAATTTAACTTTGTTATGAGAAAATATCATTTCCATAGCTATAACTGATACTGAATGCATGTATCTATCTTATACAAGAAAATTATGTACCAGCTTGAATAAACAAGGAGAATCCAAACATATGCTGTTCAAAAAGACATACTTTAAATCGAAAGACACATAGGTGGAAAAAAAATTTAGAAGATTCTATGAAATTTAAAACTAAATTTAAAACTAAAACAACTAGTATTGGTGCTAGACAAAACAGATTTTTTGTTATTAGAGCTTTTTAAACACAGTGGTTGGGTTCATCCTGAAGATGAAGCAGATTTTAATGAAAACAACTTTCATCTTTGTATAAATAAAAATTTCATTGTGGTGAGCCGTTTCTGCAGATTATGGTCGCCATTGCAAGATGGCGCTGGCTCCACTGTGGTCTGTAACAAACAACTCCTTGTTTGGGAGAGTTGGTGCATGGTTTCTCAGCACCCTGTGAGAAAGTTCCACGTGGCAGCTTCGCATTGGGGCTTGGGATGCTTTATTAAGGCTGGGAGGGGCATCCGACGAGAGATTAGAAGAAATATCAAGGGCCTGAATAAACTGCTGAAAGAAGATTCCTGAGTTGCGTCTTCCTTGCGGGCAAGGGGTCGCGACAAGTGGTGCTGAAAACCCGGGAACCAGAACTTTCAGCAGTCAGGGGTGGTGCACCAATTAGTCCCAGGTAAGTAGGACCCACAGTCAAAGCGGAGATCAGTCCTAGATAAGTAGGACCCGCTATCAAAGCGGTGATCAGTCCTAGGTAAGTGGGACCCACGGTCAAAGCGGAGATTAGTCCCAGATTAATAGGGACCCGCTATCAAAGCGGAGATTAGTCCCAGATTAATTGGGACCTGCTATCAAAGCGGAGATTAGTCCTAGGTAATTGGGACCCGCTATCAAAGCGGCAGCTCCTCTGTAAAGCCAGAGAGAGCATTATATCTTATTGCAGCTGCACTGTGTACTTTCGCTCTTACTTTCACTTTTGTTTGTTGTGTGTCTTTTGTTGTGTCATGGGTGCCGTATCTTCAAGTCCGCTTCTCCTGGCCCTAGATAACCTGTTACGTTCCAAGGGCCTAAAAGTGAAACGTAGTACTTTACAGAGATTTTTACAGAAGACAGATATTGTTGCACCGTGGTTCGCATTTTCTGGCAGCCTCACTATACCTAGCTGGGATAAGTTAGGCACAGATCTTGACTTTGCTTCTGAGCAGGGCATATTAGAGGGTGGGGTGATACCCCTTTGGAAGATGATCCGTAGTTGCCTCGCAGACGGCAGATGTCAGGAAGCACTTACTAAAGGACAAGAAGTTTTAGAGCAATTACATGAAGAAAGATCAGAAATGGCAGGCAGTGAGGTATTTCAGGAGGGTGGGAGTGTGCGAAGCGAGAAACAGGGGAGGAAACAATTATCTCCGGCAGGCAGTGACGTATTTCAGGAGGATGGCAGTGTGCAGAGCGAGAAACAGGGGAGGAGGCGATTGTCTCTGGCACAGAGTGAAATATTTCAGGAGGAAGGGAATGTGCAGAGCGAGAAACAGGGGAGGAGGCGATTGTCTCTGGCACGGAGTGAAATATTTCAGGAGGAAGGGAATGTGCAGAGCGAGAAACGGGGGAGGAAACGCTTGTATCCAGATCTCAGTACACTGCACACACTCCCATGCAAAAGTGGGTCAGAAGAGAAGGACGATGAGGAGGAGGAGCTCGGGAGACTGTCTCGGCAGCTAGGGAGTTTAACTATGGGAGAAGGGAACAAAAATAAACAGGAGCTCAAGAAAAATGATCCTCCGGACCCGCCGCCGTATGGTGAGGGTGTTTCGAGGAGAGCTTTCCATCCCCAAGCATGGAGGGCTGTTAACGCTGAGATGGGTCTTGCTTATCCAGTTTTCCAGGATGACAATAGGGGAAGATTCCATGAGCCTTTAGATTTCAAAATTGTGAAGACCCTGGCAGAGTCTGTGCGCACTTATGGGGTGGATGCCGCCTTCACATTAACTCAGGTGGAGAGTCTGTCTAGATACTGTATGACTCCCTCTGATTGGGCTAGCCTTGTTCGGGCTTGTGTTTCTCCAGGCAAATATTTGGACTGGAGAGCCTTTGTGCTAGAGGGCGCTGTAGAGCAGGCTGCCCAAAACTATGCGGCGGGACACCCCCATTGGGACAAGGAAATGCTTTTGGGACAAGGCAGATTTGCTAATCAACAAACAGGATACCCCCCTGAGGTATATGAACAGATCAATAACATTTGTATCCGTGCATGGAAATCACTCCCAAATAGAGGAGAAGTGTCTGGCAATTTAACAAAAATCATGCAAGGCCCCACAGAACCTTTCTCGGACTTTGTTGCTAGGATGGTGGATGCCGCAGGAAAAATCTTTGGTGACCCTGATAGAGCAATGCCCTTGATTAAACAACTTGTTTTTGAGCAATGCACCAAAGAATATAAAGCAGCAATCGCTCCTTATAAAAACAAGGGCATAGAAGCTTGGATGAAAGTGTGTAGAGAGCTTGGAGGACCTTTAACTAATGCAGTTCTTGCAGCTGCTGTCCTTTGGATCGCAAAAGGGGGCGGTCCTGGTGCCAGAACATGCTTCCATTGTGGTCAATCCGGCCATTTCAAACGTGACTGTCCCAAAAAAGGCAATTTTACTGGACCTCCTCGCGGTGGCGTTTCTAATAGCCCTCGTCAACCGGGGCTGTGTCCAAAATGCAAAAAGGGGAAGCATTGGGCAAGAGAGTGTAGATCATGAGGGACATCCATGGACAGCCTATTTCAGCTGGGCCAAAAAATGGCCGGAGGGGCCCCCGACCCCAGGGCCCACGAATATATGGGGCAATGGAGAATGTCACACCCGAACCCGAGACATGGCCTTCTCTGCACCATCCCACGAGATGCGGAGAGCCACTACAGGTGCCGCGGGATTGGACCTCTGTTCCACCTCCAGACTCATATTAACACCTAAGATAGGAGTCCAATTGGTGGAAACTGAGTTCAAAGGGCCTTTACCCCCTGGCACTGTAGGTTTGTTAATTGGACGTGCATCCTCTATCCTACAAGGTCTTCATGTTTTCCCCGGAGTTATAAACCCTGATACTGTAGGGGCAGTAAAAGTTATGGTGGAAGCTCCAAGGGGCATTGTGTCTATCTCCCCAGGGGATCGGATTGCTCAATTGCTAATTTTGCCTAGTTTGCATAATCACTTCCCTGCTGACTCAAGGTCACGGACAGGAAATCAGATTGGTACCACGGGAGGAAATTGTGCCTATTTGTCACTGGATATGAGCAATCGCCCCACTTTGGAATTAAGCATAGAAGGTAAATCTATTGTGGGATTGCTGGACACAGGAGCAGATCGTAGTATCATAGCCCTTAAGCACTGGTCTAGGGGATGGCCAGTGCAGGCTTCTGATCAATCCTTAAGAGGACTTGGATATGCCCAAGCCCCTCAAATCAGCTGTAGACATCTATCTTGGAAGGACTCGGAAGGACATGATGGTACCTTTCAGCCTTATGTACTTGATTTACCCATTTCTTTATGGGGCCGTGATCTGATGAAAGACATGGGGTTCACTCTTAGTAATGACTATTCCCCAGTGTCTCAACATATCATGCAAAATATGGGGTATAGGCCAGGTCTAGGACTAGGAAGGCACCTATAGGGACGTAAGCATCCTGTGCAAGGTCATCAAAAGCTTAACAGGTTTGGTCTGGGTTTTTCCAAGGGGCCACTGGGGCTCAAATACCCATAACATGGCTCACCGAGGAGCCTGTTTGGGTGCCTCAGTGGCCTCTTCCCTCGGTTAAACTGGCAGCAGCCCATGATCTAGTCAAAGAACAACTTGATTTGGGTCACATCCAACCTTCTACTTCTCCATGGAATACTCCCATATTTGTCATTAAGAAAAAATCAGGGAAGTGGAGCCTACTGCATGATCTACGAGCAGTTAATGCTCAGATGCAGCTTATGGGGCCCATTCAAAGAGGGCTGCCTCTGCTCTCCTCTGTTCCTCAAGGCTGGCATATAATTGTTATTGACATTAAAGACTGTTTCTTTTCCATTCCTTTGCATCCTAAAGATTCCCAACGTTTTGCTTTCACCCTTCCCTCGTGTAATCACAAAGAACCAGATCAAAGGTTTGAGTGGGTGGTGTTGCCACAGGGGATGGCTAACAGTCCCACGATGTGCCAGATGTATGTGGGGAAGGCACTCGCACCTCTCAGACGTAAGTATTCCTCCACCAAGATCATTCACTATATGGATGATGTGTTATTGGCCGCAAAATTAGAACAGACAGTTTATGAGGCTTATAAAGAACTCATGATGCTGTTGGCTCAACATGGACTGCACATCACACCTGAAAAGGTTCAAATGGGGGATTCTATCAGGTTTTTGGGAGCGACAATTGGGTATGACAAATTAAAACCACAAAAAATTACCATCAGGACTCAAGATCTCCAAACTCTAAATGATTTTCAAAAATTGCTGGGACATATTAATTGGATAAGAGGATATTTACATATTCCTAATATTGTGCTCTAGCCTTTGTATGCTACTCTTAAGGGTGATCCAGATCTTGCTTCCCCTCGTAGCCTCACTACTGAGGCTAGAGCGGCCCTTATAAAAGTAGAACAAGCTATACAGCATGCCACTCTATGCAGGCTCCAGAGTGATAAACCTTTCCAGTTATGTGTGCTTGCCACTATGCGGCAGCCTACTGGAGTACTGTGGCAAGATGGGCCTTTACTATGGATCCACCCACATGTATCCCCAGGAAAATCCTTAGAATATTATCCTGATGCTGTTGCAGCATTGGCACTTAAAGGGATTCAACAAAGCATTCAATTTTTCGGCCAATCACCTTCTTCTCTTATCATACCCTACACTAAAGCTCAACTTAATGTTTTATGTGCTGCTCTAGACAACTGGCCTATTCTGTGTTGCTCGTTTCAAGGGGCTATTGATAATCACTACCCTTCTCATCCATTACTCCATTTTGTTAAAGAACATTCCATCATTTTCCCTAATGTAACTTCATCCAGTCCAATTCCGGGGGCTGTTAACATTTTTACTGATGGTTGCAAGTCTGGAATGGGAGCTTATGTAATTAATGACTCTCCCCCTATCCAGCATCAATTTGCTCCTGGAAATCCACAATGGGTAGAACTACAAATTGTTATGGAAGTTTTTAAACAGTGTTCTTTTCCTTTTAATCTTATTTCGGACTCCAGCTATGTGGTACAAGCACTAAAAGTCCTGGAGACCATGGGAACTATTAGTGATGCCCACAATGTGTCTGTTTACTTTACTCAGCTTCAACAGCTTATCTCTAACCGCACTGCTTCTTTTTATCCAATGCACATCAGGGCTCACACCTCTCTTCCTGGTCCGTTATCCCAAGGTAATGCCTGTGCGGACTTAGCCACTAGAGGCCAATTGATATGCTTGGCTTCCTCCTTAGAGAGGGCTAAGTTGTTTCACCAAAACTTCCATGTTAATGCATTAACGCTGCACAGGCGTTTTTCCATTTCAAGAGCGGATGCTCGGCAGATAGTATTGCAATGTCCCCATTGTGTCACATTTCTTCATCCCCCTAATTATGGAGTAAACCCACGGGGATTAAAGCCATTGATTGTTTGGCAAATGGATGTGACACATATACCTGACTTTGGTAACCTTAATTATGTGCATATTTCCATTGATATGTGCTCTGGAATTATCCATGCTTCTGCTTTATCGGGAGAAAAGGCACGTAATGTCATTACTCACTGTTTAGAGGCATGGGCAGCATGGGGTGCACCTGCATCCCTTAAGACTGATAATGGACCTGCTTATACTGGCAGACAATTTACAGCTTTTTGTTCTACTATGGGAGTGCAACTTACTCATGGTTTGCCCTATAATCCTCAGGGCAAGGCATTGTTGAGCGTGCTCATCGCACCTTAAAGGAAACTTTACAAAAACAAAACGGGGGAATAGGAGCTGAACACACTCCTAAAGAACGCCTGTCCTTAGCTCTCTTTACCATTAATTTTTTGAATTTGGATATTCATGGTCGCTTTGCGGCCGATAGACATGTGTCCCCTCAGCCCTCTGTGAGTGGCTATGTTAAGTGGAAGGATGTTCTTACGGGCCAATGGAACGGCCCTGACCCCATGCTGACATGGGCATGAGGATCTGTATGTGTTTTTCCCCAGGATCGTACGGAACCATTGTGGGTCCCTGAACGCTTGACAAGAAGAGTCTCGACATCAACTGACCAGCAACAAGAGATACCACAACAATCCTGTGATGAGGATCTTCATTCTGCTAAGTGCTCTGGCTCTGGTGCTGGTGCCGATGGCACAGGTGACACCAATGCGGTGGTGGGCAGTGGCACGGGCCTGGCCAATGCCGATGCCGGTTCATGGTAATTCTAGTGTCCTCCCCACTCTTTTTTCAACCTCATGTGAGATGTCTGCTCCCTGTGCCTCTCCTAGAGGGGACATGGAGAGAATTATTAATCAATCTCAAGTTAATCTCACAGGAGTTTTTTGTTTCAGCCTTAGAAACGCTAATTGCATTAGCCTTAAGACCAAAAATTTGACTAACTGGGAGGAACCATTGCGGTCCAGTCAGGTCTCAGGAAGCATTATCAGTGCTGTATTGAGCAAGGTAGCTTCGGGGAAGCAATCAGGCTCAGAGACCCCCGCAAACAGCAGCTCTGCTCTTAACATAACTACCTTGGCTATTATCTCCGAGGTACTAATCCCAGTGCCTCCTTCATCTAGTAGTATTTATAATGCCACTCATTTCAAGGCCTCTCCTTACTGTTCCCCTAATCTTGGTTTCCCCCCAACATTTACGCCTTGTCAGGATCATTCTTGGGAGAAACATCAAGTTGCTAAAGGTTTCTCCCTTTCCCCCTCTCTTAATAGGTATGTTTATAACTTTAACAATAGTGCCAGCTCCTCTACAGGAGTAGGTTGGTCCTGGTTTTAATGGCTGATTTCCAATGAAAAGGGGGCTTCAGCCGATATTTCTGCACTGGCTCAGTTGGTAGGAGCCAAAAGTTGGCTGGCTAATATTTCTGGTACTGTTAGGGAAAGTGAACAAGGTAATAGACTTACATCTGTTTCATTCAACTCTCTGTTGTATAATGCCACATTGCCTCCTGCAATGGTCTGTGTCCAATCCCCCTTCTTATTCCTTTTGGCTAAGGCCACCTCATCGGGGATGCTGGATTGTTCTCATACTACCTGTCTCTTATCTGAGTGTTGGAATGGTTCCTGGACTGTAGCAGTGTTTATGAAAATTCCAACTTTTGTCCCAATCCCGGTCACTGTGGATCCTGATAAATTCCCTATTGTTGAGCTACTTAGAGTCTGCAGAGATTTTGGAATCACAGCGGCTATAGTGACAGCCGTGGCAGTATCTGCTGCTGCAGCGGTTACGGCCGGAGTGGCTATGGCCAATCAAGTACAAACTGCTGCCACCATTAATCAAGTTGTCCAACAAACTTCCACCATACTTGAATCCCAAAATACAATTAATCAACATATTTTGTAAGGGATTTTAGTTGCCAACCAAAGAATAGATTTACTCTAATCTCAGGTAAAAGAATTGGCTGACTTAGTACTTTTGGGTTGTGTTGACCAACGTGCACATTTATGCATAACCTCTGTCAGATTTAATGATTCCAGGAATGCTTCCCGCATCATTGGTGAATATTTGGCTGGAAATTGGTCCATGGAAGCGGAAGACATGATCCAGTCTCAACTAACCCAGATAGCTGTCTTGTATAGCACTCGTGTTGATCCCGTGACTTTGGGTCAATTCACCAATTGGATATCTTCTGCTTTTTCCTTTTTTAAAGAGTGGGTGGGGGTAGGCATTTTTGGTGCAATCTGTTGCTTCGGTATGTTTCTCTGTTTGTGGTTTCTCTGTCGCCTCAAGGCCCGCAATGCTCACGATAAGGCTATGATCATCCAAGCTCTTGCAGCTTTAGAAAATGGCAATTCACCTCAAGTTTGGCTTGGGCAGCTTAAACAGTAAATCTTTGACATGGTCGTTACACCCCAAGTTATTATAACATTGCACTGGAATCGGCATGTCTTTCCTCGTTATTCTCTTAGTGTTGTAAAGCCCTTGCACTCTGCCGGTCTTGCTGCCATTGGACGCAGGTGGGTTTCCACACTAATGCTTCTCTATCGCCTTAAAGTCCGTGCCTTACTTTCAGGGTGCTGTCAACTCGTTTGTCGTTGTGTGCAGCCACAGTTCAGCCTTAGCTGTCCCCCTTCGTCCACCTTCGTCACGATACAGGATGCGAGGCAAGGCACTGCACTTGAGTGATCCTTGAAGTGGACCTCAAGGAGAGCATGTCCTATTGCATGCGGGTTTGATGTCCACGCCCCACCCCACGAAAAAAGGCGTCGGCTGATATGGCTTCAGATCTGGGGAAGGGCCCTCCTTAGGACTGAGCCATACTATGCAGCCACTTCTGCACAGTGGGATAGGACCTCTACTCTCGCCTGTATTGTTTTCAGAAAACAGAAGGGGGGAACTGTGGTGAGCCGTTTCTGCAGATTATGGTTGCATTGCAAGATGGCGCTGGCTCCACTGTGGTCTGTAACAAACAACTCCTTGTTTGGGAGAGTTGGTGCATGGTTTCTCAGCACCCTGTGAGAAAGTTCCACGTGGCAGCTTCGCATTGGGGCTTGGGATGCTTTATTAAGGCTGGGAGGGGCATCCGACGAGAGATTAGAAGAAATATCAAGGGCCTGAATAAACTGCTGAAAGAAGATTCCTGAGTTGCGTCTTCCTTGCGGGCAATCGGTCGCGACATTTCATAATGCTGAAAGTAGCAATTCACATGGAACTCATAAAATCTGAAATATATGTACAACTAAAAATGTTGCTTTAAAATGTATACAGTAAAAAGTTAAAAATGGATTAATAATTAAATCTGCAAATATTGCTGGGTAATGAAGCATTAGCTTCATTCTGAGTAGTCCTTTTTTTTTCTTTTAAATTCTTTGTTATTTTGTACTAGGAACTGAACCACGGCATGATTTACCATGGAGGTACAAACTCAGGCATTTTATTTTATTTTATTTTTAATTTTTTAAGACAGTGTCTTGCTAATGCACACAGGCTGGCCTCAAACTTTGCATTTGCCTGATTCATTCTGCCAAGTCATTGGAATCATATGACCATGCCCTGCACTCAGAGTAGTTGATAGAACCAATTAGACAAAATGTGTGTGTGTGTGTGTGTGTATGTGTGTGTGTGTTTATCTGTGTGTGTATGTGTGTGTGTGTGTGTGTGTGTGTGTGTGTGTATGTATATGAGATGCATCAATCAAAATGCAGGAGATTTAGAAAAATAAAAAAATTCAATCTGATTTACAAGTGTTGCTTAGGATAGAGACATCAGCTTCACTCGGAGAACCTGTTAAAACCTAGTAGGCTGAATATATACAAATGTATCTACATTTCTGTCTGTATCTACAAATATATATCAGACCAAAGAATTCAGAAAATTTTTCCTTTTTTATTAGTGTCCATGGAACAAAAAGATAGACAATCTTCTGGACCATTGATTCCAAAGACTGAAATCATACAGTTTAGGTTCTCTGATACAGCAATATTAAATAGGTAAAAATATCTAGAAGAAGATATTTAGAAAACATTTGATATTAAGCACCCAATTTTAATTAATTTAATTTCAATAAAAATAAGAGGGGAAGTTGTAATGTTATTAAAACAAACAAATGATAGTACATTTGTAATATCAATTTTAGTCTAATTGTGCTAATACAAAAAATACTGTAGACTAGGTCAGATAAATAAACAACATAGATATATTTAATACAATTATCAAAACTAAAAAAGTCCAAAATGAAGGAAGCAGCATGTGATTCATCTTCACATGGTAGAAGCTGGAGGGGCAAGAGAGGAAATGTAGAAGGAAGCTTCTTTTATTAGGGCCTTACTCTTTTATTAGGGCCTTACTCTAATTTATAAGGAAGAACTCTCATAACCTAATCATCTCTTTTTTTAAAAAAATCAGTAGTTATACATGACAGTAGAATGAATTCTGACACATTGTACACAATGTAGCACAACTTCTTCTTTCCCTGGCTTTACATGCTGCAGAGTCACACCAGTAGTGTAAACATACATGTATATAATGTAATATTGTCCATCTCTTTCCACCATCTTTCCCATCTCCATAACTCCTCTTCTCCCCTCATTCCCCTTGGCACAATCCAAACTTCCTTAACTTCTTCCCTTCCAATCTTCCCCATTATGTATCAGTATCTGCTTATCAGAGAAAACATCCAACTTTGGGTTTTGGGGTTTGGCTTATTTCCAGCTCCATCAATTTACATGCAAATTCTGTAATTTCATTCTTCTTTAAGGCTGAGAAATATTCCATTGTGTGTATGTTCCACTTTCTTTATCCATTCATCTGTTGAAAGGCATCCAAGTTGGTTATATAGTTTAGCTATTGTAAATTGAGCTGTTGTAAACATTGATTTGGCTGCCTCTTTGTAGTATGCTGGTTTTAAGTCCTCTGGGTATAAAACAGGAGTGGGATAACTGGGTCAAAGGCTGGTTCCATTCCATGTTTTCTGAAGAATCTCCATGCTGCTTTTCAAATCACCTCTTAAAGGCCCCACTGGTAGCTAGGCATGGTGGCACATGCCTGTAATTGAGGCAGATCTGAGGAAGAGACAGGAGGATTGCAAGTTCAAAGCCAGCCTCAGCAACAGCAAGGTGCTAAGCAACTCAGGGAGACCATGTCTCTAATAAAATACAAAATTGGGGTGGGGATGTGACACAGTGGTTGAGTACCCCTGAGTTCAATCCCTGATAGCCCCTCCAAAAAATAATAAATAAAAAGGTTCAATTGGCAATACTGAAATTTTGGAGAGATCACAAATAATAGCAACATCTAACTTTTCAAAATAATTTTAAAAGTTATTGGAAAGAAACCTATAAAATTAATCATAAATATTAGCAAACAAGAAAAGTCTTAAATCATTACTTTCATTTTGCCCTGAAAAGTTAGAAAAAAATAAATGAATTTGTGTGTCTGGATTGGATCCTCGACCTGTACAAAGCCAATAATGGAAAAAGAGGTAAATATCAAATTGTGTCTGGGGTTAAGCTAATAAAAATATTAGGTTATTTGTATTTTCTTATGTATTTTATCTAGTCTACAATATTTTGTTATAGTAGCACAAATTGATCAAAGTTGTATCATTTGTTTGAAAAACATTACATGTTCTTTTCTTGAAACATGAACTATGTTCGTAGTGCCAGGATTTTATGAGATATTAATGTAAAAAAATTCTTGAAATCTGCAAATAAACTCTACATACTTTCTTTGTAATGTTTTTATAAATGTGAAATGATTCCACAATGAAGACAGAAACAGAAATAGAAACAGGGATGGAGAGAAACAGAGACTAAGATAGACTCCTCCATGCCATAATGGAAATATAAATTAAAATAAGTTTTAGAAAATAAATACAATAAAACAGATCAGAAGTAACAAATACAGAAAAAAATATACAATTTAAACATTCACATACTGCATAATCAGATCTTTGAGGATATTTTGAAAAGTTGACACTTAGCATTATTAATAAAAAATCCTATACATCCAAATCTACGATAAACTTTAACTTATACATTAGACACTGTAAAATATTGTAAAAATAATAAAATGGAACAAAAATTATATACCTACATGGTAATAAAAGTTATATAAATTTGCTTTGTTTCAATGTTTTCTGAAGTATCTCATTTTTATCTGAGTTGTAATGATGAGAGAAGAGACAATTCCCATGCCGTATGATGTGCAGCAAGTGATCGAGGCATTGTGACATTGAATTAGATCACTATGGAAGGGTTTCCTCATTCCTCAACAGTTGATCTGATGATCTAGTAACCAAGTTGACCACTAAGTGAGTAATAGGCATGTAGTAATTTGCAGCATGAATGTGATGGACAAAGTTATGGGAGAGTGTGAAATTCACAATGCTACTCAGAAAAACAATTTAAATTTGTGAAGTTTTCAATTTTGGAAATTTCTATTGACTCTTTTCTGAATGCTGTTAACAGTGTATAACTATCCATGAAAAGCAATCCCACGAGTAAAAAAGGACAATGACACCAAACTTAGGAAAAAATTAAACTAAACTAATAGGATTAAGAAATGGGGAATATTACTACCAAAGCTATCATCATTAAAATGATAATATTATTCTTTATGGTCAACAAATTTAACACCCATAGGTGAAAGAGGCAAAACCTTTGCAAATGGCTGTAATCCAGAGTTGTACAGCTGACATCAAACATATTTTTTTTGTTTTCCCACCTTGTTAACTACATTTATAACAAAGTTAATAACTTTGATTTAACTTTTAAATGTTAAATAAATTAATCACAAACCTCCATTCATACTCCAACTCATATTATTTCAATGGTGAATACTTAAAAAACTTAATGTTACATACGGTCCTTCAGAAAATAGGGGGAATATAAGATGCTTCCCAGAATATTTTATCACATTTTCATATGTTTAATATCAAAACTAGATAAAAATATCATTTTTTGATAGTGAAAATTTAAAAATTTAGTAAGAAATCACCTTTTAAAACCTAGAAAATAACTCCAATATTATATCTGATTAGAATATGTTTGTATTGAAAAGACTGTATTTACATGCATACTGTCATAAAATTTTGTGGGCTAGAAAATTATGCAAAATTTGAAGATTTGTCTTATTAATACATTCATATGATTTTTCATATTCCTGTATATTTAAATAAATAAAATCTATATAATTGGATATTTAACCAGGTTTGCTATACTTTATGATTTGGTGGAAACATCTATGAGACTTCAGCAAAACACAAATAAATAATTATATTAAGACAAATAATTTTCAGAAAAGTATTTTGTGAACACTGTGTTTTTGAACAAAATTAATCCAAATATTAATTTTGTTTTCCAAATATTTCAGGAAAAGAAAGTTCTAAGTTCTCCAATTCACTCTATTTAATTTGTTGATTTCCTAAATTTAGGTATCATTATTTTTTCAATGTAATTCATATGTATATTAAAGTCAAAATATAAGTGGAAAGTATCAGGCATCGATTTTGCAGCTTCTCATTTATTAAGTATACAAAAAGAGAGAAACTTTACGAATTATCATGATGAAAAGTGCTTCAATTATAAATTTCTATTTAGAACATTTTTATTTATAGTTTTAGTTAATACTCAATAAAAATGAATCAGTGAAAGCCAGATGCATTCACATTGCAAATTTAATTAGATTATGATTTATTTATTAAAATAGCAGTTATCATTTTAACTCTGAATCTAATGAAGGCATAAGTTTTTTTTTTTTCAAATTTTAAGGCAATTACTTTATGAGATTTACTTTTGGTATACACTCATAAATTAGACCATTCCAGTTAAAAAAATTATTTCCCAACTTTATATTTACTTAAGTATACCTTTTATTTTCTCATAAAACATTTAGGTTAAGAGATATATATTTTAATTCTGGCTTATGTAAAAGATATCTTTGTTAAAATATTTAGTACTGGGCTGGGGATGTGGCTCAAGTGGTAGTGCTCTCCCTGGCATGCACGGGGATCTGGGTTCGATCCTCAGCACCACATAAAAATAAAAATTAAGATGTGTCCACTGAAAACTAATAAATAAATATTAAAAAAATTCTCTCTCTTAAAAAAATTATTTAGCACTGCTTTCAAATACTATAATTGAATTATGCATAACAGCATTATTCCATTTTCCACCAACACAATTTCAGAGCATAATTCAATTTAATATAATCAGATTTTTCTTTCTTATACATTCCCATAAAATAAGAAAACACGTTAAGTAAACAATATTAAAAAGTCTAGTGTATTGTTACTTAACTGATGGATTCAATTTTAAATAACATGAATGGAATAAGAATTTGTTTTGAAATTCATATAAGACATTTTAAAAATAATAAATAAATAGGAGTAACAGCTAGCATTTTATCATTAATGGAAATATTATTTCAACAGTTTTTCATAGTTAAAACTTCTTCAATTTAAGAGCATTTAGGATGATTTAAACATCTTACAAAATCAGTAACACAAACCAATAACAACTGATAATCAAGTTTGATACTGTGATTTTAGAATCAAGCTCATATACTTGATTGAGTTCATATACAATCAAGCTCACATACATTTCCTCTCTGCCCCAAAGTTAGCCTCCCATTACTCATTGGCCTAAATCACTATCAAGTTTAAAAATGATTTAGGATCGGGCCTGGGCCTATAGCTCAGTGGCAGAACACTGGCCTACCATGTTTGACGTACTGGGGTTGATCCCTAGTACCACATATAAAAAAAACAAACAAAATAATGATATGCTGTCCATCTGCAAAGACAAAAATTTTTTTTAAAAATTAAAAATGGTTCAGCCAGGAGAAAGAGTTTCTGGCAAGTTTGCTTTGATAGTAAAGAGCAAATTGTGCTTAAGTTAAACTCTGTTACCATTTTATAATTACTTTTAGACTCTGGCTTCCAAATTTATTGGAGAGCAAATGTCTCTTCTTTATGGTACTAACCATGAACTAACTTTAAAATTTATTTTTATTTGTGTTCTTTTTAGTTATACATGACAGGAGAACCTATTTTGACATTTATTTAAACACATAATATATTTTTTTCTAATTATGATCCAAGTCTTATGGATGTACAGGATGTTGAGATTCACTGTTATATTCATTTTATGTACATAGGAAAGTTGTGTCATATTTTTAATAACTTTTTGTGGAAACCTTTGAAAGTGGTACACATGTTTTACCAGAAAAACACACATTGAAGTATTATTCAGTGTTTAAAAAGAAGACTTGGGGCTGGTGTTATGGTTCAGCAGTACAGTGCTTGCCTTGCATGTGCAAGCCCCTGAGTTCAATACTCAGCACCACATATAAATAAATAAAATAAAGTTGTTAAAAAAATAAAATAAAAAGAAGCTTTAACATTTGTGACAACAGGGATGAAGCTAGAGACATCATTACCAGTTTAAAAGGTCAGCCATTTCCTTTTGCACTTTTTGCCATACATTGACTATAGATATAGCTATATATGTAACATATTACTTTGCACTTTTTCTTATGTTCCACAAACATGTATGTCTATAGTTATAGAAATGTCATATGAGTTTATTTCAGTAGCATTATAGTAACTACAGATACTAAGATGTGTAATTCTCATTAGTTCATTTCAAATTGATTTCACCTATATGGTTTCTTTGATTTTCTATACATACTTGAGAATTAGCTTCAATTTCTAAAAGTAAAGAAACAAAAATATTTTGAGCAGTAATGCTGGTTTCTGAACCCATTGTTATATATCAGTTGTCAAAGCATCCTATTTCATAATGTAACCTCACAAATACCTTACCTTAAAAGTGATATAATTAAGTCAAACCTAAATTGTTATACTATTTTTCTGTTGAATAAAAAAAGTTCAAGACAAAATATGTAACTGTCATTATCTGCTGTCTATATGAAGAATACACGATAATAAAAAAGATTTTACATTTATTTTATCTTAACAATAAATTTTGAATTCTGATGACTTTCTTATCATATACTCCTATATTACTTTTATCATTTATATTTAGTGTAAAGGGATATGATTGTTATTTTAAATGTGAAACATAATAAGTATACAAATTAAGACATGAATGTGTAGTCCTAGGCCAACATCTCAAAGATTACCACTTGTCATTTATCAATATTGTAGTGTATTGTTTTCCAAAAACTACCATAGCAATGACTATAGGTCTATGAACCTTTTTATATCTATTCACTTTCAAATCAAGTGTCTGAATCTATTTCCTTTCCCTCAAATCTAGGGGAAGGAGCATTGTGATTTTTCTGTGCAAAATGTGTAACAGACATAACATTATATAACTACTGGCCTATGATAGTCAAGGGATTATATCTTTTCCTCTTTTTTTTTTCTCTCTTTGATCAATAATAGACACCATGCAAGGAAGAAGCCCTATTCCTATATCTAGGTCCATTGTAGGTTTTTGAGTAAGTCTCATTTGAGACCTCATCTACCAGCTAGCATCAAGTGCTGCCAAATGAAAAACTGAGTCTTCAGATTCTCCAGGCGTAGATTCCATAAATTTCCCTTAGGGAACCACCCTAAGTTAAGTACCATCTGTATTTCTGATCCATAGAATCCATGAGCATAAGAGATGATTATATTATGTCACTGTATTTTGGAGCAATTAGTAACTCAAAGTCATTGGAGTAATTGCATTTCTATATAACTTTTGATGAAAAGCAAAGGGGCCATTATGTTGATCAAACACCTTTGATCAGAATAACCATATCAGTAGAGTAATGAAAATGTTTGTGCAGTGTTTCCTACTGAAAGAAAAACTCAAGTAAAAACTAAAGTTTTTTGTTGAATTAAATAGGAAGAAAAAATATGGTTTTAAAAAAATATGCTTTCAAAGTATGAGGAAATTTAAAGATTTGGTTGATAACATTCTTACCCTCATATCTCTAATGAAAATGCATATGCTATGAATATGAAACTTATTTTGCATTAAAAAAATGTATGCATACTGTTATATTATATCAGCATTTAAAAAGGCTTTATATGTGTATATGATGCTACCATATTAATTATAAAGAAAACATATAGGCAATGGCACTTTGGGGGTTCTTTTTGGATGACTAACTTTAATGTGTCTTCTAAAAATCCAAAGGTCTTCAATTACATAAATTTGTTTCTCACAATAGATATCTCCTCTTTGAATCATTTTAAGGATAGTTTGTAAATTTCTTAAAATATATTTTTCTTTATCCAGATTTACATTTATATTTCAAAACTGCTAGTGAAAAAATATTCCAGTTTTCCTTGATTTTCAACTAAAGGAGATGTGACTATAACAAGACTTCAGTTACATATGGACACACAAATACATTTCTTATCCAAACAATTATATACACTTTAGATTTTAAAATGAATTATAGTCCAATGTCCATCAATTCTTAGTAATGAAATTATATCCTTAAATTATATGACTTGGAGAAAAAAAACTCAAGAAGAGAAAAAATTAAATGACTTTGAAATAATAAGTTATGGGTTTTATATAAAACTAATTAATATTATAAATAAACTCAGCAAAGAAGAAAACAAGAACATATTGTTTATAGATTTTTCTTACACATCATATGCTTTCAATTATGTCAGATGTTTCCAAAATTATAGAAATAAATAACACTGAAGTATTGTTCGGAAAACAATTATATTTGGAGTGAAATGCAGAAAATTTACATTAGAAATGTGTTAAGTTTATTTCTATGTATAGAAATATGAGGGAGTGATTTTATAAGAAGTACTAATGGCATTTCTTTATGGAGTATGGAAACACTAAGAATTTTGCTGAAGTTACTGATCTCAGATTTTTATCTTTTTTGAAAGAATAAAAATTATTAATTTTCATGTCTATCATCATAAATAAGAGGGTTGAATTATATTTCAAATGCACTCCAATAAACTGAAGATATCAAGAAAATTAATTTGTACAATCAATGTTTAATTATATCAGTCTGGTAAAACCTTAAACTTATTATTTATTTTAAAACAAAGTATAAAATAATGCATTATTTTTATTAACTGCATTGCTTAGATCATTAATGAACTCTTGCATGTCACATCTAATGAGTCTTGATTTGCATGTCTTCATTTCACTCTTTATTAAGTTTAGGGATTTAGCCCTAAACTTAATCAAGTCCTGAATTCAAGAGATTTTGAATCAGGAAGTTAACTGGGTTAGAAAATCTACCTCCAGATTCCTCAACTTTATTATATATTTAAAATTTCCTGGTGAGGCTGGTTGTTCTTCCTGTTTCTGCTTTTAGGGTTTAAGTTATTTTATTATTATTATTATTATTATTATTATTATTATTATTATTTTAGTTATAGGTGGACACAGCACATTTATTTAATTTTTTTATTTTTATGTGGTGCCAAGGATCAAACCCTGTACTTCACACATGCCAGGAGAGCACTCTACCACTGAGCCAATACTCCAAACTGGCTTTGAGCTATTTGAATTGGGAATTTTGACATCATCTTTGTATCGCCAGATCTTTAAAAATATTATTTTGAAATCATTTTGATATTTTATGCTGTATAAACACAGTAAGACAATAAAAATTCTTACTTAAGTATGAACAATAATGTTACAAATTTTAACTTGCAATATCACTTTCATCTTCAGTGTTTTATTTTCTGGTAGGGTCAAAAGAAGAATGGGGAATAGCTATACACCTGAGTGTGGTCATCAATATTATAAAAGCCTCACTCTCAAAGGTGCTTTTGTTAGAAAAAAAAAAAAAAAAAATATATATATATATATATATATATATATATATATATATATATATATTCCAAATGGAAATTGGAAAGTAAAGTATGACTTTTAAATAGAAGAGAGAAGCAGAATTAAAGGGGTTGGAAAATATAGTGATGCACAGTGCAACTTTTGATATATTGAAATAAAGTTTTTTCCCCTCTTGTTTCTGTATATTTCAGGCTTTTGAAAAGGACGGCATAATATGAATTAATTTATACCAGATCTTTCAAAGAGATTTTTGAGGATATGTCACAGCAAGGAATAAATAACTGACCCTGTATATTCCTCTTTGCCTTGAAAGGAAGATAAATTAACTGTAATATCTCCATTTTCTTGTAGTTCTAAAATAACCAAAGTTATAAGGACAGATTTTTCCACAAACTATTCATGTTAAACACAAGTCAATAACTGGCCCCACCAACTTTTCTATTGCTTACATGAAATTGCAATGACAATTCCATATCATTTCCAACTAAATAATTAATAAATGGTCAAGAACTATTTTGAGAAAGAGCCCCTGTTCTTCAGAAAGTACAAATCACACACACACACACACACACACACACACACACACACACACGTGCATGAATTGCTCTGCCTATATCTAGGACTAAGTATTTTTCTGTTGGCTCATTGATGAGCACCTGTATGAGACTTCTATTATCTAAATCTCAAAGGGCATGTGCTTCATCACCCACAAATATGCAGTAGGTATTAAAAAAAGGGAGTTCTATGCGTGCCCTCAGGGTCCACTGAACATGTAGATTGACAAGATAGTCAATTCCCTTTTATGTGTTTATAAAGTGGAACTAACACTGAATCAAATTTATCTGTTAAGATTTACATGGGAAGAAAGGTGACTTTTCATTGTTTTCTGGAAGTAAGTTCAGATTTTCTTTTAATCCCCAATTTGCCTGAGCAAATAATTTTATTTCAATTTAGTATACTCAGATCCAGTATACTGCCAATATTGCCATCATTGTCTAATTCACAGTTTAATCTCTTACGGAAGTTCAGGTTGTCATCCCTTATTTGTTTCCAGTTCATGAGTTCCTTTTTATCAGTCCAGAGTGCTTCATGGTCACCCCAGTATAGCTAGTGTACATGATTTCTTTGGATACCTCCAGCTGTTGAAGTATGTCTTTTCTTTCTGCAAAGGGCAAGGGGCTTGCTAAAGATGTTCTGGACATTTAGTAAATGTAGTTCTATACTTAATCCCTTGGATCTTCTCTTTTTGTTTTCTGTCCCTGTAGCCAGCAGATGTTATGCTTTGCTGGTTCGTGCCTGTGCTACCTCCCTTCACCCTTTTACCCTTTTCCTAAAGAACTTTACTGCAGCCAACTGTGCAACAGCAAAGACTTCCACTTCTCCTGTAACGGAAGCTCTTTTTTCATTCTCTCAGGCAACCATTGGCTTATTAAGTCACTTTATGTTCTCCAGAAAAGGTCAAGAAATTCTAGGTGATTCCCTCCACTATACTGGGGTGTGCAGTGTCCATAAAACTCTTCACGGGATGATCCCACAGAGCCCATTTCACTGCTATTGTTTCTGGAGCATACTGGATATTAGGTTTTCTGTGAATTTCAAAAGTGAATATTAAAAAAACTATTTCCAGCTGTAATTGTAATCAGAAGAAATAAAAAATTCTGCTACTCAGTTTTCCCACCAAAATCCAAGCTATTTGCATTTTGAGATATGATGCATGTGATTGTGTTGTATTACTTGTCATAGGGATATGATATAAGAAATTCAGGCTAGCCTTTGGTTAATATGGAATTAATCTAACAGATATTATCCAGGTGAGCCCAATCTAATCATATTAGTCATTTAAAAGCAAAGTCTAATTTATGGTAGAAAGGAGAGTTCTGAGGCATGTGAAGACTGGCAGTATTACTTCTAGATTAAAGGTGTATGGGGCATGTAATAGGGACCATGATCACTTAGAAGCTTTGAGCAGCACCCAGTGAACAGGCAGAAAGTAAAATGAGACCCCAGTCTTACAACCAAATCCCAACAACTTCGATCAGCTTGGAGGAATTTCCTTCCCAGAGATTCTAGAGAACATCCCCACCTTGACAACACTTTGATTTCAGCCTTGACAAAGAAGTTGAGAATCCTGTTAAGCCTGTTCAAACCTCTGGCCTATAGAACTGTAAAGCAATGAAAAATAATTTATCTGCCTTTCTTAGACTGGTATTGTTTGAGTAGTTAGATTTGTACTAATTGTTACACAGTGATAGAAAACTAATAGGTTAAGATTTCCATTGAGGAAATTTCCTAAAATAGTAAGCCATGCTGAAGACCAAAGAATCAAGGCAATAGAGAGAGAAAGCTGAGCAAAACTCAAGGATTTCTCTGAGTAAAACTAATGGGATTCTTCATGTATTGCTGCAAACAAGAAGACCGTAGGTAAAAATTTTCAGTTTCAAAATTACCTGGAAGAAAGATTGTATTCAATGTAACTAAAAGTTTCCTTAAAAAGGAAGACATTTTCAATATGTTTTTGCTAGTAAACATATAAAATAAACCCAGAGAGTTGCTTTTCTATTTTTTTGAAGAAGTGATTAGATTATAAAGACTTTGCCCACATTGTGGCAATATGATGGATGGTTTCTGAAAATCAAATTCTCCTATATTAAATTTTCTTTATTTTGTACTTTACACCTGAACTGAATTTAGTTCTGATAGTGTACAATGACATTTGCTTCACTCAGTATCAAATTCAGACAAGATAATACAAAACAAATTCTTCAAAATAATTGCAAAGGTATATATATTTTGTGTAATCCAAATCATATGATATTGCTTAAAAGTATAACATTTTCCTAGACTTTTCTTCTGCTTAATTGCTCTGGCTAAAATTAAAGTATGATATTGAATAGAAGTGGTGAGTCTGAACACCTTATTTCCTTACTGATCTGAAAGAAAATACTTTTAATTTTCCCTATTAAGTATGATGCTGACATGAGTTTGTCACATATAGCCTTTATTATGTTGATGTAAGTTCTTCTGTCTCTAATTTCTTCAGGGTTACGAATGATTGTTAAATTTTGTCCAAGACTTTTTCTGTAGATATTGAATCTCTTTTCAAGTTATGAAATCATGTCTTCTGCTCAGTCAATATTAACTATGAGAAAAGTGTAAAAGAGATCTAAATAGGAAAGGAAGAAGTAAAATTATCCCTATTTGCATATGATAATTTCTATATTTAGAAGACTCTAAAGGGTCCACCAGAAGACTTCTGGAACTCACAAACATATTCAGCAATTTGACAAGATATAAACAACACAGACAAATCAATAGTTTTACTATATGCCAGCAATTAATTCAATTTGAAAGAAATTGAGTAAAGAATTATAGTAACAATAGGATAAAAAAGAAAAAAGAATAGGAATAAACCTCACCCAGGAGGTGAAAGACTTCTACAATGAAAATTATAAAACATTGAAGAAATAAATTGAATAAGATACTAGAAGATGAAAAACTCTATATTTGTGGTTTGGAAGAAATAGTAACCTCAAAAGAACCAAAAATGATCTACTGATTCAGGGGAATCCCTATTGCTATTCTACTGACTTTCATCACAGAACTATAACAATAATATAAGATTCATATGGAAGAACAAAATACAGACTTAAAAGACAATTCCAAGGAAAGGAACTCTGCTGCAAGCACCACATAACATGATTTAAAATTATACTACAAAGCCATAGTTCCCAAAAAGCATGGTACTGTCATACAATCAGATGCACAAATCAATGTAATAGAATAGAAAGTACAGAGACAAACCCACACAGCTACAATCATCTGAAATTTGATGAAGCAAACAAAAAATACACTGCAGAAAAGAAAGCTTTGAAAAATGGGGATGCAAAACTGGACACTCATACATAGAAATATAAAACTAGATCTGTACCTCTCACTCTGCACAAAAGTCAACTAAAAATAAATCAAAGACTTAAATATAAAACCTGACACTTCATAATGACAAAAAGGAAGAAGCGGAGCAACTGTTCAATATATAGGTGGAGACAATGACTTTCTATAAATCAGGAAATAGCACCAAGATTGGTAACAGGAATTGTACTAAATTAAAAATCCCCTGTACAGCAAAGGAAAGAATTAGGAAGGAAGAGACAGCCTATAGAATAAGAGAAAATAGTTTCCAATTCTTTTTCTATCAGATAATTAATATCCACAATGTATAAGGAATTAAAAATTCTCAATATGAAAACAAAACAGAACAAAAAAAAATAACCCATTGAGTAAAGGGGAAAATTAACTATAAAGTCAGTTCTTAAACTAAGTAGCACAAATCTCCAATATTTCTGTAAAAATTATTGAACAACTTTAGCCATCAGGGAATTGAAAATCCAAATTACGCAGTGATTTCATCTCACTCATCATATGGAAATTATCAATTATACTGTTAACAATAAATGCTGGTGAAGATTCAGGGAAAAAGGAACACTTATATATTGTTGGTTGGAATGTAAATTAGCACAACTGAGCATAGGGATTCCTCATAAACTAAAAGTGACCTATCACAAATCCAGCTATATTGCCCATATTCATAGGAAAGAATTCCATCCTCATTTTTTATTTAAAAGAATTAAAGTCAGCATATTTTTAGAAATATGAATATCCATGTTATTACAGCACAATTAACCAAAGTCAAGTTATGGAATTAGCCTAGCTATCTGTCAACAGATGAACAGGTAAAAAATGGCATTTTTACCCAATGGATGTTTATTCAGCTATACAAAGGAAAGAAACTATGTCCTTTAAAGGAAAATACATGAAATTTGAGAGCATTATTAAAAAAAAGAAACCACACTATAAAAATGAACATCATGTTTTTGCTTATATGCAAAAACCAGAAAGAAAAAAAAGGGAATAAAAAATGGGATGTCACAAAAATTAAGGGGGAGGTATTGAAGCAAAACTTTCAAATTACATAGTATGCATGTTCAAATATGTCACAATTAAACTCACCAGTGTATTTTTAATATGCTCCAACAAATAATTTTGGCTATAGTTATAGTCTTTTGTGAATCTACTTAAATAGAATAAAATGAAATGTATAGACTTCAAATGTGCACAAATAATTGCCTATACATGAAACAAAAAAATACAAAAGTGAAATAAAGAATGAGAAAATAGAAAACGACCATTTTTAATTATTTCAACAAAACCAATGACTTTCATTACATTTTCTTAAAGTTTCAATAAGTTGATAATAATTTTACCCAATGAATTGTAAATATGATACAAAAAAGACACACAGGCTGCCTTAACACCTTTACATTCATGTCTCACAATCACAGGCAATAGTAGAACTCTCAGATGGTGCTCATTGTCTCCCTTCTTCCTCTGATAGTCATGGCAACCAGAGAACCAGGATTTTACATTCCTGAGGTTAGACCTTCCCAGAAAGAATCTGTCAGGAACTGTGCTGCCAGCAGTGCCTCTGTAAATGTCTTATTAGTGCTGAGAGCTTCAGTATACTACCTAGCTGAAATATTATTTTATTTAAAAAAAATAATATGATACTATTGTGAAAAACTTTCTTACTTGCCTCATACAGAGTGTCTATTTTTAAAAACACAATCACTTTCAAATGGAAAAAAATGAAATCATTCTAGATTTGTGAAAGAGCAGTGTTCTAATGACTTCTTGGATGTGCTATTCCTTAACAAATTCATCCCTCCTTCATTGCAAGCAAGGCAAACTTTATCTAATATTATTTGTCATTTAAAAATATTTCAGTCTCATACTAACATACAGTTGGATGGCATGGGTTTATTATTTTTTTGTGTTTACTTGATATTAGCAGTCAGATTCAAATTAAAGTTTTTACTTTGTTTCTTAGATATTGTGTTCATCATGACTTCATGACCTGGAGGCTATTTTAGAAATATATACTTTTCAAAATACCATAAAAGGAGAAACATTCAGATTTTTGAGTGTTCTGAAATGTTTATTCATTTAATCTTCCACTAAATCATATATAGAATGTTATGTGTTGTAAACCAAATGCCACTGCCAGAAGGGAAACCCTTTCTTATAAACATGACCCTGACCCACAAAGATTACAGTTTTATCAGAGAAGATGGAAGTAATGAAGCAACTACAAAGCATCATAAAAGTTATAACAGATTACAATACAAAATTCTCTAATGTCCCAAAGAGAAGGTTGTTGTAACATCAAAAATACTACAGAAATATCAACTCAAAATAAAATGTAGTCCATCCAAAATCATCAATTCAGCCTATATTTGAATAACAACAAATTATTGTGTGTGTTCTGAGATACTAATATGATTATTACATATGATTATTACCATGATAGAGTACTTCATGATCCTTCTAAAAATTCTTATTCTTTATTTACATACTTGATTTCTAGAAATAGTTAAATTGCAGTTTTGGCATATATTACCTTTTACTCTATTTTTTTCTATGAGAAAACCTAGTATTTACCAATTTCTAAGTGAACATCTGTATCCAGGCATCATCAGTCTCAGCAACAATAGGATTAGTCTTGCTCAATATTTTTTCTCACATTAATCTCAATTACCTTTATGCTTCCTTCCATAGTTCAAATACATTTCTTCTATGTCCTCAAAGAAAAATATTTTCAGTGGAATTGTAGTTTTTAGATGGCATATAAAAAGTCATAATTGTGATATTTTCAAAACTAACTTACATATTTATACAAAGTATGTCTACATCTCAAGAATAATTTCTCTTATTAAATATCATATTGTAAAGAAAATTAGGCAACTTAGAGCTCTTTACAAGGTTTGATACTGACATGTAAGAATTAATATTGTTTTTACAGTGGTTATTTAAAATTCTGAACTACACAAACACACACACACAATAATACTGTTTTTACTGTGGTTATTTAAAATTCTGCACTACACAAACACACACACACACACACACACACACACACAATTTCCTTAATTTTTTGTGATATGTTGTAAAATGTGTTTCAGTACTTGAAATCTTTCCTCTAGCTAGTCTCTTGAGATAACATCATAATCTACAAAAAAAAGTAATGACAAAGTCAGTTTGTAGAAATTTGGGGAATTTATTATCTTGCTGAAGAAGGAACATTCTCTATAGAGAGTGATTTGATTTCTGAAACATTCCCCAGTGGAGTACAAATCAAATAAAACCCTACTTTCTAGGGTATCCTATTAGAAAAATTTTCAATACATATAGGTCTTGGATTTTAATAATCTGCACGGTCATCATAGAAAGAATATTTGGAGATGATAGTGTATCTAACATTTATATACAGTGAGTTTTAGTTTTTTATTAGAAACAGATTATATGCAAGATGACCATTAGAAATTAGCTTCAAATTCTTAAAACAGTAATATAAACCATGACCTCAAAATTTAAGGCATGTATCCCAGAAGGCTTGAAGGATAATCCATTCTGATTTCTTGGCAGGAGTAATATATTAGAAGGTTTCATAAATATGCATGTGTGTACATGTTTTTAAACCATATAAATAAACTCATATTTTATGTTTATTTTGTCTGTGCATTACAATGTTAAAAACCAAGGTATCTGTTCTGATCTCTTCTTTTACTCAAATACTTTTGATATCTAAATTATTATTCTATCAAAATTATTTTACTACTCTATCTCAACTAATAATTCTAGAATCAAGAATTATTTATAATTTTGCAAAGACATCTTTGTTATGTAAATCTACCACATTTAGCTTGTGGTAGGAAAGGAATATCTATCTCAAAATTAATGGTTATATTTTAAGAGAAATTTCATAGGTTTACAGTGAGAAATACTGGATACTAATGAAATTGTCATTATATACCTATGTCAACTTCGGAAAGAATCTTAACCATTATAAGTATCAGTTTCCTTGAAAGTAAAATAAAATAATTTGATTTGCTTGAATAGATTAAATCAGAGTATTCTTCTAATTCTAAATTTAGATAGTAAACATTTATATGAATCCCTGCAATGCATTCATATTTTAAGCCAAAAATTCATCAGTTATAAATGTTTATTTTAGATTTTATGCTTCATCTTGCAACAAACCTAAAGGGACACAATAAAAGAACGTTTCTTCTCTTCACAAACCTCTTAATTCAGCTCTTAAATGTTTACATGCTTAATTTCATCAATCAGACATTTAGAATGAAATGAAAGCCAACCCTCCAGAAAATTTTTCTTCCCAGGTGGTGTTAGGATGTAATGTGCTGGAAGTAATATAAATTACAGATATAAGAACCAATGAATAGGGCAATGCCATTTACAGACAAAACTAAAATTAAACAATCCTTTCAGATAAAATTTATTATGTGGTATATATGACTAATTCAAAAATCAAATATCTTATGTATAAGGAATGGAAATTGTAAATGTTAATGCTTATTCTTTTTTTAGAATCAATGTGAAAGATATTTTTTAAATAAAAACATTTTAAAACAAACTATTCAAGTATTCAATGTACATCTATACATACATAAATATAGGAAGGTATGTTTTGGAGTTTCTAAAATGATCTTTTCTAGCAAAAGAGAAAAAAAATAATTTCCAATGTGAATGAGATATTATCTAAATAGGAGTCAATTTTCAAAATAAGAATTATAATAACTAGAAAGAGCTTTTCATTTTATTCAAGAGCAGAACACAGAAAACATATAACTTATAAAAATAAAATTGAAATAAAATTGCTCATATTTTACTACAATGTTTTATAGGTTTATTTACTTTTATTATGTAAACATTACCATAAACTTTGAAAAGTAAAAATTACACAGGATATGTATTGAAAACATGGTACATCTGAGTAGTTCTTTAAAAAACATATACTACTGTTTAATAAACTACTGAAATATTATCTCTTAACTGAAAATAATATCAATTTATCATTTGTTGCCTTCTTCATCTTGAGACTCTGTGACTCATTGATTGATTTCAACATCTATTGGCTTCATGAGTGAATGTTCAAATACATCTTTCAAGAAATAACATATTCAATATTGGACTTGTGTTCATTTTTAGGTAAGGGTGGATGATATTAAAGAGCAGATTAATCTCTGTTCTTCAATGCTTAGAGTAGTTAAATTACCTATAAGGCAGTGAATTTTAAGTGAAATGCTTCATCCTGAATATTTTTGTGGACAGATACTTTTTTTATATTAAATACTTAATATAAATATTTAGAACGAGTTTCCCTTTAACTTACTGTTCAAATGACATAAAATGTAATTTCACTTTCTAATTTCATTTTAATAAGATAAAATCTCTTTCTTAACTGCATATTTGTGTGTTAATATATACATACAGTAATATAATTATGTTTTATTGAAAATATATGCAATGTGTATATATTTATATGTATATATTTATCGGTACATGCTTCATTAGAGCTAGTTCAGATTTTAACTATATGAGCACCAAATTGGCACTTCATGATTCAGATAGTTTTTAAATAGTAACAGATTGTTTTGGGACTTCATTTGTTAAGTAGAGAACTTAGGTTATTTAAGTACAAAACTACAGAGACTGGACAAGATATTTAAGCCAATGTTTGGATATATATGGTTGATGTATTCAGCTCACAGTTTCATACCAAAAATATTTGAATGAACTAGTTCCAAAATTCCATTCCATTTCTATTTTCTTTAAGTTAATAAATGAAATATAGTTATTAAAGTAACAATTAGTAGCACATACCTAATGAATAAAAAGTAAAATTTTGTGGCATTTGTTGGTTTAATGACAGCAGGGAGGATTCAGCACTTTAAGAAAGTCAGGTCTGCCTCTGAAAAACTTATGGCAAGTACAAACAGAGGTTCAAATATCATATGTACACCTTTCAAATCTTTAGTCCAAATAGTAAGGTGCTAAGTAAAAGATGTTCTATTCCTCTATCAATAGACATTTATCTCAAAACAACTTACCAGCAATGTCTGAGTCTAGAATTCTTAGGCTCCTAGGAGTTGTACAACATGTATGTTAGCACCAGAAGAATGACCCCTTTCCCCTGGTTTGTGTATTACACTTTTCTCACCTCTGGGTTTAGCACAAAATGTGTGTTTGATACCTTGATGTTCTTATGTATCTTCTCTTTATAGCAAACCTCATCTCCTACAGATGTCACACATGGACAATGCTCAGGATTTTGTGTACTCCCTCATACAGGGAAAGCAGTGTACTAGTTTGTTTGATCTAAGATCTAAGATAACAAAAGTACCACACTTTAGAAAAGCTTAAGCAACAGATTTTTTTAAACCAGACTTCAGAAGTTCAAGTCTGAGATTAAGGTGTATCAGTGAGGTCAGCTCAATCAGAGGGCTATGGTGAAGGATCCATTGCCAGTCTTTTTCAGAGCTCCATGTGGATTGCTGGAGACCTTTAGGCATTCTCCTGTGGATTGCTGGAGACCTTTAGGCATTCTCCTGTATGGTATTTACCTACAAATTTCTCCAATCTCATAAGGTAATTAGTTCCACTTGTGTAGAACCCACCCTAATGTCCATGATTCTCTCTGAATAGGCATAACATCTAAATGTCACATTCTGAGGTATTGATGGCTAGAACTTCAATTTAAGAATTTTGGGGGAACATAATTTAAATAATATCATCCAAAAGTAAAGGGAATGGAGTAGAGCATAGGCTAAGTGCCCTCAGCATCTTTTGACCCTGCAGACACTGTTTCACTTGGATGTGTGAAACTCACAGAACTTCAGAGTCTCCATGAAATTTCAGAGCTATCAGCACCTGTCACCCAAGTTAAAACTTGGGGTAGGTTATATTAATTTCACTTAAAATTTTTAAGTTCAAATTGAAGATATTACCATATTTTTTGAATTCTAGCATATTAGTTTATAGTTACATCATCATATTTTACAGATAAGTACTTAAATTTTACAACTTAGAATTCTAAATAGCAAAGTTAGTTTGATTATTTTGCAATTCTCTGGTAAAATGTGATACTTAGTTTATTAAGATATTTTTATGACATTTTAATAATATTTAATGTGACAAGAAAAAAAGCATGTCAACATTTTTAATAAGTACATTACAAAAATGTGTTTGATTTGTAGGAATTAAAATACTTTTAATTATTTGATTAAGATATAATCAAAATTTATATCATGTTTTTTATTTTTTTTCATGAAGTAAGAATGATGCTCTATTTTCAAAGACCATCAGATGATCAAAATCTATCTCTTACTAAATCCATGAAGTCACAATTCCTATCTCCCCACCTATAATAAGTTCCCAATATGCCCCTAATCTTCTGATCTGACATAGTCTTCCATTGCTACATAATTATAGACATACAGCTATTATAATATCATCAGCAAATAATCCATCTAATGAAAGCTTCCTTTGAATGTTGATCTATTCAACCTAACAAAATCAACTATCAATTTAGATTGCTGCTGTTATTTATTGATTTATTATTGCATTGTAAGAATTATTTTTAAACTGATGTATGGAAAAGAGAAAAGATGATAAGAACAAAAAAATATGAAGTAGTAGGTTCATTAGGGGAAGTAAAGAGAGAGGTGATATAAAAATATCTAAGTAAACTAAGTATCATCAATTCATGATAAAGGATTGAGTCTATAGAAGACAGAAAAGAAGAAAAGAAAGATACAGGGGGAAAGATCATAGAACTACCTTATAGTTTTAATGAATTTTCATCAATCTAATAGTAGTATTTTAAGCAAATGTCATCTTTCAGATGCACAGGACTGCCTTAGTTTATATATATATATATATATATATATATATATATATATATATATATATATATATATATATATATATATATGGTATGCATAGCCACGAACTCAATGCAGCATTCGTCAGATGTACCTATGGTGTGAATGTGTAGGTGGATTTCAAAGCACAGCAGAAGAAAGCAATAATCAATTATTCATTGCATGATAGGAAATTTGAAAAGTGTGTTTTCCTAATTGCTTTATTCTTTTACTTAATATAGCTTACTCCCTTATTTTCTAATTTACTTTAAGGAAAAAAAAAAGAAAGAAATCTCCACCTCAGTTTTCTTACTTCGTTCTTCCATATAGCTTTGACATTTAAATGTTGGACTAGCCCATTGTATCATCATCAGAAATTTTAACTTTTCACATTCACATTCTAGGAAACACCATCCAGTGTATGTACAGCATATGATACAACTCTCTGCAGGATCATAGCAATGTACATCTAGCCTGGCCTCTGATTATGAACTTGTACTTTCTTTACAACTTATACCACAAATGGTTACTTCAAACACAAAGGAATCTCTCTCCTTTACTTATTGCTAGACAATAATGGGACACCTGTATCATTCTTCTAAATAATCAGTGGAGGAATTCTGCTTCTAATTAGGGCAGAATAAGTGATTCTGCAGTTATATTTTTATAACAAATAACCATAAAGCTAAATAAAAGTATTCAAGTAAGTATCAGAGAACAGAGAAGTATGCGTCTTCTTTGAAAGCAGGCAAAAGACAGTAGAAAATCATGAATTCTGAGAAAGGTAAAGTTGATAAGTCCCTTAGCCACTTGGGTACTCTTCTTGGGGACAGTTTTTACTATAGCCAGTAAGATAGATTTCCAATGGAGTCAGAAATTCTACAAAATAAAAGAAGCACACTGGATGTTGTAGACTTTGAAACAACAATGCAATTTGTGTTGAAGGGCAGTAAAAAAGAGATCTGGGAAAGGAGATGTAAGAAATATTGCAAATGCTTGGCTGAGAATTGGACTGTGTGCATTTCAGGAAGTTCAACTTCAATGAAAGTTCACTAGAAGGCAGTTTTTAGGAACTTAAGTAAAGAAGAAACTCAGAAAAGCTGATTGAGTAACCAAGATAGTTTGGAGAGATTGTTAACACATGAATAAACACAGCAGGTACAGAAGAGAGACATCTGTAAAGCCCTACCATGAACCAATGAAGCTTCAGGAAAGCCAGCTCCTGTCCAACACAACTACCACTGGAAGACTGAGTTTGGAAGTGTGAGGCCCCCAATCCAGAGATAACCGGGCTGTTTGAGCTTCCCATAGGCTCAGTATACTACAGAAAATGACCTCACCTAACAAGTTCAAGAATAAGTCAATCCCAAAGAACCAAAGGCTGAATGAATGTTTTCTCTGATATGTGGGTGCTAATTCACAATAACGGGGGCAGGCTATAGAAGAATAAAGGTACTTTGGATTAGAGAGAGGTGAAAGTATATGGGATATGGTAATAGAAAAGATGATAGAATGAATCATTTATTATGATTCTATGTGCATATATGACTACATGACTGGTATAACTCTACATCATGTACAACCAGAAGAATGAAAGTTATACTCCATTTATGTATGATGTGTCAGAATGCACTCTGCTGTCGAATATAACTAAATGAAACAACAACAAAAATATTGAAAAAAATGTTAATTAGCAAAAAGAAAACAAAAAGAAACAAAGAAATACTGAAATGTTGACCAGAACAAGAATAATTTTTTTACAGAAGCATTATTTAAATTATCTACAATACCATATGCAATAGCTACAATGCAGTTTAAACTAATAACAATGGCTACAACCAAGAAGAATCTAATGAGATATGATCATTAAATACTAAGTAATATTATGGATGGGATTACAGAACAGAAAGATAACATTGATAAAACATGAAGAAATCTAAATAGCATAGTGACTTTAGAAAAATAATGAATCAGTTTTGGCTTATAAATTATGATAAATGTACTAGGCTAATATAATATGGTAATTATTAAGATACTAAATGTGCACTTGAAAAAATCTCTCAACTATGTTGTAAATTTAAAAAATTAAAAAGTCATAACGTAATTTGTCTGTGGATTCTATAGGCTCTTTTATTTTGAAATATAGGAAAACAAGCAGATACAACATAGTTGATATGTTTTATTAAGATTCAACTATTAAATGCTTATTTATTATTGGAGTTCTATTGTTTGACTAACTAAGGAGCTCAAAATCCATTCAATAAACTAGACAAATTGGGAAAACACTGTGGCCACAGTCTCATGGGATTATGTGACCCAAGTCTGGGATTTCAGGAAAGATCTCCTCCAGCAATGACTTTTGAGATGAAATCACATGAATAATAATCATTTTTACAAGAAACATTATACTCAAGGCAAAGAGACTCCCTCTTGAGAAACTCAAAGATAAATAAAGTTTACAGAAGAGAAGGCAGAAAGAAAGTAAGAATAGGTAACAAAAAAGAAGCAGATTGAGCCTTTGAGGCCATATTGACAATGGTCTTTATCATGAAAGCAAACATCAACCCTTAGAGAATTTAAGTGTGTGTGAGTGTGTGTGTGTGTAATGCAACAAGTATATTACATATTATCCATTATAAATTTCTTAGGCATCTTCTTAGCTTCTGTGAAACATACATTTGAAAAATTATTCTGAGAGTAAATAAAAATTTTTGTGTGAGTACCAAAATTTCAAAAACAAATCACACAGACACTATACACAAGGTAAGCTATATGAGAATGGTTCCATTTTTAAAATATTAACAGATCAACATAAGTTGCTGCAGTCTGGCTGGACACAAAATCACGAGCCACTCACAGCTTTGTAGATTCAAACAGCAATTCTTTATTCCCGATCTCACACCAGCCCTCTACCAGCACGTTCTGGGGAAATCTATGTTCTCTGCCCAAATCCACGTCCTCTGCCTCCCAAAAACTCTGAATCCCAGGAGAGACTCAAGGGGAATTCAGGCAGCAGGAATAATCTTAAACCTGGAACCGCCCTAAACCCGGATCCGCCCTGGTCCTTGAGCAAGGTCACCTTACATGCAATGTTACTGTAAAATGTCGTATTTCCACGAGTCCTTCCACTAAGCAATTTGGGGTACTCTGGCAAGGAAATTGTCATACCTACTTGACTAATGGCTCCCAGCAATAAGTAAAGATAAAGACATAGTGTAAAACATTATAAAATGTATCTAATATTGTTCTCAGAAGAATTTCACATAAAATGCTATGTATTTTCTTACTACTTGTGAGAATTTTATTGCAAATTATATTAAAATTAATTATTAAAATTGACAAGTTTATGTTAACAGTATCTATACAACAAGTTTGATTTAATGGCTACTTACATTTTAAGAAAAATCTGAAACTCATAGTAGGGATTTAATGTATGTCAGCTATTATTTTATCAATTTAAAATTAAAATAGTTCAAAGGATCCTAGATTTGTTGGTGAAATTATTTCTTACACATAAACATATGAAAAGAAAATGTTGCAAATTTGTTATCATTTTTTGTTATTTTTTTCTCATGTTTAAACAAAACTTCTGAAATATTTACTTCATAGGTCTATTATTTAAATATACCCTACATACACAATTTATAAATGTGCATTTTAACTACAAAATATAGCTATTTGTAAGTCATTTTAATCTTTAGTATATATATCTTAGAAGTTGCCAAAATATATATGAGGCTGTTATTGCATTTCATGTGAAATCATGCATATTTAATAACATTCCTTTTAATATTACAAAAATGCTATAAGACTACAGCATGCAGACTGTGTTTAAATCATATTATGGCTACTGTACAGAAAATGAATAAAGAGGGAAAGTATTTAAATCTGTCAAGTTAATAGCATTTATACATTATAACATTTACTTTTCCTTTTTAGTGATCTGAATTGGAGATTTCTGATAATTTTAAATTATAAAATTACACTGATTTAATTTTTGTGTGAGAAAACATTGTCAGAATTTCTAGAAAACTATCTTAGATGTTTCATTATTTTAAGTGCTCTATGAAATATATTTGTAAACAGAGCATTCCTTCAAGGCAAGTATTCGGTATTTATAGTTATCTATTTCTGCCTAAGAAAGTGTCTTATAACTTAGTTGCATAAAATAAATATTCCATTCTTGCACATGGTTCTGTGGACCACTAAGTCAGTTCTGCTGAGCTGCCTGTCTCTGTTCCATGCATTGATAATATGACAACTCCAGTAGCTCTCAAGACCTACTTTTAAGTTTACTACCCCATATGACTGGCAGATATTTGTTAGGTTAACTCTCCTAGGAGCCAAGCACAAAGTTCAGATCTCAGAGTCTTAGGCCACACATTGGGTTCAAAGAAAACATGTTTACCATCACTTCAATAAAATTAGATGGAAAAGTAATAGTGAAAAACAGAAAAGGAGCTTTAATTTGTGCAACTACTCTGGGAAGACAGGGAGGACCCATCTCCTTAGCCCTGTCTTCCAGGGGCTGACAATGACATAGATGTTTCATGGAAAGGAGAATGAGGGCAATGTTTGGGGTTTTTCATAGTCAGAGGGAGGGTCTGCAAAGCTGCCAGGGCATGTAATCTTGGTGAGGCATGGTCTGGCAGATCAGTGTTTCATGATGTGCCAGGCAGGGACTTGTCATGAAGAGAATGCTGTTGCATTGGAGATAGTTCTGAGCAGTATTACAAATGCTTATCAAACTTTGTTCCTGGAATTGAAGATGACTTCAGAAGAGAAGGGTTGGGATGTCTCAGAAAAATAGAGGGGAAAAACAAAAGCAAATTAGAAAAACGAGAGGAGTCAAAATAGGGTCAGTTCAGGGAATGGTACCATCCTTCACAGTTTAGGAGTTGCTCCTGCAGCATGGTGTTTGAAATCTAAGGGACATATCTGGGCCTGTAACATAGTTGAGAGTTACGTACACCGTATGTTGCAGGAGTAGTCAAAGTCTCTGCTCAGATTTAGGGGGACATGAACTCTCACTTCTAGAAGAAAAAATCTACATCCCTTTTATCCATAAGTACTAAATGTTTTCAGATGAAAATCCATGGTGATCTGCAGTTTTCAAAAATAGGTATGTGGATATATCCTAAAAATAAACTATAACAAAATAAATTGCTCTCGTGGACAATGGATGGGATAAAACTGAACTCCCGTCTAGAATTATGGTTTTAGGTTTCAAATACTCAAGTTGTCCATTTATATTGTTCATAACTCATTACTGTATGTTTTGAGATTAAGGCTCAGGCATGACTGCAATCTCATCACTGGAATTCCTTTGAAAGGTGTAGGTTTTTTCTCAACTAATAGTAATGTTGCAGATACATAAGGCAGAATATATGCAGAGTATATAAGGCAAAAGCTGAGTTTAGAGTCACCGTATACATGGTATGATCAGAGATCTGTATAGATTTTTGTCAGCCAAGAAGATGAAATAAGTAGTGTTTTGGAATGGGAAATGGGGAAAGAAAAGAAAAGAAAATAGATGTCCAATGGGGAATTAAGAATAGAATTAACACAGTGCATAGTGACACACAAATATCATGCCAAGACTTGGGAGGCTGGGGCAAGAGGATTGCAACTTCAAGGCGAGCAGTGGCAATTTATCAAGACCCCATCTTGAAATAAAATATAAATTAAATAGAAAGGCTGGGAATATTGTTCAGTGTTGGAGAGCCCCTAGGTTCAATCCCTAGTTTAAGGGTTAAAAAAAAGAATTAAAGAAAGAATGTGGTTACCACTATGGGTGACTGGAACTTATAACCTTACTGAGAAAATTTTGCAAGACAGTTCAGAATGTACATGTAAGAGTTACTTCCTGCCTCACAGGACAGTTAGTGGTGTATTTATACAACTACTATCAGTAGTTGTTGGTTAAAGGATCCTCCAAGGGAAACTATTTCCCTGGCATTTCCTGTATAATTTTGGATGGAAAAGTAAGGTACTGAAATTAGAGAAAGCTTCAGGCAAAGAAGCCAGATGTTTGCAGCCATAAGTAAGTGCAGAATGCACTGAGTCCTTCAAATGAGGACACATGCTTGAGGACTATTCAGCACCTGCTACAAATCCATGAGAAAAAAGAGAATGCTATATCTATGTTTTAAAATATATACTTAAGAGTTATTTCATGCTGCAGATATATATATACCCTGTGAGAATATAAATATGTTTATAGGTTTCAGCTACATAATTTATAATAAATTTTAATAACTTCATGTTTAAATAAAAATAATCATTAGTATTAGAAATACATTCAAAATTTAATGTCATATATTATGATAAATTCTCTGGACTTTCAACATGTTCAATATAGAATAAAATTTAATCTAATTAAAAATTTTAGTAATGCTTTTAGCAATTTTTCAAATGTTTAAAAGGAATTCTTGAATATATATATATGTACATATACAGTATACAGTATGAAATACATATTAGATATCTAGTATCTAATACTTTTAATTGATTCATATGTAAATGTACATATATATATATCATTACTTAAATAATAAAAGCCTCTTTATCAATGTCTTTGATATTCCTAACACAATGTGCTAATACATATATATCATCAAAAATTAAACATATGTAATAATCAGAATATTAAATATGATTTTCTAATATATCACTAATAATAATGAAATATACATGGATTCCCATCAAAGTACATTTGTACTATTTGTTTGCTTTTAAAGTTTTTAATCCAAAACAGAACTTTATACACTTCAGTTTAATGTATTTTGGTTATTTAAATGTTTTACCCAATTATAGTTTTATTTAAATAGACTTTATAGATTGTCTTGCAATTTTAAATCATCTAAAATAAGTATTGTCTTCTGATGCAATCTTATTTAATAAACATTTTAAAATACTAAGTAAGTACTTAATGTTTTTGTGAACCGGTTCTTTTACTTCTCTCAGATTTTTTTTTCTATCCTTACATAAAAGGATATATTGTTACAGAATATTCTTCCAGCCTTCATTAAAATTCTGTGGAAGCAAAATGTATTAGGACTAAATCAGCAGTCATGGTTTGTATGCTTAATAATCACTTCACTGGGTTTATTTTTCAATATCCCAAGGGTATTAATCTTTTGAAAACTCTCTTGCAATTGAGATGATCCCTTTCTAAAATGTTTCTTCATTCCCAATAGTACAATATTATAAGTACTAGTTCTACTTTCATGGAGTATCAACTAATTTGCAATCACAGCAGATCTTAAGCTTTCTTCCTTCAAAATGTCTTAACCTGCCAGGGGTTATGTTCATTCAATTAATGTTTGCTGAGAGAATTAATTCTCTTATAGCTTTGTTAACTTCTGTTTTGCCAAAAATCTCTCTGAACAGTATGTCATAATTTTATCCTGGTGTGTGTGTGTGTGTGTCTGTTTCCTGACATCTAATAATAAGTCAGGAAAACTATTTCAGGAGATGTTTTTTCAACCTTTTAAAATCCAAAATTTTCAGAAAATAATTTGAAAATATTTTTATTATGGAGCTAAATTGAAAATACCAAAAAGATTTATGACAATACTTAATATTCTTGAATCATGAGAAAAATGTGACATTTACAACTTTATGGAATAGATGATATTTATAATGAGTTTGAGATAAGAACACAGATTTTTTTTTTTAAATGGCTTTCTCATTTACCTTAGGAAATAGGATAATTCTTTTAAAATATGTGTGCTTCAGTTTCTTAGTGAGTAAAACTGCTTTAAAAACATTTTCACAACTTTCTTATTGTGTATATATGTTTGCAACATGTTACACTTAAGGGACACTTGTTAATCTAGGATGTACATATTAATAAATTGATCACTGGAAAGAATAAATAGTTCAGAAATATGTAAATGGAAAATGATTCATGTAGATATGGTTAAAAACAAATTGACATCAGGACTAAAAATATTGTTATTACTTGTATCTAAAAATGGATAAAGGAAAACAAATTAAATCAGATCTCAAATATTTTGATATTGCTCTTCTGTCAAAAGATGCAGGTAGAGATTAAATATAAATATCACTTTTTCCCCATTTCATTTGTTTGGTATTTCTTCTCTATTGTTCAACATTATTACTTTTTTTATTTTTGGTTTTATATCCTTTATGAATTAATTGAAAGAAGAGAATTTGCCTTCTTCATACCTTGTACAATATTTCTACACTATTAACACTGTGTTGTTGATAGTGTAGAAATTAAACAAAAACATTTCTTTATCAATTGAAGATTCTCTAATCAGCATAATTGAATGAGAACCTAGGAAAAAATAAAATACTAATAATAATGATGATAATAATAAGTAGGCCATATGTAATGATATATTATGTGGAAAATAGAAGTCAAAGAGCATACCTAAAATGGATCAATTAGGGATATAAGATGTGTATACATAATGGACAATTTATATAAAAACCATAACACTGGACACAGTGTGGGGTATCTAACTGGGTGCCGGATGCTGATAGTTATTGAAGCAATAACTTCCCACCACATGGGAAGAATTGCTCCCGGACATGGGGAGGCAAGTCTCAGATGAAATAAGCATGAGTATTAATACCATGAGTAAAACTACTTTTATAGACTAAGATCATCAGAAAATATGCCTGAAAGAAAATGTAACAGAAAAGAGAACCTGTGAAACTTTTAAATTTAAATTTTAAGATTACAAGTTTAATAATAAAACTGAAGTTGGTATTCTCTTATCCAAGGCTTTGATTTGTGTTACTTGTTTGCTACTTCTTAAGTATAAAATATCTGGTTGGTTTTATAAGCTGTTTCAGCCATAATTATTGAAAAATTAGAGAATAGATAATATCAACTATAAAATGCTATGTTATTATTGACTGGATGGATGATCCAGATTTCCAGTAAGCAGTTTGTGAGTTCCAGGGAGTTGCCTAGTTTTCAGTAAGCTAGATTTGAGAGCATTGCTAAGAAGGGAATTTAGTTACTGGTGTCTGGCTGTTCTTCACATTGGTATGGATTTGTGATTTATTAAATTTCTGAACTGAAAAGTACAAAAACAGAGAATTGAATAACTTTCTATTATACATAGCATACCACTTGCTGCACAAAGAACAAGGGGCAGTCTCTGTAAAAGGTGACAAAAGAAATGTTAGGCTGGTAACTCATGATGAACACTACAATGGAGAAAACTTTTGTTTATGTGGAGACAAAGACTTTAATTAATCCAATCATTAAATTATGGTATGTTTTCTTATTTTAAATTCTTATGTTTTCTTATTTTAATATAAACTATTATTATTTTTTTTAAATTTCCATCATCTTTATCACTACTATTAACAATAGAATATATACTCTTAATTTTAACCATGCCAATATATATCCTCATATGTTGAGATCAAGGGGTTATTCCATTTTCAGGATATTTTTGGTCCTATAAAGGTAAAATTTTCTGTAAATATTAAGATTTTTTTGACTAGTTAGTAAATATGTAAATAATCTCCCAATTTAAATCAACCATTTACAAGCCTGTAACCCCTAAGGCAGGAGGATCACAAGTTCAAAGCAAACCTCAGGAATTTAGTTAGGCCATAAGGAACTTAGTGAGACACTTTCCCAATACTTATTTTTTTTCTTTTAAAAAAGGTTTAGGATGTGGCTCAGTAGTTAAGTGCTGCTGGGTTCTAACTCTGGTACCAAAACCACCCCTGTAATGTTAATAATATCCCAATATAGTGAGTTTGGTCCAATATTTCTGACAGTTGTTTTATGGTAGAAATTCAATTGACTTTCACTAGTATTTTATTATTGAGTCTCTTTCACTAAATTAGTCACTATTTAAACAATTGATCCTCTGAACAACCATATATTAAAAGTTCATTAAAACAATGTTTTATAAAATATTTAGTTCAGTAAAATGCAAGATTATTAACTTCTAATATGTATGTAATGTGTCCTCTCAGGAAGCATAAAAAGTTATATAACAAAGTACAATATTGTTGATTTCCAAGTAATGTTAAATTTTTTCCCTTTCTTAACCATGTGTTCAATAATGAATACTGATTTAAATAAACAAATAAAAATAATTGTTATGTAATAAAGCATTATTTCAATAAAAATGCATTTGGATACCTCTGAAACATCAATGACAAAATAACTAAATATCACCTGTCTTGTTTCTATATACAGGAAGTCAAACAATAGGGTAACTGGAGAAGATCCTTCAGTAATTGTCTCACCATAGTGGATACCAGTTGAAATAGCTATCTATATTTATACTTTAAGCCACTTTCACTTGGCTTTAAAATGCCAGTGAGAGGTCTTAGTGCCTGATTTTAGTGTAATAAAATTAAAAGATGCTTTGAAGAAGGCAGGAGGGTAAGATTCACTGGAATCATCATTCCCCTAACTCCATTGCACATGGACATTATCTATGTGGGGGAAAGAGGGAATTTAATCTATACCTGTGTTAATCAGTCACCTTCCTGTTACTGTTACAAAATTCCTGAAGTAGTCAACTTAAAAAGATAAGTTTATTTTGGCTCATAGTTTTAGGAGATTCAGTTCATGAATGATTGACCCTGTCATTTTGATCCTATAGTGATCATGTGTGTATGCTAATCTCATGCACAGATATGAAAGAGACAAAGAAGGAACTGAGATTGAAATATCATTTGCAACCAAATTCCTCCAGTGATCTAATTTCCTCTCGCATGGCCTCCCCTCTTAAAAGACTCTACCACCTCCATTACTGTCATAGGCTGGTGACCACTACTTTTATACATGGACCTTTGGATGATATTTATGAAAAACATACCAAGACCTTCAACTTGAAACTCAATACCAGGAATAATATGTCAAAATTCTGTGTTGGACAAAAAACAATAACCCCATCTTGGAGACAATAACTACAAACTGAGCCCCAGGAACGACATTAGCTGTTTGTCTTTACCAACATTTCCAAACTTCAGGCAGCAGAGGTGGGTGTAAGAATCCATTTCAGGGTTGCAGTGCATGAAACCTGAACCAAGACTTTTCTTTGGAGCTCATAGTTTGTTCTTAATTGTGAAAACTGTCACCAGGCAGAAACCAAAATCTCTCCAACCAAGTCAGATCTCACAGATCATGCTTCTATAGATTCCCTAGCATCAGGCAGGCAGAGACTAAAATGCATGTGGGGCAGACTTGATTTTCTCCCTGCAACATTGCCAACATTATTGTGGGTTTGAAACAAACTACTATTAGGACTGTGCTGATCCCTACAATTGTGAAACACAGATGGAAACCAGCTTAGCATCAGCCTTGGAGGCTAAGCTACCCATTTCCCAACCTTGAGCATCATAGCTATCTGTAGATTCTGGCTTGCAAATGGAGTACACAGAACTGCTTTGATAATGTCTAAAGATTTGTGCCCAAGTAGGATGGACTTGTGTTTGAGTCAGCACCACTGCCAGGTATGGCATGGGTTTGGGTGCTCCTCTGAAACTGTTTAAGTGCTTGTGACCATAGAAATTAGGCAGGTCCCAACTTAGCATCAACACCAGCAGCTAAGGGCAGCCTTCAACAATATACCCAATTGATTACTATCCATTTCACTAGGGTTAGAAAAAGGTAGTAAGCACAGAATGTTCTCTGGTACTTAAGTGCTAGGCTGGTGAAACCTAAATCAAAGAGTACCCTAATGCTTCCATTCTCCAGGCCTCTCTGTGGCAAAAGGGGGAAAGAAAAAAAATAGATTCATATGCCAGAAGGAGACACACTGCCCCAGACTTCTATTACAGCCAGCATCATCTGTATTTGGCTGCAATAATCATACTATTTCAGACATGAGCAGTGCATAATAGTGTGGGCCATGTTTTTAGCCCAAACCAGTGTTGGTCTTTGCAATATGTAATCCCAAGTATTGACACAACTTTGTTGGCATTGGTGGTCACAGACATTATGTAGTTATTAAACCTGATTCCTCCATAGTGATTTTGCCCAATGTTAGGCAGAGTCCTGCAATGCCTGATTCTTGCCTGCAAAGGCAGATTCTTGCTCTAGAGAAAGAATCAGGAGGAGAAATGGAGAGAGAAAAAGTCATCAATGGTTTCTAAATTATTGTAACACAAGAGTAAGAAATCCTGGTGTGGTATGGCACAGTAGAGTGACCATATAATACAGTCATGTACTTCACATTTAAAAATCTAAAATAAAATATTTGAATATTTTCACAATAAAGGAATGATAAATATTTGAAGAAGTTTATGTAAATCAAGTTAAATTTGATTTACATATTTCAGAAAGTATACAAAAATCCACATGGTAGCCCATTAAACTGTATTTTTATGTATCAGTTAAAACAAATTAAAATTTTAAAAACCTGAATGATATTTAATATTCTAAAAATTAAAGTTATTGTTAGAATTTTCTATGGATTGATTTTTGTTTTATCCTAAATTTGTCTGCTGATAACCTAATCCCCAATGTGATCATAATCATTGGTGTGGCTTTTGAGAGGTCATTAGGTTTAGATGAGGTCCCAGTGATAAAATCAGTGTTCTTATGATAAAAGGAAGGTCTTTTCTCTCTCTCTCCCTCTCTCTTTCTCTCTTTCTCTCCCTCCCTCTCTCCCTCCCCCTTCCCTCTCTCTCATGTGAGAATACAGAAGAAAGGTGGTAATTACAAATAAAAAAGAAAACCCTCAGAAAGAATAAGGAACCAAAAGTGCTGGCACCTTGATCTTGTATTTTTTCATCCTCCAAATCTGAAAAATATAAGTGTCCTCAGTTTCATCTGTACAGTATATTTTTGATATTTCAACCTAACTAATATTGCTTTCACAGGTATTTTATGATACTTCTTTGAAAGTTAAAATATGTATAGACAGAGCACCCCCTATGTTACTAATGTACTTTCATGATTTCTGTCTTTTGTTTTCTCTCTTGTTCATACATAGCCTTTAAAGTAATCAAGTAATGTGACAAAAAAAATACCAATGGAGTGCATAAGCCAGTAGATAGGAATAAATTTCCTGTGTGATTTTAGATTGTTTTAAAGAAAACTGAAAATTTGCTGATGCAGCAAAGTGTAATAAAAATCACAAAAATTCACCTGTTCTGACTCCTAGATCAGTTATTTTACAAAATTACTCTAGGGTATCAAGGCCTTCTTTTACAGGAAATAATTCATATTTTGAATCTTTTGGCTATAAGCATAATTGAGTAAAAGGAAAATGTGAATTAGAAGCATGGGTATTTTGTATCATTTAGCTAGATAACTATTAACATATTTTAGTGAATGTCTAAGCAACAGAAGGTCATTCAAAGGTTATGATTTTATAGAATTTGTCTATGAGAACATAGTGTATTAAAGATAAATGTCCTCTGTAAATGTTTGTAGAAAAGACTAATAGTATATATATTGTGTTAGGTGTGATCACTCTGCATCATATTCAATGAACTTAATAAAGCATATATAAATTGCCATTTTAAAAATATTGTGCTTATTCATAAAGTTCTTTAAACTCATTTATACTACCTACACAAGACATATTGTCATTAAGTTGGGGGATCCAGTTGGACACTTTTGGATTTAAAAATTAGTCTTAAGTTGGTCATGGTGGTACACACCTTTAATTCCCGCAGTTCAGGAAATAAGGCAGGAGGATTTCAAGTTCAATGGCGGCCTCAGCAATTTAGTGAGGCCCTATGCAACTTAGTAAGACCCCTATCCCAAAAATATACTGAAGTAAAATGGCTGAGAAAGTGGCTCACTGGTAAGAGCCCCTGCGCTTAATCCCCAGTACCAAAACAGATAGATGATAGATAGATAGATAGATAGATAAGTCTTAAGAAAATTCTATGGACACATAGAGAATAATTGAGGCTATTACAAGGCTACATAACAATTAATAAAATTATTTTTATAATCAAAAGTAGAACTGAATGTGGTGTTGTCTAATTATGTTGAAGCAATCCATCTTTTATCTACTACAGAATATATTAAATGTCTAATTTTATTGTAAAAAAATCACTAGATAAAAAAACTCAATAAACATTTTTGAGAAAAATAAAATGAAAAAATATTAATATCACTAGATAAAAAAACTCAATAAACATTTTTGAGAAAAATAAAATGAAAAAATATTATAACATTAAAACTACTAGAGTTCAAATGAAAATATAAAATGTCAATTAAAATGATTTTCCTATATGTATCCTAGAAACAATCAATTGTTTAAAAAAAATCAAAACTGCCATGTTAATAAAAACAATTAATAAAATGTGTAATATGATGAGATTAGATCATTCCATCATCATGCATGAAACTCTCTTCATTTGAATGAAAAGATTATGTAAGAGGTAACAACTTGTTATGGAATATATTGAATGTCCCCTAATGGTGAATTTAGAGTTCATTAGAATTTCATTGTTTTCTGGCTTTTCTTTTTATTTTTTGTACCTGTATTTACTATAGTGACAGCTGTTCCTTGTTGATCTTTTTTTGGCTTATGCTTCTGGATTCACTCCTGGTACATGGTCACATATCCCTAGTTTTCAGGAAGCTTAATTCCTGCTCTCTGGCATCAGCCTCCACATTAATTCAGATCCTGCTATAGGTTCCCAGCAGGGCTTCATTCTCCATCATTTCAAATCAGCTTATATCTATTCAGATGAGTCATTCCAGTCAATTACCCAGTTATAGACATAGAATCTACTCCTGGTTGGCCCCATGGATTATAGCACATGCAAATCCTCTTCTAGTCAAAATCCAAATTCAGAGTTCTGCTTTCACACCAGGGCTGGATTTTTGCCCTAACAACCATCTGTATGACTGAGACCTTAACATTCTTTCTAGTGCCTGGCAGTTCTGTGACAGATAGTTAATATATTACAATGTCTCAGATCAACAGACTGGAACATCTGAACTAATTCTACCATATCCAATTTCAAAGAATTACAATTATTTAGATATCAACAGAGGCCCAAAGAAATTTTGTAACACCAATAAATAATAGAAATTTGACCCTTCATTATGTCTTAAAGTGTTCAAGAGGACTTGATGTTTTTCTGTATTTATATACTTTTATTCAACATACTTGTGTTAATTAATTCCTTAGAGTTATGGGCTGGGTTAATGTATCCTTCCACCTTAGTTCTTTCTGGTAGAAATGACCTGATTTAGAGTTCACATTCATTACAAGTAGTACACAACATCAATAGGGTTATTCTTGAAGACTGATGCCATCAAGTTCCACATGGGGAAGTGACTGTGAAACCATAAAACTGTCCTACAAATACAAAAAAAGTATCTTGAATTCTGTGTCATGTTAGTACTGCCCTACCTAGAAATATATTGTCAATTGGCTCTTAATTGCAATAGGTGGTTGATTAAAACAGAGGCTTTACATTCATGTTTGGTTTGAGCTAAAACTTTTTAAGAAACAGGAAAAAATAAGTGATTAAAAACTCTTTGAAAATAGGCTTTCTTATCTTAATGGAAATGAGACAACTCTGCCTTTGTGCTGTTAATCACCCAGGCTACCAAATCTTCTTTCATTCCCTATCAAATCTCCATATTGGCAGCCTGCTAAAATTCCTTGGCTCATACAATGTTTCTCATAGTACTGAATCTAATCACACTTGAATGAAACATCTTCTATAGAATGGAATTCTGTGTTTTAACCTTGACAAATATCTTATAGGCTCTAACTGTAGATCATAATAATGTGGGCTCTGAATTTAGAAAGACTGAATTTGAAGACAGACATACCATTCACTTGCTCTGTGAGCCATTTGCATGTGATATAACCTGTTGTGCTTTACTTTTCTTGTTGGTCAAAATCCACCCCATGGGGATTCAATGAAGATTGTAGTAATTTATATATAATACTTTAAAAAAGGATAGGGCACATATTAAACTAACTATATTAGCAGTAGTTGGAAAAGTAGTGGCAACCATAGTAGGGGGGTTGCCAAATTTAGCAAAAAGAATATAAAAATAAAAATATTAATTTAAATATTTTGTAGATATAATAAAGTATCAGATATATTGGGCAACTAAACATTGTATATATTGAAGGAGTACACAATGATGTTTGATGGATGATCACATTGTGAAACAATTTTCCCAACTTGCATACTTAATTTCTGAGAAAAAAAGAATAGTTTTTGAGGTTAAGTGTATCCCAAATATTGATGGTGGCTTTAACAGTAGTGTTGTGTACTTGTAATTCCTATGTTAGCAAATTATATTGACATTAATTATTAATAATCTAAAAATTAAATTCACTAAGAGTCTGATAGCTCATTAGTAATAAACAACTTCCACTTCAATTGCTATTGAGGTACCTTTTGTGATTTCAGAGAAAAATGAAGTCCTATGAGCATTTAATTGACTTTTTACAATGTAAGATATTACATAATTTCTGGGAAAATAAATGAAAATTAAAACATTTAAGGTTTTAACAATTGGTTAAAAAATAAATCTATCCTCTTGTTAATTATGCTAGATGTCATTGCTTTCTTTCTAGTCTTTCTATGAAATGTCAAAAAATTTGGGACCAAGTGTCCCTCAATTGCATTATTACATGGGTGTTAACATTATAACTTTGTAAATTCTTCTAGAGTGAAAAAGGGCTACAATGTTTTGGATTTGATACTAAAATCAACTATTTCTAAAGACAGTCTGAAACTGGCAGTACTAAAGGGTGAGAAACCTCAAGTGAAAGAGCTAATTAGGGCCATAGAGGGAAGCATGAGATGGGGTCCCCTGGTGATTTTTGTTCCAATCCTTAGGTACAATATATCCAATACTAATTTCTAGTCCATATTTTTCATGTATGTTTCTATTGTATTTATTCTGGTACTTATTTTGTAGAATGTGTGTACATTTAACCTGAAGATACCTTGGAGTGTAGTAAACAAATAGTAACTTTCCATTATAGATTGATATCCCCTTGAAGTAAGTTAAAGTCAAGTTATAGATATCATGACATGTCTCCTTCAATTCTTAATAAGCACAGTGGCAATGGGAAACATTTGTCAAGCTCTTTTAATTGTAATGTTGAAAAAAAATCCAGTTCCTAGAATTATGTATAGTATTCTTTTTAATAATGATTAAACGAGTGTCAGAGTCTCATTAAATCAAGCTTCTATTTATTATTTCATCACTTTTCATTCTGAGAATGTATCTTTATAAATTGCTTGAATGTGTGCAGAATCTTATAAAGGATGAAGCCCATTTCAAGAAAAATCACTTTTCTATTAATAATAGAACTTGGATTTACATTTCACCTATGGGTGTCTGAATACATTTGTTTTTTCCTGCTCCTTGAATAACACTAATCAAATAAACTCTTACTGACATCTCAAGGTCTAGGAACAATACAAGACATGTTCATTTTTTTTAGACTTTTGGACTTTGGGGGAAATAAAAACATAAATTAATATATAGGAATGATGTTGTAGATGAACAGAAACATTGTGTCTTCTATAGAGTGCAATTTTTACCTACATACTCTTCTTGAAATATCTTTCTCGCCACAAAAATTATCTTATTCTGTAATAAATAAAAGCAGATTTTATCTGAGGTAGAAAATATCTTTGCTAAGTTCGTGAACAGTGGTAGTTATGTATTTGAAAGCCTTTAACCTTGTTCTCAAACAGATCTTGGCCAGAAAACAGCACTGCATATTTCATACCTGCAGTTGCCACAAAAAGTTTATGTTGCTCTGTAGACCTTATTCCAAACACAGAATATAACAACAGATTTAATCATGAAAAGAGAGAAAGACAGCAACGGAATCCTGAAGTGCGGTGAGGAGAAGTGAGAATATCATATATTGCTCAGAAAATATTTAATATTTAAAATATTTAATCTCACATTGAATATAGATTGAATTACACATACTTTTATAGGGCTTATTAGACAAAATGAAACCAAAGATTGTATATATACTTTTTCAAAGGACAGAAATCTGGGCAATCATAAATGTCTTTTTTTTTTTTTTTTTTTGATGGTGCCAGCAAGTCTCAAGACCACTGTTTCCTAGTCAGCTGATAAAGGATACATGCTGTTGGCACATGCCTCTTTCTCTAATGGCTCAGAGGTAACATAAAATGCACTCAACTGAGGGACTGGTGATAACCATCCCTCAATAGTTTCGCTATGAGTAAAATGGGTAGCAATAATAAAAATTAAGAAATCCTCTCTATTTTTCAGAATACTACATTCTGTTCTCTGTTGTTGTAGGATTTGTAGATGTCAGAGGTATTTTATTTTATTTTATTTTTTATTTCTAAAGAGTAATTTCCCCAAATATGATGGTCTGTGTCAAAGGGAAATGGACCAACAGCAGTGGGCAATGTCATTGTCATATCCATCCTATGTATTAGAAATTGTATTTTTTATCATTAATGAGTTCTAACATATTTTAATAATTTATTAGCCCTTATTTCTTTCACTTCCTTCCTTCTCTCCCTCTCTCTCATCTGCTTCTTTCTTTCTTTCAATTACATTCAGGTCATAATCCTTTAGAGGCCTGGGGGCAGAAAAGAGGTTCACTTACAATGCAGTTTGTCCATTCTTTTTCTATGGACATCTTCACTTGTAATCTCTATTACATCTGATCAGTTCTCATCTCTGCAGATCATTTGTGCTACCAGTCCCACAACATGGAACTTTGTTTTGGATTCACTTATACAGCAACCAACCTCAGTCCTCCATACCGTTCTACTCTGCAAGTTCTGTAGCAGCAAGATGTACCTGGCTTTCTGAAATCTCCAGTTTGTTCATCTGCACCAAAGCCAATGAGCAGTATTTCCTAAGTGTTTAATTCCAAGTTCTCTCCATATTGCATGTGGTTTATATTCATGAAATTTTTTGTTTGATACTCATTGAGATTCCCTAATTGAAAGCTCATATACATAGTGGGAATTCATTGACAGAATCGTACAATCTGAACTCTTTAAGTAGAAGGGCAGATGTACTGTGAGTAATTTTAGCAAGACACACTGCTACATTTAATGTTGACTGATTTTATTAGGAAAGGAATAAGACTGCATTAGATAGGCAAATAAAAACTATACAACTTCCACCTCTTTGGCTAGCTGACATGTATTCATGTACTTCTCTTATAAAAAATACACTCAGGCACTCTCCAAGGGAAAACCTAAAATCATAGGTGATTATAACATTGAGACTGTGGACCAAACCCTACAGGGAATGTAGATCATTTTTCATTGATCTAATATGACTCCTTATGAACTTCCAGTTTAAAATCACTGAGAGACATGTTATTTCTTAAATAAAGTATACAGTGAAGAAAAAGAATAATTTTATTAAAGTCGCATTCTGATAAGAAGATAAAATGAAGCTGAAGTAATCACTAATTTCATGACACATACATTCCTCTGGCTAGAAATCATCCAGTAAATGGAGAATATTCGTCCATCTGGCTTTTATAGCTCATTTCCTATGGAGAATTTCCATGGCCATTTTTACTTCATATTTTATGGGTTTACCTTCTAGAAAAAAAATCATTCATGCTCATTATCCACATTTAAAACAATTAGGGAGACTCCCTTTCCTGGGATGCACAGTGTTTGTGCAAGATGTTATTTATGACATTTCTTATCTTCCTATTTGGCTACCTGTATCATATAACTTTCATCTTCATGGATCAAGGATAGTTGCTCTATACCCAAGGACAGAATTGAAGGCAAAAAGAAAACAAGGCCAAATGAATCATGAAAGACCCCTCTTTCTGATATTTTGCACATTCATTTGTGAAGGACAGCCATAAACAAAGATTTCCATCATAACTACATTGAACAGAATTCTGTCACATGAACATTAGTATATACTTGGGAATATATACCATATGGGGTTCTTATGAATAAAAACAGGAAAGTGATAGAGAGAGACATCTATCAACATTAGCTACTCTTCTCAAATTTTCAAATGGAGCACACACACTTCCTTTTAATATCTCTAAGATGAGAGAGAGGGAGAGAGAAATATAGAGTGCACACAAAAAATCTTGACAATAAACACAAAACATTTCTCCATTGACTAGATTTTACACTAATTGCTAGTGATAATGTGAAGCAATTGTGGTGTTAGGTTCTGATATAAACTATACAATCTATCTAAAACCAAGCTGTTTGTTTAAGGCTGTACAGAAAGTAGAGTTACCAACACCAAACAGAATTCAATATCTAGTATTCATGAATTTTGAGAACAAAAAATCACATTTGTTTGAACAAGATCCATGAACAAAACCAAAAGCAGAAAAACTGGTGGAATAAAAGAATTGTTTTGTCATGATTGTAAATAACCATAAAACCATTCCCAGAAATATGTAGAAAAAAATTACAAACAAGAAAGATAAGATTTTACAATGAATTATGGGGCTGTAAAGCAAAATTGCATCAAAGTTAAATAGACAAGGGAGTTTTAATTTGAGACTTTTGCCAAAGTGCAGAGGGCAGAACTCAGATCTCAGTTACCCTGAAACAAAGGACTGGGAAGATTCAAAGAGCTGGGCTTAAAGCATCATAGACCTGTTTGTTAATTAGATTTACTCAAAATAAAAGAAAAAATTATCATATCCTCAAAACAAAGCATAAGGTGGTAAATTTGCTAGATACCCACTTAAATTGGTCTCTAAACCTCTTGCAGACACTGGGAGAGAAGGGCTCTATCTTTCTTTATGACTGCATTGCAGAGGCATCACTTCAAGTTTCTTGGGAAAGACATTCCTGCTTGTGAATCTGGCCAGAGGCTTTTTAACAGATTACATCTGTAAGGGTTTCACAGAATTTGTGATTATAAGTTTTCTAGAACAAGGCTTTCAGAAAATGGAGCTCTAGGTTCAGGAATAAGCTTATATGGATTTTTTTAACTGAAAAGAGCATTTTGAAGATAATAGTCAGAGGGACAGAAAAACAAAACAATTACATTCATTCAATGAATTCCAGAAAGAGGCAAACTCATATTCAAGGAAGCAATATAAGAAAGTAAAAAATCTTTAAAATAAACATATTTGAAGTACCAGAAAACATTTAGAAAAGTATGCTGGTCATGGAAAATAAAGCAAATTGTTTAGAGGTAAGATAGAAATATTGAAAATGAAAATATACCTGGTATTACATGAAGAATCAAAAGAATGGACCAGGAATTTCTCAAAAACCTATTTGAATTAGAAAATATCTCTGAAGAAATAGGACAGAATTTGGAAAAGATTAATAATGAAATATAATATGTGTGAAAAGGGTTTAGGGATGTGAACAATTAATCATGAAGTGAAAACCTACATAGAATAGCAAGGTAAGGTGATAAATTTTCTAAGGAAAAAAAATGGTAGTTATTATCCAACACAGAGGTCAGTAATGAATCTACAGATTGAAAACCCCCACTGATGGAACACATTGGATGGAAAAAAATATCAAGTCTAAATATCATGGCATAAATGCAAGATATACATAAAGAAAAACTTTCCAATGATAATAGAGAAAAGGCAGATAGCCTGCAGTACAAAGACAATTACATCCACATCATTCCCTTAATAGGAGCAATGCAGAACAAAGGAAAATGGAATAAAGCAATCTAAATGTGGAAGGAAAGTTCATCTAAGAATGTGGCATGTAACTTTTTTTCAAAGCCTGTATGTTATTTATTAGTTCATTTTAGTTATACATATTATTGTGGGCTATATTGACATAATTATACAATTATGGTCTAACCTCTGCCTTTAAAAATGTATGTCTAGCTACCTATTTTTAGGATGTAGCAATCCTTTTATCTGTCCTATATTTCCTGGGATGTTAGGAAATCAATTCTTCAACTCCAGGTGATGGAAATCAAATTATCTAAGGCAATCATATGATAGTCACTTTTCAAAGGATTGTATTAACTATGAGTCTATTATGTAATTTTCATTCATGTTTCATGATAGGAGGTCATCTGTGAGTGTTCCAGAACTATTTATTACTCTTAAAAAGCTAAATGAAAGTCTCAATTCCTATTTTAGAATAGATGTTGACGGGTAAGGATATGTTCCTTGAGGCACTTACAGAAATTTCCTGAAGATAAAGGAAGACACAGTCCCAACATCAACCCTATGCCATTATGGAAGGAACATGAAGCAATACTGGTTATTTTTAAAAATCTTCACTGACTATTCAACTTGGAAATTGAATATTCACTGATTATTCAAACTTGGAAATTCCCTGAGCATAAATTTGTTTAATAACCATTCTACCTATTGAAGCAATCATTAGTTGAGTTTTCATTTGTATGCTTCTTAAAGAGCCTAAATCATACAAATTAGTAGAGTTAAAATTTAAGGACTCACAGTAAATAAATTGCTTCATCAAGAAAATAGAAAAATTTAAAAATTTTGGTGAGAACATTCATGTAAGTTGAGCTAAAATAAATGCAATAAATATATCTGCAATAATGTCCAGCTTATTATGATAATTATCTCAATTGACTGGATTTAAATCTTGGTCTCTGACAATCTTTTATTAGTATTTTGTAGAATAAATATATGATGTTTTTAAGATCAAAATCTTACATTTAAAAAAAACATGAACGGGCTTATTATTAAATAGCATTTTTAGAGTTAATGGTGGAAAATATGTCAAAATATAATGACAACTCATAGATGGTATTGTTATCTTAATATTTACCCAAGTCACCTAAATCATTGCCTGAGGTTTCCTTATATTTTGAAAACTGCTGTACAACTTTCTTGCCTTTTCCAAACTCTTTGTTAGTATATAATTTTATGATTATTATTTTTAAGATGAATAAAACACTCATAGAAGAAAAAAATATTTACTCAGCAAAATATCTCAGCAACTCTCAGTAGAATTTTGAAAAACAACACTGCATTTTCCAAAATAAAGATAAAAATATGCCTTTAATAAGGGCTGCCAATGTTCCCACAAAAGGAATAATTTTCTTCCCAATTTTATCTTCATCTCTTTGGAAGCCTTCTGTTTAGTTATAATTTTAAACATATCTTTCGAAATACCATTGGTAACAAGCTGATATAAATTTAGCATTCATTTAATTAACCTTTCTTTTTTAAAAAATAACTCTTTTTATTAAAGAAAACCTAAAATTACTACCTTCCACAAATTCTTCTTAGCTTTAGATAAATTTTCCTAGTTTTAACTTTACTAAATAATCCATTGAGATAAAAAAGTTAAATGTATTCCCAACCTCACATGTAAGAAAACCTAAACAGTGCAGAGGCTATGACTCAATGGTAAAGCAATTACCTAGCTTATATGAGGCACTGGATTTGAGTATCAGCACCACATATAAATTAATAAATAAATGAATGTCCATCAACAATTTAAAAAAATAAAAAAAGAAAGCCTATTCACAAAGTTATTATAGAACATAACTAAATTAACACAAGAGTGAAGATCAAAACCAAGGTTTACTGATTTTTAACCTAGCAGTTTTATTCTAGAAATTGTGTGAATTTTAGATTATATCATAAAAATATATGGAAAATGTATACTCACTGGAAGAGGAGACAAAATGACAAAATATTTCACATGGAAATACAAGAAAATGAGGTCAAAATAATAGATTTTTACATCTATGATCATGGGGAAATGCTATAATATTTTATTTTGAAAATGTATTCTATATCTGATCATGAAATACTGGTGCCCAAGGTCAGGCTGATTATAATGATTATGTAAACTTTTATTCAATAATTAACCTTTCTTTAATAAGAATTTTATTTGAAGTTCTTTGTTTCTATCCATTCTTGTTCTCTTCATATAAAATGGAAAAGGTTTCTAAAAGTTTTCTTTTGAATGTAGAGAGCTGCATTTCCATTCGTATGAAAGGAATTGAAAATATAGATGACATCAGTTACAATGAAGGTCATACTAAAAGGGTGTTTTAATGTAGGAGTTGGGCCTTGCTGGGAAAACTACACCAATTTGATAGATCAAAGAAGGAAATGAACAGCCCTTCCCTGGTCCCATTGGCAATTGACAACAGCATATTCCTGTCTAAGAGGAGCCCACAAAGACTATGTTAATGCAGACAGAGGGGCAAGACACCATAATCAGATGCAGTAGGTGGAAACAAATATGCTTGAAAAGTGTGAATTTATTTAAAACGACAGACAGCTCAAGAAGTTACACTTTTTAGAAAAGTGCATATTTTAAAAAATCATTTCAAGACAAACCAATTACCATATGCTGTGAGGTTTAGAATTCATCATAAAATGAAAATGTGTTAAAAACTGTCAATTACTTCTTCTACTGGTAATATTTTTGAATGTTTGCTTTTGGATTCTATCAATTAATTTTTAGTTTTTCTTTTTAATTATTTCAAATAAATAACTTATATGGGAAATATGGGATGGAGAAATTAATCATACCCAAGTATGCAAAGTGTTACAAGCTATAGTGCTGTAAGTTGTTAATGCTCTCAAAGAGGAGAGGTAATTTTTATAATTCAAAGTATATAAGTATACATTTAATATGTGTATAATGTGAATGCATTAGTTTCTCAATGCTGCTGTAACAAGATACCATAAACTTAAAGGCTTAAAACAGCACAGATTTATTGACTTATAGTTCCAAGTATCAGAAATCTGAATTAGATTTTTAACAGACTCCAATGAAGATGTCATTTGGGTTGTGGTTGGTCTGAGGATCTAAGGAAACCATGGTTTTCCTCTCCCTTTTCAGAGGCTGCTATTTTCATTCCTTGGCTGTAGTTCCATACACTCTGACTTCTACTTCTCTCTTTACTCTATCTCATCACCATCTCTCTACTTTAGATCCTCCTTCTACCTTTTACAAAGATTCTTCTTATTAGGTTAGGTTCGTGTAGATAATAGAGAGTAATCTTCCCAACTTCTCATTATTTCATTAAATCTTTTCTACAATGAACTTTTTGCTAGGTAAGGTAACATAATCACTGGTTCCAGGGACAAGAGCATAGACAACTTCAGTTTGGTGATATGAGCTTGTCTGCCAAGGTGAACTATGTGATACCACATCAAATACCTAAAAATTACCCTTGATTTTAATACTAGAATATCTCATTTTCTCACTTAAAATAGTTCATCATTCCATGAGTTCTAGTGTCCACATGTATAGAAAAGTGTATATCACTATTAAAATATTCTTCTAACAAAATTGTAGTGTCAAATATTGTAAGTAAATAAATAAAATACCTTAGTAATATTTTGAGATTGTATGCAGATTTTCAATATTAGACAAATCTTCAGGGATAAGTCTATGATGTCCTAAAAAATGTGGTTAATATTAAATCTCTTCTTAGCTTTAAAAAGCCACTTAGGCAAGATTTACACACTAGTAATACTGTGTACTTCAGTTTCTCTTTCACATACAAACATACACACGTGCGCGCACACACACACACACACACCCACACACACTTGCACATAAAATTATGTTATAAAATTCTATTTTTTACTTTATAAATGTGTCACTTTCATACAAAACATGAAATTATAGTGAAAAAATCACATTCATTTAAAGAACATTTTTTAATATTGAATTTGTACTCTCTCATGTTCACATGGATTTGCTTTATTTTTAATGTGTATTTAAAAAAATTATGCCAGTACTACCAGACCTTAAATACTTAAATTTTTGGCCATACTTTTCTACATATATTTAAAAGGAATATGATACTACTATGCACTCAAAAACTAGACAAATCATGCTTAATTAAATTATATTCTATTAATTATTTATATCTCTCATTAATATGAATGTGATGAATATAATTGTACATTTTTTCTATCTAAGAATTATTTTATGCATGTAAAACTAGAAATAAATTCTTAAAAATGTTTTTTTAACAGGAGTTAATTGAAATTTATTAGTGGAATAACATAACCTGCCTGAATATATTATAGATAATTAAATAACATAAGAGAAATTATACAGTTATGGAAGATGAAGACTAAAAACATGATATAAGTGCTTGTATTTTAGTTTGTTTTTAATGTTTTCTTATTAGGTTTCTAAAATTATATCATGATGTATTTGTGATTTTTGAACATATCAAGGAAATATGAGGTACAGAAATTATATGGAAAAAGAAAATGAAGATTAATTGCATATATATATATTTAATTAGTATTGGGCAGTAATTGTCATTGACTTGGCTAAATAGTCTAATTTCAGCTATCATGAAAAAAAAGGTAACTGTGAATAGATGGATATGTTTATTTGCTTAAGTGTAGTACTTATTATGCATATCAAAATACTGTGCTATGCATCTCAAACATGTACAGTTTTTATGGATGAGATCTTTAAAAGGATAGAAATTCAGAGAATAGTTCTCAATATCCCAACTGGCAAATTTTTTATTCGCTCTGTATTTAAATTGGAGTGATGATGTATACAAATTATATAAACTCATGTTCATGGTCATGAATATCTACCATATGTTTACTTAATGCCATCTTTTATTTTTTTCTTGTTGTTTTTTTTTTTTTTGGCACCAGGGATTGATCCTAGGGACAATTAACTACTGAGTCACATCCCTAGCTCTATTTATTTATTGACTGGGCCTTCTAAGTTACTGAAGCTGGCTTTGAACTCGGGATTTTTCTGTCTCCTGGGCCACTGGGATCACAGGTATGGGCCACCATGCCTGGCTCATCCTTTATTTTTAAGAACTTGGTACATTTTACTTGAGACTGATAGTTTCTGCTGAAAGACTTAATAAAGAAGTGCAGCCCTAAAGCAAATGCTCATGCACACACACAATGATAAATGATCAAAGTGTCAACATGAACAATAGCACTCATCACCACAAATACCGTATAATGTGAGTATACTGATTTTTCATATCTACTCAAACAGAAATGGCATAAAACACACACAGTTCTCTCAGTTATCCAGAAAATTATCTGTGACTCACAGTGATTGAACAAGCTCTTTCTTCAAAGATCAAGTATTTACTCTCAAACCAAAAATTTTCCAGTATAAATTAAAATAATAAACAGAAACAATACAATAGAGACATATAATTTTATAGACTTTCCTGGTTATTAACTTGGAAATAAATGTAGATATTGCACAAAATCCTACTCTTCCTATGTTCATCATTAATCCTAATTTCTACAACTATGTGACTTGGTTATAAAAGTGTCCCTCCCTTTATTTATAGAGATAACAGTTGGAACATGCAAGATAAAGTACATTTGAAATATTACTGAATGGGTGGGAAACTGTGATATATCTAGAAGAGAAAGAATCTTTAAAGGATAGGTAAACTTAGAGGAAAATCTCTCACCAAGTACACTATTTTGCATAAAAATAGCTTCAATGAAAACAAAATAATTGATAGTTAACCATGTGGCATTTTAAATAAATAAGACAAGCAAAATATTTTTCACAATGTAGAGAAGATTTGACATATATGTCATACACTAACTCTAAAGTAAATGAAAGTGAAATGTTTAACAATGAATGGAACAATTTTATAATCCGGGTCCCTTATGATAATTGACCATACCTCTGTGGAAATAATATTTTTTTTTCTTAAAATAAATAATAATTCAAATAGCATATGGAAAATTTATTTCATCTCCTTCAGTTTTTAATTTCCATTCTTTATCTTTCCACATCCATGTTTATATTTGTAACATACATCTTCTTTGGCCCTAATTAACTGTTGATTTTCATTATTGTTCAATAGTTGTTATTTAGCTCTATGGTAGAAAATAATGACTACAGTATAAAGTTTTAAAATAGAATATTTAAATCTATGTGATGTTTTAATAATGTGTGATACAATAGAAATTGAGTATGCACATGTAAAAAAAAAAAACATGTTATTTTGTCCTTACAATTATTTCCAATTTTATCCCTCCTTCAGGCTTCCATAGCAGACATAGCAAACTAACACTCATTTTTTTCCCCTGTTTATATTGTATTTATATTTGGACATGTGTAAGAGTAACCAATAAGGTGATGTATTAGAGTCATTTAGAAAAGAATTTTATATATTTTGATAGTTAAACAAAACAAAAGAACAACAACAGAAAAGAGGTTTTGTTGTCCCTACACTTGGCTGTATGATTTTCCAGATAAAACTGAAATGGGCATCTCGAAATTAGGATTTAAAAATCATAAACAAAATTCTGAAATAACTTCAGAATTAAATTGTGCCAACAATCTAACAGACTATCCATATCTTTTTAAATAAACAAAATAAAACCTTTAGTATTTTATTCTGAGATATATATATATATATATATATATATATATATATATATATATATACACACACACACACACACACACACACACACACACATACATATATATTTTAAAAATTTATTTATAATCAGATTATGTGATTGCAGTTACATATTTGTGCAACATATTTCTATGTTGTAATGTATTTTATAAATATATATCATATATTGTTGCTTCTATATGAACAAAATAAAATCAATAAAATCTGTTAATAGGAGTGAAAACAGTCTTAGAAGTGTTCAATTTGATGGGTAAAAAACCCCACTCTCCTCACAATAAGTAGAACAGTCCATTATTTTCAATTATAATGAATACTTGTAAAAAATCTGCTGTAATATGCTCCGTATAACTCTCCATGTTTGATATTCTATCAATGAAATAGAACATGCAATGTCTTGTCTAAAATTATAAGCCTTATTGTATCTAGATTTTGCTAAATGGATAGAGAAGTTCTTGTTGACAGTTCAGTCATTTTTCATTGCACATCATAGATAAGTGAAAGATATAATTGTGAAATTTGTATTTTAAAAAATCATGGAATAATCCAAGCCAATTTTCATATTTATTATTTTGTTCCAAGGACTGGCCTAGGCATAATCACATGAATACTTTGGAATCAAAAGTAATGTGAAATGTCTTTGCACTATCCTATGTGAGAAATGTTCATTCTGAAAAATGGTAGGAGTTATGAGACATGTAATTCTCCCTGCCCTTCCCCTGCTTTGGGGGAGCTCTCCAACCAGGATATCAACCTTAGATTTATGGTAGCTATTTTAAAATCATGAGAGAAATTCTTAGGAATAGAATAATTTTCCAAGGATAGCTTAAAGGCCTACCTCTTGGAAGAGGAATCAGGGACCCTTTCACTACCAACCACTCATTAGGGAATCACAAAACCAGACTCAACTGTTCCTCAAGCAGAAAGTTTATTTTCTAAATTTTAATCAAGCTAGTGTTATTCACAGTTTCTTTTACTGTAGACAGAAATAATCCTTTCTCATACATGTTTTATTTATTCATTTATTTGGTCTTCATTTTTATTTCTCCTATAATACAATAAGCTTAAACATTAGTAACAAAAACTTTAGAACGAGTATGATACTCTTTTTATATTTCCTCAGTCATGTGATTCCTAATATAAATGCTCTGTGAAAGTATAGGTTAGTGATTTTAAAATAAAAATTCACTCATGCATTTATGATTTCATTTTATCTTATCTGATTTATTCTTTTTTATAACATACATAAACTCCAAGTACATATAGTCATTGTAGACTATTCTGATTCTTGCATACTGCTACATGCTAAGAAATGTAGTTTTAATTGAAACATCATTTTAAAAACTATTTTTAGAGGAGTTTCTGATGAATAGCAAAATTGAACAGACAGTACAGCATTCCTGTATACCTCTGGCATCCACACCTGCAAAACATCTCTCACAATCTACATTCCTCCCAAAAGTTGTACATTTGTTACTATTAATGAACCTATGTTTATTGTCACATTACATCATTATCATTCAGTCTATAGTTTAACATTGGCACTCACTCTTGGTGCTGTATATCCAATGGGTTTTGATAAACACATATTGATATGTAACCATCATTGTAGCACAGAAAATAGATTCACTAACCTAAAAATCCTCTGCTTACTCATGCTTATTTCCCTTCTAACCCCAGGGAAATATTTATTTAGTTTTACTGTTTCTGTTATTTCGCCTTTTCTAGAAGGTCATACACTTGGAATTATATAGTATATAATCTTTTCAAATGGACTTCCTTCTCTCAGTAATTTACATTTAAGTTTCCTCCAGAATTTCATGATGTTATGCATCATATCTTTTAGTGCTCAAGAATATTTCATTTTCTGGATGTAACACAGTTTATTTGTTCATTCTTCTACTGAAGGACATCTTGGTTGTTTCTGCCTTTAGAATTACGAAGCTTCAATAAACATCCTTGTCAAGGTTTGACATAAACAGAACCCTTGAATTTATTTGGGTAAATTTCAAAAGACATAACTGCCGGGATATGCTTAGCCTTGTAATAAACTGCCCAACTGTTTTCCAAAGGAACTGTAGTACTTTGCATTCTAACCAGTAAATAATGAAAGTCCTGTTGCTCCACATTCTTGTCATCAGTAGATGATGTTTTGTTTTGCATTTTGGATATTCTGCTAAATATATAGTGGTATATGTTGCTTCAATTTGTGTTTCCCTAATGACATAGGCTGTTCAACATTTTTCCATGTATTTATGGCCATCTGCTTGTCATTTTTGGTGAATTGTTTGTTGTAGTTTTTTTTTTCCATTTTTTTTAGAGTTGTTTCCTATTGTTGAATTGTGGGAGTTCTTTATATATTTTTGATAGAAGGAAGTCATTTATGAAATCTGCCTTTTGAAAATATTTCATCCAAATGTAGATTTTCTTTTTCTCATTTTCTAAATATTCTCTTTTTAAGAGCAGCAGGTTTTTTGGCAATTTTTCTTTTTTTCCTCATTTGTTCTTATTCATTGAGCATGTCTTCAGTGTTGTATTTTAAATGTCACCATAGCCATGGTCTCTTGGTTTTCTCCTCTATTATCTTCTAGTTGTTGTTATATGTTTTTATTGTGTGTGTGTGTGTGTGTGTGTGTGTGTGTGTTTGTGTATGTGTGTGTGTGTTTCACATTTAGGTCTATTATACATTTGGAAATATTTGTCTGAAGGTATATTCTTGTCAAGATTTACTTTTTACATATGTATGCCCAAGTATTACAGCATTATTTACTGACAAGAATGTCATTCTTCCTTGTATGTCTTTAAACCCTTTGTCAATGATTAACTGGTTATGTTAGTGTGTGCCTATTTTTAAGCTATTATCCAATTTTTAATGAATTTCTATAATCTGTCTACTATTTTAAAAAGTGTGATCATTTTTATTTATTACTAATTTTCATTTATTAATTATGGAATTATAATATATTTTGTACGAAATATTTGTAACATTTACAATTTATAAAAAAAATTTTGTTATTACTTCTACATTGAAATTTTCAAATTGTTGCTTCTCAAAGTTGTACAAAATACACAGTATTATTTATTCCTGTTGCTAAACTCCATGTAAACATCGGTAGTTAAAATACCATTAATATTACAACTATTTAGCAAGAGTAAAACCAAATTCATTGCTTGTATATTAATGTTGTACAAAATTTAGCATTTGTGGCAAAATTCTGAAAAAGAAATAGAAACAGGGAGAATTTTATAAATAGTTGACCACATGCTCAAGAAATCCTGTGTTAAGAATAAAACAACACACTTCATCATAACAAAAAAATAATTGGGGCAGATGGAATGACATAGTGAAAAGAAATAGCTATATGAAAAACAAATTGATAGAAGGATCGCACTTCTCTTTCTCTCCTAATTCTTAACCCATTCATATAGTTTTTCTTATGAAAATCATTAACAAATATATCATGACTTGAATTTTCTCTTTCATCAGAAATGTGTAGCAATTATCTATTAAAAGAAGGAGAAATTAATGTAATTCAAATATGCAGATGTAAAGTAGATTAGAATTAATACATCTCATTTTAGACAGAAAAGGGATGGGGAACAGAAAAATATATGAATGTATAAACAAGCATATTAACACAATTACAATGAAATACTATATTATAATTCATGTTTATATTATTGGTTAGATGATGAAATATATTTGGTATAAAAACAATTAAAAAAGATAGTTATATAAAAATGAATTGAATGCAGTTTTAGAACCAGGGATATGATATAAAACTAAAAAAAAAAGTTTCAGCCAAGATAAAATATAAATTCCGTTTTTTTTTCATTTCTGTTACATACAGTATACCTCTACTTCTAGTACTTTATTTTCAATTACTAATTTATAATAAAAATTTTAATTTGTCTCCTTTGAAAAAATGATTACTATAAATTTAATATGATCTTAAGTAGAAAATATTTAAAAGACTACACTTTCTTATAAGCCCAGGAATTTTTCCTAAAATCTTTATATTTTAATGAAAGTTGATGAAACAACTATTTATTCATGATAAACTTATTGTACAACAAATTTTGAAATGCCTACTACAAGAACTCTAGTAGTCTTATAAATGATGAGCAGATTAGAATTATTTAATTTAATCCATGTTTTAATGATTCTTATTTGATTACTTAAATTATGGAACTATAAGTGGGGGTGATAATTAATTAGGGTATTCAAATCCATATACATATGTCAAGCAACTCTATTGAGGAGAGTGGCAGAAGGAGATATTTTCTATTTCTCCTGGTCATTCACATAAAATTTAGGGGAAAACTCCAGTTTCTTTCTTGCCACATGCTCAATTGGGGCCAGATTTTGTGGTCAGAGTCCAGCCTGGGTCATATACATTCACATGTTTGGAATCACAGTGCTTTTCCTGGCTGAAGAAATTTCTCAAAAACCATAGTGGAGAGTGAGTCTGTTTATCAGATAAAAAGATAACTACACAATACATTGCATATCAGTTAAAGAGTTTTGTTTTTATCTTAATATTAATATTCAGTTCATCTCATTTTATGAAATATATCATTAAGTTGCTGAATGCCTTGAGATAAGATTTTTGTATAACTAAGAAACATTAAAAAGTATGAATAGATGAAAAATGACAGAAATCACCCAAAATGACTTTGAAACTCTGTGTTCTGACAGTCTTAATTTCTTATAAATTATTCTAAGCCACATTTTTTTCTTTGCTATCACTCTATTTATACACCATTATGTTGTAAAAAGCTAGAAAAAGTTGAAAAACAAAAGCCTATTTTATTTTTGCACTGACAAAAATCCAAAGGAAGCTCTCACATTGCCTTCTCATGAAATTTGCTTCTCAGGCAATATTTTTAAGATTGGCACTTTTTTTTTCTTTTTTAACATGCTTGCGGCAATCATTTCATTTGAATATGTTTCAGATAACAGAAGATACTATAAAGCAGATTGTATTTTTCACACTTTTGGCTACATATACATATGAATATCTTACTTCTTCCTAAAATAAAACCCCATCCTTCTCTAGTATCTTTAAAATTCTGTAGTGTATTACCATTTCATAGCAAGGAAGTTCATTTCAAGATTAAATACTGCACTTAAAACACTAGAAAAGCAATGAAAAATGTAATGCAGTCTTAAATTTTAAACATATTTCTATAAATGAACGTGGTTATGAGCACATTGCATTTACAAGCTTGCTGCACAACTTCAGTTATTTTAAATATATTAGAATGTATTTAAATTACAGTGTTTCATTGTTTTGAATATGAACCTATTAAATAAAGGGAAATAAGGTAACCTTAGTACTTTTGTTACAGTAAAAGTCTTCTAAATGTTACCAAAATCACTAATAATTGTTGAAGCATCATTACAAACATCCCTCTGTCACCTCATATGTCTTCCTGAGGGAGATCCTCTAAGAAATGATCCATAAAAGCAGATTTAAAAGTGGTGTCAACAATAGAACATATAAACCACTATAGTCATATTTGCATAGTAAACATGTTGAAATAAACCAGATGGTCTCCTTTCCCTTCTCAAAGGTTAAATTGAGTGCATATTTACTTTCCTTTTAATTATAACATTTATCTTACAGGTAAACTTTTAACCAAGGCATTGCTGCATAATTCACAAATAATTTGTTTAGATCAATGCATATATTTTTTAAAAAATGAAAGTAACCTAGTATTTGGATTAAAATGATGCTAGGAATTGCATCCATCTTACACTTGTAAATTTTTATTTTTTTAATTTTTTTTTTAGTTGTAGATGAGCAACATATCTTTATTTTATTTGTTTATTTTTTACATGGTGCTAAGTATTCAACCCAGTGCCTCATACAAGCTAGACAAGCATTCTGCCACTGAATTACAGTCCCAGCCCATAAATTATTTTTTAATGCATTTGATGTAAAGTTGTATGATGTTTTTCCCTTAGCTCTCTTGGTTATTGAGTCCTGAAAACCTTGAACCACTTTTTCTTCCTCAGAGTTATACACCCTGCTTTTGGCCTCACTTGTAAAATATAGATGAAACAGTTAAGACCCAGATTTCTTGAGTATCATACACCGTTATGTGCAGGAACTAAGCATACTGAGTCACACTTTAAAAGAACTGGATTTAGAATAGTTAAGTGCTTGGGAAATTTAAAAGTATATGCATTAGTCATTTTGACCTATGTTTGACTAAAATATAAAATCTATGTCAGATATCAAATATTGAATATTGAAAATTTACAATGTGGTGTTTTCCCATTCTGTATTTTTCCTATCAATGTAGGCAGAAAAATCTGGTATCTACTGAGCCCTGCTAAGATGTATGAACATCCGTTAATGTTTTCTTATGCTTATTTACACATAAGACTATGGAAATTGGCCCAAATCTAGAAGATAATTTCAATTAATAGATGTCAAAACATTTTAATAATCCTTAGGCAAATTTGAAAATACACCTATTCAATGGGTATGTAACAAACTTATCTGAAAAAAATACATGAGGAAAAAAAGGCAACCCATTCAGACAGGGCAACATTTATATTCAATTCCATATGTGATCATTAATTTTCCTGAACAGGGAAGAGTTCACCTAGAAGAGTGGCTGAGAAGAGCTGCTTTGAAGAGGCTGAACTTAGTGGATCTTTCTAAAAACAGACATCTCTCAATGCTCTAAAAATTTAGGCAAATAGTTTACGTGTGCATTTGCGTGTACACAAATGCATGCATTTGGGCAGAGGGTACAAGGATGGAACAAAGGGCATTCTCATGCACTGTATTCATTAAAATGGATATAGGTTCAACTTGCCAAGATTTTAAAAATTGAAATCCTTTCGTTCTCTTAATAAGGTTATTCAAGGAGTTAAAGGTGAGGCAAAACTTTTAAAAATTTTTAAAAATTTCCTAAGTAAATAATATCAGACAGGAAATAAAGGATTTTTTTTAGAAATGCAAGTACTTTCTGTATTAGTAAGGTTGAACCAAATGTTGTCTGTAGTAACATGGTCACAGGGCTCCAGTTGATTTGGCTTTATCCCACTGCAATAAGAAAGAAAGTATATATATACTTTCTGATATATAATGTTTACATGTAACTATATATTTGCCTGTCCTTGATTTTGTTTGTGTTCATGCATGAAAATATATATTCACATTTGCCTTATTAATCCTAATTTGTCTTTCTTTGTCTCTTGTGCCTCTAACACACTTACACATAAATACAAATGATATATATCTGTATTTATATCTATCTATGTACATCTTCTGAGATAGTGCTTTTTTACAATGATTAAATCTCTAAAACTACTAGAAATCATGTGTTCCATTTGTCACATTTCCAAAAAAAAAAAAAAATGAATCCCAGGAATGATTGACTAAAATAAGTTAGAGAATATACCACTTTCTGGAATTAAAACCTTAGCAATTACTGTCCAGGAGTTAATAAATATCTAAGATATGTGATTCCTTTCTCCTAACTGAATTTAAAATCCATCCCCAAGAATCAAGTCCTCTGTGAACAATAAATTCAGTTTTTTTATATATACGGATATTTACACCTGCTATAACTCTTAAAAATATTTGGTCTTCTTTAACTACATAAAATATTTAGATATATAAATTTGATTTCAGGTGATTCATCCAGGTTTATAATAAATAATTCTCTGTTGCCAAAATTTTAGAAGGAACATTAATATGATGCATATTTTTTGTTGAATTTGGAGTTAGGATAACTGAAAAAGTTTTACATCTGTAGCATACTTTTGCTATGTTCCTGCTTACTTCTTAGTTTCAGTTGCATTGAAAGTAAACATAATATTATGGGCATTATTTAAGAAGATATTAGTATTTCCTCTGACCAGATCATACCAATATGTATATAGTTTAGGTCAACAAATTTAGTAAATATTTAGAGGCTAAAAGTTATGGATGGTGAGAATGGAGAAGGATGTAGAATTTGTGCCACAAAAGAAAGTGTTATCAACTAAAGTGTTTACAATGGAGAGGAAATGTAGCAGTTCATGATGAACAGTTTAAAGTACCAGGAGCATTTTGAAGAATGTACTATGCAATTTAAAGGAATAAAATAAAACTGATTTTTCTACACAATCTATTAGACTTTAATATTAAAATATTTAGCACAGATTGGATTGGTCAAACTTAATAAAATGATCTGAAAATGACATTACCAGTCATAACTTGCACATATTATTTAAAAAGAATGATAATTATAAATGTGGTAGAGATTTCCCATATGAGGGACTGGAAAATTGTGTCAATTTAAATAGAATGTTAATAAAATCAAAATGAAAAACTTTTCAAGTTTATCAGTATCCATATTTTTAAAAAATGCTATAAGAATTATATGTTTATGAGAGCAAATTTCCATCTCTTGAAGATTACAGCAAGTTATTCTAGGACTAAAACCATGCCAATCATAAAAATATCAAGTATAAATATTCATAATTCTAAATATGAATATATAAAATTCATATAAACATATCCCAATAAAAATGGGCATCGTTATTATAGTGTACTTAGAATATTGTTCTCAGCAAATCATTAATCTAGACAAGCCAAATATTATAAATATTATTTTTATAAATAAACTAAGAAATATTAAAGACATGAAAATTCTCTAAAGAGAAGTTCTACTGACTGTCCCTCAAAATGCATATGTGAATGATTTAACTCTCAGTGAGAGTGTACCAGAAAATAAAGCCTTTACAGGAAAATTAAGGTTAATGAAGTCACAAGAGTGGGAGGAAAATCTCATAGGACTGTAAGGAGGAAGCTCTGTGAGATTGACTGTGTGTACACCATGTGAGAACTCATGGATGAGAGAACTCACCATAACAGAAATTTTTAAGAACCTTTATATTGGACTTTCCAGTCTCTAAACCAAGAGAAAATAAACATCTGTTGTTTAAGCTACTACTCTATGGTATTTTTTATGGTTGCTCTGTGTACTAATACAAAGAGCAACTTGAATTCAATAAAGCATATATTTATAAACATCTTATGCAAGACAGTCTATGAAATGCTATGACACTTAACAAATATTATTTCTTTACAAAAATGTACTGCACATATAAATGTTCCTAATCTTACTAAAGAAAACAACAGTTAAAATTATGGAAACCTCTGTAAATGCACACATATGCAAACCCAGAAACATATATAAATACTTAATTTCAGTTGTGGAAATTGTGTATGTATGTATGTGTTAAAAAGTAAAGAGTTACAATGTGTTTGGGGCTTCTAGGGCAGATATAAATACATATATTTTAAAAACTAGATTACTACCTTATTAATAATTGTGAGTATCAATGGTATTTGCATGCTTTAACAAACAATACATTGAGGGAAAGTTTCTAGTTTCTCAATTTTTATTGACATGCCTTGTAAAATTCTAGACTCTTAAAATGAAACCATAAGTAATAAGAGCCTGGGTACAAAATATCAATGATTCTTTGGCATAGAAGCATGGAAACTACTCAGTGTGATATAAATAGTAATGAACTCCCCAATCATATTGAAATGCAAAATTGTTATACTGAAGACATTATGTCTCAAATAGAATCACAGCAAGTTTCTTTTGTTCCATTTAAACCAGCTGCTTAAGTTCTCAAATATAGGTTCTTCCTTCTCAACAAAAAAGAAAACAAAGGAGTGAGGCAATTTCTTGTGTTATTACCACAAGTCAATCCTTCACTTTTCTACTGAGCACACTGTCAATTATTCTAATTTAATAAAAGTAGAATTTTTGAATATATTTGAGTGACAACAATTTTTATAAAAAAATTTATAAAAATTGCTGACCAAAAGCAATCTTAAAAAATATATATCAACTTAAAGAGACCAAGAACAAAATTTTCTGAGATTATAGAAATGCTATCATTTAATCAGGGCTTCAACCCCCCAAATAACTTTATTCTTTAAATCTATAACAACTTCATTCAATCAATAATGGTATTTAGAGAATTATGCTATCAGATAATCTACCTAAAAAATATAGCATGTTTATATATGTATCTATTTGTTTTTTCAGTGTACATACAAAATATCATCACATTCTGAACCAGGATGACAGGATGTTGAGTAGACATAGGATGTTGAATAGGCAGAAGAGTGTCAGCACTCATTGAGCATTTCAGTGAGTAGAAAAAAATCATAAAACTCTGTGTGTGTGTGTGTGTGTGTGTGTGTGTTGTTGTTGTTGTTGTTGTTGTTGTTGTGTGGTTACAGGAAAAATAAATTTTATTGTACAATTCACATACAGAATAAATGGAGAGTTAATATAACAATGCGATTTTTAACATAATACCAAAATGAAAAAGGCAGCTAGCTATGTGAAAATATGGAATAAAGTTTGCAGAAATAAGAAAGGGGAAAAATATTCAGGTACAAAAGATTTTGAATTGTTAGAGTTTTCTGTGGAGGACCAATTGGTAAAGAGTTTAAGATTTGTTCTTTATTAGAAGATTACACAGATGCATTTGAATGAGGTTTTGTTCATTAAATAACTGAATCAAGATTCAAGACATTCTGATCAAAAAATATACTCAGACACACAAAGGTAGAAGATAAGTTTCTCCAGCAATAGTCTCCCCACAAACATACCAGTTGTACTGCAATTTAGGCTCAAAAATCTTCACAAGACCTAATGAAACCAGATAAGCATCTGTATTGCCTGTTTTAGTATAATAAAAAAATGAATGTTTTAAAGAGGTTAGGAACAGAATAATTTCCTATGTCACCTCTTCCTCATCTCAAACCAACACAACCTGGATTGAGATGCTTCCCATTTAGAGAAGGGGAGACAATTAAGTCCAGGACTTTGACTTAAAACCCATTAGTAGACCTGCTAGAGTAAAACCCATTATTGGCAAAATCCCTTTGAACCCTTTTTTTAGGCCAGGTGTCATAGTGTATTATCCCAAGTATCCAGGGGACTTCTCCAACCAAGGCTATCCCAACCCCAAACAGCAGAGCATAGGGTAAAATAATAGGGGTAAAACAGGGTAGTACTGGAACAGTGCTGTGCTAGTCTAACCTAACATTGGGCAGATCCTAAAGACCCCACTCCCAGGCATGCCTATGGATGAAGCCTCTTGAACAGCTCTAGTGCCAGGAAAAGGCACATAGCCCAAAAGTTTTGGAAAGAAGTAGATAAATTCCTAGACATCTATGCCTTACTGGGCCTGGATCATGAAGAAATAGAAAAATCAAATGAAAGATTAATCAGTAGTAAGAAGTCTCTCAACAAAGTACAGTTCAGGATCAGATGGCCTCACTGCTAGATTCTGCCAAGTATTTAATGAAGAAAAATATCAATTCTCCTTAAGTCATCCAAAACACATAAGATGAAGACATTCTTCCAAACATATTGTATAAAGACAGTATTACCCTGATACTGAAACTCGGTTAAGACACCCACACAAAACAAAGCAAAAAAAAAAAAAAAGCAAGATGAGAGAGAGAGAGAGAGAGAGTGAGAGAGAGAGAGAGAGAGAAAGAGAAACACCGTACAGGCAAAATTGTTGCTGAACATAGATGCAAAAGCTTTTAATAAATTCTAGCAAAACAAATCAAACAGAACCTTAAAATGGCTTTTCACCATAATCAAGTGAAATTCATCACAGTGATACAAACATGTTTCAGTATATGCAGATAAATAAACATGTGTGTTACACCCACAGAAAGAAGGATATAAAAACATATGGACATCTCAGGAGATGCAAAAAAGTGAGTTGATAAAATTCAAAATCACTCTGTAATAAAAACATCAAACAACTTTGTATGCATAGAATATAATTCAATGTAATACAAGTCATTTATAAGAAACCAACACTAACATTATACTAAATAAGGAAAAAAACTGAAAACTTTTTCTCTAGGATCTAGATTAAGACAAGGATGACTCTATTCACCATTTTTTATTCAATGTAGTTCTGGAAGTTCTATCCAGAGGAATCAGGAAGAAGAAAGAAGTAAAGAACATTCAAATTGAAAAGGTCAAATTGTCACTGTTTGCTAATGACATGATTATTTGCATAGAAAATGTCAAAATATTCTCCAAAGGGATTGTAGAAATTAAATTAACATTCAAAACCAATAGCACAGATAGGTGCCAATAAAGTATTATGTGAAATAGAAACCAAGAAAGTAATTTCATTCAAAATGGTTTAAAAATATCTATGAAGAAATTTAATCAATGGGAGAGTTCTCTTCAATGAAAATTATAAAACATTGGAGAAATTGAAGATGACACACACACTCACAAATGGAAAGTTATGTTCATTGATAAAAGCAATCAATATGATTGAAATGTTTTATTACACTGGACAGTTCACAGATTCAATGAAATTCCTTTCAAAACATCAATGACATGTTTCACAGAACAAAAAAAAATTTACAAAATTTATATGGAATTACAGTAGACCCTGAACAATCAAATCAATCTTGAGCAAAAGAACAAATAAAGGTATATTATAAAGCTTCAAAAGATACTGCAAAAATGTGGTCATGAAAACACCATGGTACTGATGTGAGAATGGGTGCATAGACCAGTGGAACAGAATGAATAGCATAGAAGCAAACACATGTCACATGTGTCTATGCCAAGTGTTTTTTTTTTTTTTTGAGAAGAGAGATACAGAGAGAAATTTTTTTAATATTTATTTTTTAGTTATTGGCGGACAGAACATCTTTCTTTGTATGTGGTGCTGAGGATCAAACCCAGGCCACACACATGCCAGGCGAGCGCACTACCTCTTGAGCCACATCCCCAGCCCCTATGCCAAGTGTTTTTGATAAACTCACTAACAGCTCTTGTTGCAAAAAAGACAGTCTGATCCATAAATGCTCTTGTGAAAACTGGATATTCACACACAGAAGAATGAAACTAGATGCTAATATCTAAACAGCTGCAAGAACGAACTCAAAATAAATTAAAAACTTTAATGCAGAAGTTAGAGATGTAACTTAGTGTTTTTAGATAATATTCTGTTATCACTTGTATGTGGGTAGCATACATAGCATGGCTTTGGGCCCAGAATAGTTTAAGAAAAAGACTTAAATATAAACATGGAACTGTGATGCTACTAACAGAAAAAAATGGAGGAAATGCTGCAGCATATTGGAAAGGGCAAGTGCTTTGTTGTTGTTTGGACAAGACCCCCAAAGCACAGGAAACAAAAGTACGAATAGATATTTGGGTTACACCAAACTAAATAATCTTGTGCATAGCAAAAAGAAAAGTTATTAGAGTGTAGAGAAAACCTAGAAAATGTGAGAAACAAAAATTGCAAACTATAATTTGTCAAAATATTTGTACCTAGATTATGTAAGAAATGTCAAAACTCAAAAGCAAACAAGCAAACAGCCTTATTTTGAAGTGGACAAGAGACCTAAGTAGACATTTCTCAAAAGAAAATACACACACACAAGGCCAATGAGTATATTAAAAAATGCTTGATATCACTGATTATTAAGCCAATACAAATCAACAGTGCAAGGAGATACAATGTCTCATAACAATGGCTATTATAAATACACTCAACAGTGGTCCTAAGGATGTGGAGATAAAGGAAGCCCTGTACACTGTTGATGGGAATGTAAATTGTGGCAATATAAATTAGTATAGACATCATGAATGACAGTATGGAGGTTCCTTAATATTTTAAATTAAACACAAAGTACTATATAATCCAATGATCCTATTACTGAGAATAATTCCTATGAAATTTAGATCAGCATATCAAAAAGATACCTGCTTTCCCATGTTGTTGGCAGCAGTTTCACACTAATTTAAAAAAGGGTAAAGTGTGTATAAACCAATGATTCATAAAAAATGTAGATATACATCATGAAATACTATTAATCCATTGTAAAGGATAAAATTCTGTCCTTTGAAAGCATCTGTAGATCATTATGCTATATGAAATGAGTCAGATGAAGGAAAACAAGTACAACCTGATCTCTTTCATCTGTGAATTCTAAAAATGATGGTCTCATTTAGGTTAGTTACTAGAAATGAAGGAGATAAAAGGGGAAAGGTAGATGGGCAAAAGTTTATCAATTGGCACTAAACAACACTTATATAGGAACAAGAAACTTTAGTTTCCCATTGCACAGATGGGTGACTACAGATGACAATAATGGATTGTACATTTTAAAAGGTAAAAAGGAAGTATTTTGAAAGATTTTGCTCTAAAGAAATGAAAAATGTTTGAAAAGAATGATATGCTTAGTCTGATTTAAACACTACAAAATGTATAGATGTATCAAAACTATTACATAGTATCCAATTAATATGTGTGAGTTTTATGTTTATGTCTCTCAGTTAAAATGAACTCAAAAGGAAAAGAAAAAATATACTGTCAAACATTTTCCTATCTTGCTTTGTAAAAATGAGAATAGACATATTTCATACAGATAGGCAAAATAGATAAATCACAAACTCTTTATCACATTTTAGTAAGTTTTTCTGCCAAGGTGACACCTACCCAGAATGTTAGATTATGATGCCCCATCATTTGAATCTCTCCTATTTTAATCTATTTTTATCTTGAACAAAGCACATCAGCTTTTATTTCTGATGAAGTCAGTGAAATGCACATATATTCAACAGTTTTGCTCTGCCCCTTATTGTATTAGATCTCATACAATTGCAACAATAAATCTGAAGTCACAATTGAGTACCCCTGAGGGAGACATTATGGAGTGGTCAGAAGAGCAGATATTTTGAAGTCAGATTATACTGAGTTGAATTTCACATTGCCTATTTTTTTGGTTTTGTGACCTCAGACTTATTATTACCTCACGTCTCTGGTCTTGATTCCTTTTTTATTTAAAAAGTCTAAATAAAAAAGAACTAACAAATTTCAGTTTGAAAAATACAAGATAGGAAATAAAAGAGCAAATACAAAACTGCTCTCACAGATTTGCACACATTTCCCTTTTTCTTTTTGATTTAAAAATATTTCACTTTTCTGCATCTATAAAAATGTAAATAAGGTAAATATATTACAGATTAAAACATATATATGTATATATATATGTGTATATATATATAAATACATAAATATATATAAATATACACAAAAAAGTGAAAGAGAGAGAAACAGAGAGAGAGAAAGAGAGATATCCCCAAACATATATGGATACTTATTATCAAATCAAACTCAGGGCATTTTACCACTGAGCAATATGGTCAGCCCTTTTTTTATTTCTTTCTTCTCCCTTTTTTCTTTCTTTTTTTGTTTGTTTGAGACAAGGTCCCATTAAATTGCTCATATTGACCTCTAACTTGCACCTCTCCTACCTCAGCCTCCCAACTATCTCTAATTACAGTTGTGTGCCACTTTATCCAGCTAAAACAGATATGTTTTTTAAACTATAGTATTTTAATATAGAAATATAACTAAGGAATAAATAAAAAAATAAGCACAGACAGGAAATAACCAATATTTAAATGGAAAATGGAATCATAAAATATTCCAAAAGAATACTGAATCAAAAATGTGAATGTGGAGATAAAAAAAAAGAGGAGTCAATTACTAAATATACCAGAGCAATGTCAATGAAAATTAGCTAAATGTTTAAGCTCCCTCAGATAGTATACCTTGACTTCTTAATTCAAAATTGCATCCTTGAGTCTCCTCTGGCATAATTTTATTGGATAAGAAAGCAAGTGTATTTATTATTATTTTTGCAGCTTAAATTATTACACATTTAGAACCTTAAAACATACTTATGACCTTAAAGTTTTCATGTGTCATAAATCCAGGCACTAAATGGCTTAGGTAGCTCTTCTGCTTTGAGTCTCATAAGACCAAAACAGAGATATTGGCTGGGCTCATTTTTTTCTTCTGGAGGCTTTGGGGAGAGTAATGAGCTTTGAAGTACATTAGGGTTGTTGAAAGAATTCAATGTCATGTTGCTGTGGAACTGAGGTTCCATTTGCTTGCTGAATGTCAGCTGATAACAACTACACCCTGCTTGAGACCTCTCTTAGGATCTTGCAGGGTCCTGATTCAAGGCCCTCTACCTCATAGGCAGCAACGTTGTTCTTAGATCTTCACACCATGCTTCATCACTTTTAATTTATTTTTATGCTGCTTGTCCTTGTCTCAATTCTGTCTGTTCTTCTAAGAGTTCAAATGATTCCATTGAGCTTAGTTGGATAACCAAGGATAACCTCCCCATTTAAAGAAATCTTTGACTTTAGTAAGATATATAAAGACCCTTTTGCTAAGTATGGTCACATATTAACAGGTTTAGGGAAGTACAGCAAGGAAACATTAACGTGAGATATTTTTGCATCTATCACTAATAGTACATTCATAGTGCACATATTAGTTTTAGTAGTTTCAATTAAGATTGCAGAATCTGGTTTAAATTTTATTCAGCGAAGTTTTCCTCCACTACTAGTAACTGAACCCAGTACCTTATACATGCTAGGCAAGTGCTCTACCACTGAGCTACATCCCCAACCCCTAGGGACAATTTTTGAAAAAGGGCAATAATAACACTGCAATAATCTCTTGAAGAATCACAATGAATCCCATTAATATGTACAATTAATATGTGTTAATAAAAAGGGCATATATTCTCAGTCCACTCAGGTTATCTAATATAGTATAGTACAGACAGATAAAGAGTAATATAAAATTACGGAAGAGACAATTTGTCATAATGGACTATAACCAAATATTGAAGTAGAAAGCATGAATTTCACAGGTCACTGAAAGTGAAAGAAATTATGGAAATTGTCAAATGAATGCTTAAGAAATCTGACAAAACTTTCACTAAAACCTGAGATACATATAATGCCTTAATGACTCTTAATAAGAGCAATAATATGGTCGGAAAATTTGTAGGTTATGCGTAACAGAATAACAAAATGGAGTATATGTCTGATAGTGGGTTTTAAATGCTCATAAATCTTAATACTTTTTCCCATAGCGGTACCTACTATTGTTACAGAAAACCTATAAATGGAAACAGATCAGTGTCTGTCTAAGTATGGTTATGAATGAAAAAAAGCACTTCTCAGAACACTTCTCAGATTTTAGGGTTCCATTATAAATATTTTCATTAGAGCCATCTCTGTTCATTAGACACTGATTTTCATTTTTCATTTGAATATTAAACAAAATTGATAAATTAGCCACTGACAATTTGAAAGTCCACAAGAAAAGAAATTAATATCCTACTTTTTTCTGATCTTGTACTTCAATTCACATTCCAGTAGTGTCTTAACTGACACCAGCATATGCTAGGTACAAAATTAATAAATATCTCTAAGGTATAATATAGTGTGCTTCTGTATTAAAATAATGTTTGACTTCTCTTGTAGAGACATAAGTTTATAAACAATCATGATTTTCCTTTTATGAATTTTTCCACCTACTCTTCATGCAGGGGTAAAAACTGTTCTCTTGACAGTTTTTCTTCATGCTAAGCTTGAATATAATTTATTAGCTTACAGAATCTCATAAGATAAAGCTCTTCCTTCCAGGGACTACAAATATTCATAGGCCAGATCATGACCAGAGTTCACATCAGCTCATTTGAATTTGAAGGATCTGTTATATGACTAACAGGAAGGAGACTAATGAGTTTCTACCTGGAGAAAGTGATTTGGAATTTGGAATTAGATATTCTAAACACAAAGGGATTTGGGTAGGAAAGGTTTAAAGAAGCACTATAAGAGGATGTTTTGTGGCTATAGTTTGCTTTCATTTTTTCTTGTCTATCCTCATTTTTTCAAGTTCTTCTGCTGTAATATAGGACAGCATGTTTAAGAACTTGATGACAAAAACACAATTCGTTGGAAACTGTGTAAGAGAAGAAAAGTGGCAGACCTGGTGGCATTGTTCTATTTGCTTTTGTTGTTATTGTTTTGAGTTTTCAATTGTAAATTTGGAAGATAGAAAGGCATTCATAAATATTAATGAAATTTTCTCTTTATATAAGTCAATGTTAGTACCAATGATAATGCTCAGAAATACAAAATCCCACTTACAGTGTTCATGCAAACAGTAAATATTTATATGTATTAAGATTTCACTATTTTCAATTTTTTTGAGAGAGAGAGAGAGAGAGAGAGAGAGAGAGAATTTTTTAATCTATGTAGAAGATGAATACTAGAATAATATGCTAATATTCTACATCATGGTGGGAAACTATAGTTCATAATAACCCATTATATATTTTGTGAGTAACTAAAAGAGAAATTAAAAATATTTAAACTTATAGTAAGAAAATTACTCTGATTTGATTAGTACACGTTTTGTACAAATATTGGAGAAACATCACACTGAACCCCATGTAAATATGTACAATTGTTATGTATTAATTAAAAGTTTTAAAAGTATTTGAAAGTGAAATATAAATACATTGATTTGTTCATTGCACTTTGTATATATGTATTGGATAATCAATCTGTACCCCATGCAAATTTAAAATTTAAAAATAACATAACATTTCTTTTTCTATTTAATCACTACATATCTAAGGTAATCAAGGTTTTTAGTTCTGAGATATTAATGTTAGCAGGGGAACCTATTTCTAAAACCCCTAAAAATATTGTTTATTTTACTCTCCTTATGTAGTGTAACAATGTAAATGACTCTAAATCGTTTTGGGAAAAGACAAAATAAATTACTACTGAATCACTGGTTATAGAAATTTTTTTCTTTATGAGGACCCACTTATCCATTCACTCTTTAGGATTTGAGTATGAGTACCAGTTTCAATTCTGAAAATACTATCAACTGTTTCCCTGTTTACTGATCATTTTTTTCCACCAAAACATCTGTTTTATATTAGCCACTTCCACAGGTGCCTGCATACCAACATATCAAGGCCAGAAAGGTACTACTTGGTAGCCATTCTTAACTAGTTGTTGTTGTTTTGGGCAGGGGGTGGGTGGGGACTGGGAATTGAACTCAGAGGCACTAGTCCACCAAGCCACGTCCCCAGATCTATTTTGTATTTTTATTTAGAGACAGGCTCTCACTGAGTTCCTTAGCATCTTGTTTTTTGTTGTTTTTTTTTTTTTTTTTCTGAAGATGTCTATGAACTTGATATCTTATCTTCCTGCTTCAGTCTCCTGAGTCCTGGAATTACAGGTGGGCACTACCATGCCCAGCTGAACCATTTGCTGATTATAGTTACTTTACACTCACATTGCTGCTGATGGTTAAAGTTCTTTACTGGTCTCTGATATTTCAGTTTTCTGTCCTCTGCCTTTCTATTAGGATTTATAGTCTATAACAGCATTTCCTACAAACCCTGATGTACAGAGATCACATTATACATCTTCTCAATTGTATTGGTTCCTTCACTACTTATCTGAATATTTGTCTTCTGAACCATAAGAATGTCCAGATGCTCCTTAGAAACACAGCGAGCAGATGACTTTCAAGTGTCATATAGTGTAACCATCACTGTGCATCCAATTCTATGAGCTTGATGACAACTTCCTTAGTCTCAGAGAGTGTTTCTGGTGATCAATTACTCCATTTAAAAGGAGGGATACTTTTTCAAGCTTCAGAAAGGAATACTTTAAGCTATCTCCTTGTGCTCTTACAAGTATTTTAAATAATGGGACATATGAGAAGGACCCTTTATTGACACAATAATCCTCTCCTAGATTAGTTTTAATTCACTAGATAACAGAATCATTCCCAAGCATATGCTCCAAGATTGGACTAGTGCATGTTAGTCGACTTCCATGATATTTTCTTATTTAAGCAAACTCTTCTCTTAATAAAGATGATGATTGCTTGTTAAGGTATACCATTTTTTTTAAACTTGAGTAGTGTTTTTATTACCTACAACATATTTATGGTTGGATAATTAGCAGGACAAGCATTTTCTGACATCACGCTACTTACTTTGATGATTTGCATGATCTTCAAGAAAGGGAAGTAGGAAACTCTTTCACTGAATAAAGAGCAAAGAGTGATTCCTATAGATAGAAAGGGTTTGTGGGACTCTGGACATTGCTATTTCTCAATCATCTACTTTGAAACCATTCAGCTTATTACTATTTCTCTGCTCAGGTTTCAGATTTTGCATACTTTACAGCTGAAAATTCAGCCTTTATTGATGTCCTGGTATTCATATGTAGATTACATTTGTGATGTTCAGAAGAATCAACCTTCCAATCATAATACAGTAAGATATTTTTTGATAACCAGAAGGGATTTTAGACACCACATATCTCTTTGCACATATAATTGATTCACTTGAATCTACACTTTTCTCTTTTAGGAATATTATTGATTCAAAGCAATAGTCAATGCATACGCTAATACTTACTGTCCCTCCCATTTCAAAATCCAAAAAGATTGCACCAAACAGTTCATTCCATTTTTGTATAGCATCCTAGAGTAACACAAGTGCAAATTTTAACATGTGTACAATACCAGCATGCCAGTACCAGTACTCAGCTTACCTGATTGAAGGCATGCTTAATTCTGTCTAGCTGGTGAATTGTTAGAGTCTGTAAACAAGTCAGGATGGTGCCTGGCATTTTGCCAGGGAAATGTAAGAGTCTGTAAACAAGTCTGGATGGCTCCTGGCAAAATGCCAGAGGGAGTGGTTTGTGAAGTAAGGCCACGGAGCCATTAAGTGTGGAGATTCCTTATTGGTTGACTGCTGTATCTATTTTATGTTAATTAAGATAAGCTGTGTGGAATGTATAAATACCTCTGTTGTCCTACAATAGATGGCTCCTTCCCACTCCTGCTGTATCAATCTACACAAGTCGTTAGTCACCCCCCTGGTTATTTTGCTGCAGCCGGACTGTGGCAGATGATGGCCCATTACGGGGAGTCCCGGGACACTTGGGGGTAAGTGACAAAAAAAAAAAAGCTGCCCGTTCATAGATAGGACGGGAGCAAATCTGCTCGTCCCTAGGCAGATAGGGCAAGAGGAAAAATGGCCATTTTGAGAAAATGGAGAAGATTGATACAGTATGTTTGTGTCTTGTTTTGTCTCAGTGTATTGTATTGTCTCTGTGACGAAAATATGGAAGGGGTGTTAAGTAAATTGATAAGGGAAAGAGGCACTCCAGTGGAACCAAGAGCAGTTAGGGCATGTGTTGATGGAAGCCCGGGGAACTCTAGTCAGAAAGAAGAAAGTTCAGAGGAGGAAGGATTATCAGGAAAAAAGTTACAGCAAAAGGCTATTACTGAATACTTTTCGTTACCAGAGGGTGCGTGAATCGGTGCAGCAGCTGCCACATGATGGAGCCACTCATGGCGGAGCAAGGACTTTCCAAGCCACAGAAGCCGGCTCTTCCACTGCCGAGAGCCGAAATCTAGACCTGACACAGAGGCAGAGTCTCGCAGGCTCTTGCTCCCTGTGCCCAGTGGCAGTTTGAGTCCAGGACACTCCCCAGACTCTCCCGGGGGCCATCTGGGGCTGCCCGGGAGGCTACAGCTGGCAAAAGACACTACCAGAATCCCTGATGTTTGGTCATTTTCAATGCCAATAACTAAACTACAATGGTTCTCCCACACCTGGAGGCTAATGAGTAATGAGCACTATTAAGGCTTATTTCAAATGTAAAAAAAAACCTTGAGATAATGTACTAAATTGTTCAGAAGGTTGTTTTCTTAGTGGAATGCTACAGGATTTTTTTTTAGCCATCTGGAGTTCCTGCCTTCCAGTGCCAGTGAAGAGGAAGGTGGAAGAATTTACAGTGTTGCTGAGAACCCGGCTGAGAAATGGAGCTGTTGCTGTTTCTGCTGCTACAGCTTAGGCTAGCTGCCTGCAGAACTTACCTGGACTGTGATTTACTTGGACTGTGAGTTAAACTATTGAGACATTGCTTTACCTGGACTGAGACAACAAACTGTAATCTACAACAAATTGAAACTCAGTATCTTTACTAACGATGTCATTGCTGGTATAATTTTTCCAAGGGCTTCTTGCATGGAGCCATCAATTGGCTTGGTATTGTGATATTTTGTATCCTCCCCTTCTGCTTGTAGCAGATTATTCATGGTGTTTGTGTAAAAACCACTATGGTCGTTTTTTAAATTAAACAAAAGAGGGAAATGTTAGAATCTGTAAAGGAGTCAGGATGGTGCCTGGCATTTTGCCAGGGAAATGTTAGAGTCTGTAAACAAGTCTGGATGGCTCCTGGCAAAATGCCAGAGGGAGTGGTTTGTGAAGTAAGGCCACGGAGCCATTAAGTGTGGAGATTCCTTATTGGTTGACTGCTGTATCTATTTTATGTTAATTAAGATAAGCTGTGTGGAATGTATAAATACCTCTGTTGTCCTACAATAGATGGCTCCCTCCCACTCCTGCTGTATCAATCTACACAAGTTGCTTGTCACCCCCCAGTTATTTTGCTGCAGCTGGACTGCGGCACTGAGTGACCTAATCCATAAACTGTTCTTTGATGTTATCTTTCTAGGACCAGATCAAAGTTGATTTAATTTTTTAATGCTCAGAATGAAGCATTTAGGTCATCTGGTGAAATTTAACATCAAATTCATCCAGAATACTTCTTAGGTAATCCTCTCTGGACACATAACTTGACATCATGAATCTGGTGGTTATGAATTTTTGAATATGTGATCTTCTGGAAAAATCTGTAAGTTAACTGAAGTAAGCAAGATAGAAAAATGGAAAGAAAGAAGGTTCATTTGGATACTAGATAAAATATGTAATTGGTCTGAACCAAAAGGAAATTTGAATTATAATTTACACTAAAAATTGTTATATGTTCAGATAAAGAACACAGGCAATTGTCCCCATGTACATGTTAGTCTATGACTGATCTAAAATTTGAGGCAAATGTCTCCTCAGATGACTTCTGTCAGATAGGGACAATTCCTATGTTAGCTTACAAGTTGAAGCCAGTATCACCAGCACTAGCAGAAGCTTGCAGATGGTTATGTGCTAAAGATTGCAGATGGTTACATCTAAAGCTTAAGGGAATTGGGTAGAACATCATGAATGGCCAACACAGTCATCAAACTGAAGCAAACTGACAGGCATATATTGCACAAAAAAAAGTAACTGATTATTTTGCATTCCATTTTTAATGTTTTATTTGGTTCAGAGCACATTAATGCAATCACATATTTTAGATTTCTTGAGGATGCAAACTTTTCCCATTCTTGTCTAATTCTAACTCACTATGATTTCTTTTCTCTTCTTTCTTTTTATTTTTTCTCTTTCTGGATTTGTTCTCAGCATCATCATATAGCAGTGTTCTGGTAAAGCCCATAGTCCTCATTTACCCATTTACATTTAATAGTATGAAACAATAGCTGATTTTATATTTAGACTAACATAATTGCAATATAGTTTCTTGACATATTCTTTCCAATCAGTTTCTTTGCTCTTTTCCCTATAATTTTATCTGGCTCCAAATCTTTATATAACATACATACTCCTAAAACTCTCAGTTTTATAATTCCACTTCATATTGCTCCCATAATCCCAAATTCTTATGTTTAAATCCTTCCTAAAGAACACCTCAGTTGGACATCTAAGTTACATCACAATCTACTGTATACCTCCTTTCCACACATATCTTTTACTCATACAATTTCCTATATCAAATGAAATTTCCTAAATTTCAATGATCTTCTTCCATGTTCTCATCCTGAAAACTTTGGAGTCATCTGGATTTTTTTTTCTGTCACCTCCAAACAGCCAATACATCAGTAAATGTAAATGTTTTACTTTCCAACAACATCTAAAATCTGAATGTTTTACAATCCTTCTGCACAGATCCAAATCATGATTATTCATCTGCAAATATATGGTATATTCTATATCCTATATTCTATAACCTATGTTCTGGTTGCTTCCACAATCAAACCCCAGTCCTCATTTTTCTATGTTCAGTCTATAAGAGTACTCTTATTATATTGTCAAAGAGGTTTAGTTGGTCTTCTACTCAATATCCAAACTGAGTTCCTACCAAATTAAGAATAATGCCAAAACCCATGTTAAAAAGCTAGCTATAGACAGGGCTGGGTCTGTAGCTCAGTGGTAGAGCACCTGCCTTGCACGTGTAGGGCACTGAGTTCAATCCGTAGCACCACATAAAAATAAATAAATAAACATATTGTGTCCATCTACAAGTAAAAAAATATTTTTTAAGGGCTGAGGATGTGGCTCAAGTGGTATTGCTCACCTGGCATGTGCAGGGCGCTGGGTTTGATCCTCAACACCACATAAAAATAAAAAATATTGTGTACACCTAAAAAAAACCCTAAAATATAAATATTTTAAAATATTTTTTTAAAAGGCTATAGTCTTCACATGGTAGAATTTCAATGTGATATACAGATTAAGAAACCTAAGTTTCTGATTTCTTTGCACTTACACCCTAGTCTTCAGGGCATAAGTTTTTCATTTCTCAAAATATGTAATATGCACAAATTTTATGAAGCAAAGAGATTGTGTTTACAAAATAAGTGATCCAAGTTAAACATTAAAATTATTTTTCAAAAATTCCAGAAATTATGCAGTTACATTAAAGTTTTTCAAAATTTGCTTTCATCAAAAGAGCAATGAAAACAATAACAATAACAACAAAATCATTTGGGAATTTTTCAGCACTTATTTTTTCTGTTAGCTTTATCCCCTGCTGAGTAAAATTTTAACTCTGTTGTTACAAATTATAATGTTCATTTTATATAAATATTTTTTCCAACAATCAATAGCTTATAAGCATTTTCTCCCAGCATTTATGAAATTAGCAATACTAACTAACAAGCTTTGAGATTTCACAAAGGATCTAAGGATCTAGGTCATAAATTTCTTCAAAATCAGAGTGCTTACAGTAATACAGTTAAAAATTAGCTTGAAACTATTTTGTTTGTGCATTTATTTTTTAATCAGGGATCTTTACTATAATTATTATGTATTGCCTTTCAGGAATTTAAGTGGTGGATTACTTTTGTTATGGTGATGTTTATATCTTTCTAATTCTCTTATTTCATACAAGACAATCCCTGGGATTCGAAATAATTCTTTCCACATTTGAACTGATACTTATTAAATCAGCATTCTGAGGTAAAACTATCCATTTTTTATGAAGTTAGCAAACTTTTCTGAAGAAAAATTCTGGTAAGGAATTTCAACTACAAGTAATACTAAATTCAAGCTCATCTGCTGGTTCGCTTAGAAATACGATATAATCTAACAAGTTATAGTATGGTCAAAATTAAAACATGCTGTGGCCTTAGTTCAGGGTCAAATTTGTTTTTATTATTATTCCTGTTAGTAACTCTATCTGCCTGACTTGAATTCTTATTTCTTTTTCTTCTTTTTTTTTTTTTTTTTTTTTTTTTTAGTTTTCGGTAGACACAACATCTTTATTTATTTATTTATTTATTTTTATGTGGTGCTGAGGATCAAACCCAGCACCCCGTACATACCAGGCGAGCGCGCTACCACTTAAGCCACATCCCCAGTCCAATTCTTACTTCTTCTTCAAATAACTTTCCTGATAGTCACAAAGAATCTATCAGGAGCATCACAGCCTCTCAGTAATGAGGTCACAAACGTTACTTCCTCTATTTGTGGGAGATTGAGGAAGTTACTACTCCTGCTGAGGGAACAATATCATCCTTTTAGTTTAAATGAACTAGCTTATGTCATGTTCAGTTTCTGGATCAATAACTGTGTTCATCAGGAAAAGGCTTTGTGAGATGCAGTTTAATCATGTATTCCTGAAACAGTTTTTAGGCATGGGGATCGTTGAGTGTGGACAGATATTTTTCATTTACTCTGGATTTGGACTTTCTGCATCCTAAGACATATTGTACACATGAAATGCAATGATAAAAATAGACAAGGTCCTGGCTGGGATTGTAGCTCAGTGATTGAGTGTTGCCTCTTATGCATCCACCTATAACTAAAAAAAAAGAAAAAGAAAAAGAAAAAACATAAACAAGATAGATAAGGTCCATGTCTTTAAAGAGCTTATATTTCAATAAAAAAGACATAAAAATAATTTATATTCAACATACACTGTGCAATATGATCGGATATTTACCATTTACCAAGAATGTTCAATATACATGTGTGCAAGTGACATAAAAAATGTGAAAACAGGATGGGGTTGTGGCTCAGTTGTAGAGCACTTCAATTGTGAGGCACTGGGTTTCATCCTCAGAAACATAGATTCCCTTCAGTAGATGAATGGATAAAGAAAATGTGGTATATGTACACAATGGAATATTACGAAAAAATAAAAGACAATAAAATCATGGCCTTTGTAGGTAAATGGATGGAGTTAGAGAATATAATGCTAGGTGAAGTTAGCCAATCCCCCAAAAACAAATACTGAAGGTTTTCTCTGATATAAGAAGACTGATTCATAGTGGGGTTGGGAGGGGGAGCACGGAAGGATTAGATGAACTCTACAAAGGCAAAGGGGTAGAGGGAAAAGGAGGGGCCATGGGGGTAAAAAAGATGATGAAAGGAAATGGATATCATGACCCCAAGTACACGTATGAAGACACAAATGGTGTGAAGATACTTTATATACAACCAGAGATATGAAAAAAGTGTGCTTGTTATGTGTAATATGATTTATAATGCATTCTGCTATCATGTATAACAAATTAGAATGAAAAAAATTAAAAATTTAAAAAGTTTTTTTTTACTTGATTTTCTCACCTATTTGATATTATAGGAGAAGAGAAACGACAAACAAGAATATGGACCCTCATTTTAGTGAAAGTTAGATGAGATTTTGCTACTAAATACATAATTTAAAAAGCTCAGTTTTCAAAGTTTGAGAATTTCAGAATGATGGTTGAGAGGCTATCCATTTGAACTAGAGATGTAAACAGTGACAACTAAATGTCTGGACAAAGGGTTAACCACATTAGGGACCCTATCAGGGCAGGTCAGAGCTAGGGTCTGTGCTTGGTTGAGCTGGGAATGTGCTTGCTCCTATGTCCTACACTCCCACCCCCAGCCATGGCTCTACTATCAGGAATACCACAGAATACCCCTTCCTAGTATTTCCTGCTTCTGCTACTTACTTACAAGGGTGAGGCTACATTTACAATCATCTCCAGATAAAGGACCATCAATGTCATTCCCATTTCCCCTACATTCTTATTTCTCAAGATCACCACAGTGTGTTCCTGTGTTAGTCCACTTTTAACCACTGTCACAAACTACCTGAGAAAATTAACTCAAAGTATGAAAGATTTATTTGGCTCACAATTTCAAAGGTATCACTCCATGGTCAACAAATAAATAAATAAAGGCATTATGTTCATCTATACCTAAAAATATATATATTGACTAGTTTCCCTGTAATATGCTAACAGGAAAGGATTTTTATGGGCAGAAGGATATTTCTAAGGATTGTTCCTGAAAGACTCTATCTGACTGGGATTTGGAAGCAACCTTTCCAAGATTATACCTCCTCAATGAGTCTGCAGCTGGAATCCAAGTGTGATCTTTTGTCAGACTTCAGCACCCCACTGTGGACTGTGGGCTCTTTATTGAGAAAATGTCTTCTTGAAGTTCTGTTTATTTGTAATCCCTACTTGCCATTTTCTGATGTCTCTCTTCAGATGAACTTGACAAAATAATGCATCCATTATATTAACAATAAACATATTGTTAATACCCTGAGGGATGTTCAAATAGGTCTACTTTTTTTTTTTTGCACACAGAACGCCTCAAAGATTGTTTTTATTTTCTTTTTCCTTTTTTTTTAATTTGTTTTTTTAGTTATCCATGATGGTAGAGTCAATTTTGACCTATTTATACAAATATGGAGAGTACCTTATTCTAATTAGGATCCCAGTAATGTGGACTTACTTGATGTAAAGATTCACTGTGGTGTATTCATATATCTACATAGTAAATTTATGTCAAAATTTCACTGTTCAAAGACTGATTTGAAGAAGATGGTATACTGGTTTAGAATCTGTTCCAGGTCTGTACCTTGGTACAAATCCCAAAGAACTCTTAAAGACAATCTGGCATTGTTGTCTATGCCCACCAAGAAAAAGGAGGAGCATATCTGAGATCTTCTGGATCTAGAAAAACAAGATGTCCTCAAAAGTAAATACCTCCTACAGGTAGACCCCATGTTGAGTGGGTCACACATTTATAGTTTGGGACATCAAAACTTTTGCCTTCTGGAATGATTTTCAAGTTCTTTTAAATCAAATTATCATCAAACCATCTGAATCTTTCATATTGCATTGTTTTCTAAGGCCATGGTATTCTGGTTTTATAGTCATTACCTTATAGAACCAGTCTTGGCTTACTTAGGATGACCAACTTCCACTTCTGGTGGTATACTTGGTTCTGTCCTGTAGCTCCCAGATCATTTTGCGTATAGTTGACTTCCCCCTGGCATAGTCTCAGCTCAATTTACCCACGTTGAATCCTCTTTCCTCATTTGTAGTGTAATCACATTTATCTTATATGATGTTAAATGCTGTTAATTACTCTCATATTTTAAAGGATCTTGTTGAAGTCAAAACTCAACATATAATTGATTAATGAGAAATCTCTATATATTGTTCTAGCACACTGAATGTAATGAATATTAACAAAAGGATAAGAAATGTTTTTTGTACACAAAGAAAGTATCTATATCTTGAATGCATTTCTAAGATCACCATATTAAATTTTATATGATTAGAAATACTAGTGAATTTGGTGTCAACATACCTTATTTACAAACAGATATGAAAAATGGTGGTATATATGTGTATTAAGAATTGTAATGCAAAAAAAAAAGAGTACATGTAAATGGCATAATTTTGGCATGAACATGCTTTATATACAGAGTTACAAAAAATTTGTGCTGTAAATGGGTAATAATGAGTGTAAGGCATTCCACTATTGTCACGTATGTAAAAATAATAATAATAATAATAGTGTTCATCCAGGCCTCACAGTGGCTTGGGAGGCTAAATTAGGAGGATCAAAAGATCAAATCCAGCCTCAGTAATTTAGTGAGGCCCTAGGCAATTTAGCATGACACTGTCTCAAATTTTTTAAATTAAATTTTCTATTTATTCGAATGTGTTGTACACTATGGCAGAATGCAATTCATTCGTATTATACGTATAGAGCACAGTTTTTCAAGTCACTGATTGTACACAAGTACTTTTACACCATTTATGTCTTCATACATATACTTAGGGTATTGATGCCTAACTCATTCCACCATAATTCCTACTCCCTTCCTCCCTCTATTCCCCTTCCTCCCCATTGTCCTATGTAAAGTTCCTCCATTCCTCCCATGCCTCCCCATGCATCTCCATAATAAGTCAGCTTTCTCATATCAGGAAAAATATTTGATCTTTGTTTTTCTGCGATTGGCTATCTTCACTTAGCATTATATTTTCCAACTCCATCCATTTACCTGCAAATGCCATGATTTTATTCTCTTTTAATGCTGAGTAATGTTCCATTGTGTATATATACCAGTTTCCCAATCCATTCATCTACTGAAGGGCATGTGGGTTGGTTCCACAAGTTAGCTATTGTGAATGGTGCTGCTATAAACACTGATATGACTGTATCCCTGTATAGTTTTCTGTTTTTTAAGTCCTTTGAGTATAAAGTGAGGAGTGGGATTGCTGGGTCAAATGGTGGTTCCACTCCAAGTTTTCCAAGGAATCTTCATGTTGCTTTCTAGATTGGCTGCACCAATTTGCAGTTCCATCAGCAATGTATGAGTGATGAGTGTGTCTTTCCCCTCACTTCCTCACCAACACTTATTATTATTTGTATTCTTGATAGCTGCCTTCTGACCAGAGTAAGATAAAATCTTAGAGTAGTTTTTATTTGTATTTCTCTAATTGCTAGAGATATTGAACATTTTTATATGTATGTTGATTAATTGTATATCTTCTTCTGAGAAATATCTGTTCAGTTTATTGATCCATTTATTGATTATGTTATTTATTTATTTATTTGGTGTTAAGGTTTTTTGAGTGCTTTATATATCCTAGAAATTAGTGTTCTATCTTTTGTGCAAGTGGTAAAAATTTGCTCTCATTCTGTAGGCTTTCTATTCACCTCACTGATATATTTTTTTTTCTGAGAAGAAACTTTATAGTTTGAATCCATCCATTTATTGATTCTTGGTTTTAATTCTTGTTCAATAGGAGTCTTACTAAAGAAGTTGGGGCACAATCTGATATGATGGAGATTTGAGCCTACTTTTTCTTCCATTAGGTGAAAGGTCTCTGGTTTAATTCCTAGGTGCTTGATCCACTTGAGTTGCACTTTGGATATGGTGAGAGAGAGAGTTTTAGTTTCTTTTGTTACATAGGAATTTCCAGTTTTTCCAGAATCATTTGTTGAAAAGGATATATTTTCTCCAATGTACTTTTTAGGTGCCTTTGTCTAACATACATGTAGTTATGTGACTTAGTCTCTGTGTCCTCTATTCTGTACCATTGGTCTACAGGTCTATTTTGGTGATAATACCATGCTGTTTTTGCTACTATTGCTCTTTAGTATAGTTTAAGGTCTGGAATAGTAATGCCACCTGCTTTACTCTTCTTGCTAAGGATTGCATTGGCTATGTTGGTCTCTTATTTTTCCAGATGAATTTCATGATTGTGTTTTCTATTTCTATGAGGAATGTCATTGGGATTTTGATGGGGGATTGCATTGAATCTGTATAGTGCTCTTGGTAGTATGATCATTTTGATAATATTAATTCTGCCTATCCAAGAGCAAGGTAGATCTTTCCATCTTCTTAGGTCTTCTTTGATTTCTTTCTTTTGGTTCTGTAGTTTTCATTGTATAGATCTTTAGCCTCTATCATTAAGTCGATTCCCAAGTTTTTTTTTTTTTTTTTTTTTTTTTTTTTTTTGAGGAAATTGTATATGGGGTAGTTTTCCTCATTTACGTTTCAGAGGATTTGTCACTGATATACAGAAATGCCTGTGATTTATAGGTGTTGATTTTATATCCAATTAAGTGCTTTTTCTTATACATTAAACAGAAATTATAGAAATTTCAGGACTAGCAGTAGCCAAAATGAAGACTATTTTCCTGAGAACAGGATTTTTGTATCTGTGATTATTTTGTATTACTACTTTTAGTCAGAAACTAACAAAAAAAAATTCTATTTAATACCATCTTTTATACAATATGTCTTGAAGAATATTTCCTTTAGTTCCTATATTTCAAGAGTTTTTGAAATCTTACTTCTTTCCATGGATAAAGTGATAAGTATAATTTAAGTTTCTTGATTTAAGATTAGCCTCCCTTTTCAACAAACAGTGAATAACAACTGTTGGATTGCTCAGACCATTACTGGTTAAATCTGAAGGTATAGATCTGATGGCTGACTGTTGATATTTTACTTTAGATGTACTGTTCCCAATATCATGTGTTTTCCTTTAAGGTAGCAAATGGATTTTATTCCAAGATCTCTAACTACAACTTCTTCCTGTGGAGCACAATTAGAAGCATTCTGAATTTCCTACTGTTGCCAAAAACATGTTAAATCATTTGACAGGTATTTTAAGGCTTACTAGCTGGCAAGTAGTAAATAATTAATTGTTTGGGCTAATTGCACAGTGCAGATCTCTGAGGAGGTATAGTAATAAGACAGTGTAATGAAAAAAGAAAGTACAGAGAAAAGAGAAAGAATGAAGAAAATAATGGGAATGTTCATAAAATGCATACCTATGTGTAAATAAAATAATTACAACATTTTTATTGTAATAAAAAATAAAAATGTTATGAATTCTTGGACTAAAAGAATGTGATTTACAGACTCCTTTTTTGTTATATTTTCCATAGTACTAACTATCAAACCTAAGACTCTCACTTAATAAATGGTCTTACAAGGTGCACCTTCAAATATTCATACTTTAATTATCTTTATTTTCAAGAGGGAAAAATGGAAATCCTGGTGCTGAGGCTGTAGCTCAATGGTGGAGTGCTTGGTTAACACGTGTGAAGCACTGGATTCAATACTCAGCACCACATTAAAAAAATCACTAAATAAAACAAAGGTATCGTGTCCATCTACTATCTCTCTCTCTCTCTCTCTCTCTCTCTCTCTCTCTATCTATCTATCTATATAAAGGTATATAAGCTTAAAATGGTAATTCTCTTAAACTTCTCAAATTCACACACTTTTTAAAAGATTGAATAATATCACCATATCTAAAATGATTCATTTTGATATTTAAGGAGATCATTTCAGAGAAAGTTTTCATTAACTTGTAGTTAACATGTATATCTTATTTTCTTTAGCAAGAGACAAAGTAAAACTAGAAGCTTTATATTTTAACATTTCATCAGTTTCATATATCTTTAAGCACAATTTTACTTGCCCTTCAGCAAGACAGATTTATTTCTATTTTATTAAAGAATTCTTGAAGCAATTTTAATAATTATGAAGTTAAAATACTAACTTAAATGGAAAATAATGTAAGATATCTCCAGATCTTATTTGTGATCTCTTTAGCAAATCCATATTATTACATAAATATTGATAGCATGACAAAAACATATTCTAAACACCTCTTTATGTTCTATATACAAGGAAAATTTGAAATATATTTGAGATTAATGAACAACATGAGTGCACCATGATAGTTAAAAACAATTAAGATTAGTTCTTTCAAACTTCAGTTATACATTATGAGAAATATAAAATTGAATAATATTTTTGTGTCTCAGTGCCTTCGACTTAGAATCAGAGAATTATTCCAGAGAAAACCTTGAATTAACAATAACCTATACATGTTTGATACAAAACATAATAATATAAATGGTATCCCAAAGAAGAAGGAAAGATGCTTATTCTATTCAGAATTCAGAGGTATGAGATTCAAAGAAGAAATCAGAAAAATAATAAAGGTTCTATTAATCTGGGTTTCTTTTTGGTATGCATGGAGTATGTGCAATTACTCATTTATGTAAATTGGTTAAATAAATTTAAATGAGTGTGAATCAGTCAAATCAGTGCAGATATCAGACCAATTTTAATTATTTAAGGGGTTAACACATCTGCGATGAAATTGGTCGCTCTTTCTGTGTGTGTGTGTGTGTGTGTGTGTGTGTGTGTGTGTAGACTTTTTTACTGATATTTAATATTTGAACAAAAATATTAAATATTTTCCAAACTCAAAAATAAATTGGGCAAATGACATGAGAGAATGATAGAACTACTAACACCTTATTTTTCATTTTGTATAATTATGCTTTCTTCAATTCTACCTTAAAACAATAAGGTATAATTCACATTTTAAAAGTTATTTCTCACTGTTAAAAATCCAGAATAAGGATAGAATTTCTAACTCTTTTGAGAAAATATTAATTAATAATTAATATTTTAAAGGAGAAGAAAACATAAAACTGTTTCTTTTAAATGGCTTCATGGGATATCACATATTGATAGGAAAACATGCTTAATTTTTTAAAATATTGTTTCTATTTGTTATAAGCTTTCAGAGTTTTATATTCATGCATGGCCTAATTGAAGAACAAATTTATGGTACACACTTAGCACAATAAAAGTAGAGAAAAGCATATTATCTTCTCTTGACAATGATGAAATGCCAGTAGGATTTTTTTGGCTCAAAGCCAGAAAGTTCACCTTAATGAAGTTTGCAGGAACTCAGCAACATTAGATGTACAATGGCTATTTGATTTAAAGCTGATGTAACACTTACAAACAGATTTATTCTTTCAAAAGACAAGATTACAATAAATTAGTTATAGACTTAATTGGCATTGATTTAAATTGGATTTTAAAAAATAGAATGAAAGGTACTACTGGGCAATGGCAGAATAGTGGGTTTCGTAAGGCACAAATGAGGAAACAGAACAACAGAAGTAAAGCCGGTTAACATCAGGTCACTTCAGGTTACTTTCCTGTTTTGTATTTTGTCAGTGTTAAGCAAGGGAACTTCTTTATTATGCTGACTCAGATAGACTGAACTCTCTTATTTTTCAGAAAAACTCGTCTATTTCTGGATTGATCTGTTTTCTCTGGGTTTCATCTTGATGATGTGGCCTTTAACATGAGTGACTCAATTTTGTTTTGCTCTGCTCTTTTGGGGCCAAGTATAGAAGCTCAGTCAAAATAATAACCTCTCAATTTTTTTAATACTTGTTTTCAGGAAAATAGTTTTCAGTTTTATACAGGGAAACATAATTTATAAAATAACATATTTTGGTAGGTACTTAACTATTTTCTAAGTGAAGAAATATAATTTTAAAAAAATTGAATAAAAATATGTATTTGTACCTTGAGAATTAAATGGGTGATCTTAAGAATCATGATATATAAACCCTTTGACTTTATTTCACCCTCTTAAGTGATGTGAAAAAAACTAAAAAATTTTAATCCTCCTAGATGTAGTAATATAATTATGTATGTTCTTACCTTTCCTACAGTTGAAATATGTATTTTTAAATTTTCCTGCATAAATTATAAATATTCCAAGAACACAGAAACTACTTCATAGGTTGTTTATATAGGAGGTGTCCCCCTAACAGCTCCTATGTGGATGCAGGAGTCTCCAGTCTCCTTGTATTTTGGCTAACATATCTTATTCATATGTCTTCCCAGTCTTCTGACATGGCAGGGCTGATTAGAGGTGTTAAAGCAGAATACAATTAAGAGCAGGTCTGGCAGTGTTGTATGCCAGTTCTCCTAGTGTTCCACTGACCCAGATCTAGAATCCCTGGTGCAGAACAAGAAAAGCTGGGCAATCTAACAACATGTGTAAGTTTGCAAAACACTATAGATCTCTGACACATTATCCTAATCACCATATAGCAAATATTTGCATGACTCTATCACCAAGCTTTGTTCCTAGTGTTTCACATATATTGATCCACTAATCTCCACTTTACTTCATGAAATAAATACTACTAAGAATTATCATCTAGTAGCTAGAGATAGGCAATTCTACTACAATCTACCCACAGACTGAGTTCTTAGCTTTATATTATGAAAACCTATTGCTCTTTCATATCACAGTGGGTTGTAAGGGGTCATAGGGAGATCCTTCTCCAAGTGTCATACAGGCTCATTGCCATCTTCTGTCCTGTGCATCTTTAGAGTTCTTTCCTTTTTAAACATTGATGGTAAAGAAAAACAAAATTATTCATGAGTTGATTGTATGTACCAGGTCTGAATGTGCTGTGACCACATTTATTAATATTTTACTCATTAGAAGAGACTCATCTGGGCTGATGTGAATGTTTATGAGATGTAAAATATACTTGAATTCTACATCCTGTATACATACACACACACACACACACACACACACACACACACACACACACACACAAAGATGAACAGAGATAATGATAAGTTTTGGCAGTTGTTGCCATGCTCTCATCTTAAGTGGGATATCAAGGAAAATGGAGCTTAAATAACAGCGTGTTCAATTTCACATAGCTGGGCGGTGACAGAAAAGAACTTGAACCCTTATAATTTAGTTTGATATTCTGTAAAAAGTATGTCTTACAATGCAAAAATGTTTAATAGATATCCCAAATTAATGACTCTAGAATAGATAAAATAGATAATTTTACTCAGAATGCAGAATTAATACTAACAAGTTGTTTCTAGTTTACATCCTTAGTTTATTCTCCTAGAATCTTTTATTTTCTACCACATAGACAAACTTAGAATTTTTCAAATGCCTCTGTTTATTTTTAATTACTTTTCTGGTTTAAATCTTCTTTTTGCTTTTTCATTTTATTTTAAACAGTTAAAAGTAGCCATATAAAAGCCTGAATAGTTTCATAGTTCCGAGTCTTACTTTCAGTATTTAACTTGTTTTGAGTTGGTTTTGTAACTGGTGGAAGATAGTCATTGAATATCATTTGTCTGCATAGGAATATCCATTTTTCCCACCACCATCTGTTGAAAAGAATGTCTTTTTCACAATGCATATTTTAGCAATTTTTTGAAAATCAGTTGGCTATAGATGCATACTTTTATGTCTGGATTCCTTTTTCCATTTCACTGGTCTGTATGTCTGTTCTTACACTATATTATGCTGTTTTGTTTTCTCTGTCCTATATATATAGTACAATTTGAAGTCAGGTAGTGGAATACCTGTTGCTTTGTTCATTTTTCTCAATGTGTTTTTCACTATTCGGGAATATTTGTGGTTCGATAGAAATTTTAGGATGTTTTCCCTCTAGATCTATGAAGAATGTCACTGGTATTTTTATAGGTTTTTACAGAATCTCTGCATTATTTTGATTAATATGAACATTTCAACAATATTGATTTTACCTATCCATGAACACAAGATGCCTTTCTATTTATATGTATGTGTCTTTTTCAACCTTTTAATTGGTGGTTTATGGGTTTTATTGTAAAAATAACTTACCTCTTTTGTGAAATTTATTCCTTGGGAGTTTATTAATTTTTAATTGCTATTACAATTGGAATTTCTTTTTTGCTTTCTATTTCAGATAATTTCCCATTGGTGTTTAGAAGCACTATTGATTTTTTTAAATTGTATATCTTGCTGAGATAATTTATTTTCTAATAGCTAATTTAGGGAGATGAAGTTTGGGGGATTTTCTATGCATAAGATTATATCATGTGCAAATATTTGAAATATGACTTTTTTTCCAAGTTGGGTCTCCTCTTTTCCAAATTTTCTAGGAGTATATTTTAAAAAGTGATGAATTGAGAATTCACATCTTATTCCAGATCTTTGAAGAAAATTTTTCAGCTTTACCAAATTCAGAATCATATTAGTTGCATGCTTATAATATATGGTCTTTATTATGTTAAGATTAATTTCCTCTATACCCAATTTGTTCCACATTTTTATCATGAAGTGATGTTGCATATCATCAAAATCATGTTGTACATCTCTTGAAATTATCATATGCTTTTGGTTCTTAAATGTTTATTAAATGTCATAATGTATGCTAATTTGCATGTAATGAATAATGTTTTATCCCTGCAGTAAATTCCACTTGATCATGGTGAATAAACTTAGTAAAGTGCTATCATTTTCAGTTTGGTAATATTTTGTTGAGGAGTTTTGCATTGCTATATCTCTTCTTCTTGTGTTTAATATGATTAAGCAGTGAAGTCATCTTGTCATGGGTTTTTCTTTAATGTAATACAGAATACATTTTTATTTATTTTTACTAATACTTATTTTTAACTTTACCTATTATTAGTCTGGGTTTTTTATTTTATTGTGATTTAATATTTGAAAACTATGTGTGTGTCCAAGAACTTGTCTATTTATTTTATTGTATCTGGTTGTTGGCAGGCAGTTGTTCATAACAGTCTCTAATGATCTCTAGCATATCTGTCGGAATCTACTAGACTAGCTATTTGAGAATTCATCTTTTGAAAATTCAGTCCTTCATCTTTTGATCTCTATTTTATTTATTTCTACTATGATGTTCATTAGTTATTCATTATACTAAATTTTTGTTTAATTTTTTTTTCAATTTATAATATTTTGATATATAAAAACAAGTATTTTTTTCAATTTTTAATTTGAGATCTTTCTGCTTCTTGATATGAGCATTGATTTCTACTCACTTTTTTATATATATCCCTTTTCTGCATCTCTTGGCTTTGTTTAATGCATCTACAATTTTATTTGTTTCAAGACATTTATTCATTACTTTTAATTTCTTCCTTGATCAAATGGTTGTTTAAAGTTATGTGTCAACTTTCAGAATTACGTACAAATTTTAACAAATTGATAAAATATTAAGTAGCTAATATTTTTCCTCAACTTATGAATATTAGAGTCCCAACAAACATAATGATTTTCAAAAATTCAATTGAGTATAATTAAAAGTATATTTCTTACCTAGGAGAAGCAAAATCACCTACCAAATAGAGAGACACGATATTATATGAAATTTTTGTAATAAATATTCTGTTTTTATTTATTTATATAGGTTTACAATTATTTCCATATAATCCAACTTTCTTTTAAAATATTACCAGGGGCTGGGGATGTGGCTCAGCTGTAGAACGCTCACCAAGCATGTTCCAGAACCTGGGTTCAATCCTCAGCACCACATAAAAATAAATAAAATACAAGTATCATGTCCAACTACTTCTAAAAATTAAATATTAAAAAAATCCACCTTGCTTAACATAGCTTGCTTTGATGTGTAAACAAGGTTAAATTTAGTAGCATTTCAGTTTAGTCACATGTAATTATATATTGCATTCCCCATACGTAAAGACTTCTAAAAGGATGTAATCAAAGTCTGCTTCCTTATTATTTGAAAAATTCATTAAAATATATTGTAGATTGTTTTTAAACATTTGTAATAGAGAAGTTTCTTTTTAAAAAAATATTTGCAAGACATTTTTAATACATATTCTTTTTTGGGTGAGGGTTACTGGTGATTGAACTAAGGAGCACTCAACCACTGAACCACATCGCCAGCCCTATTTTGTATTTTATTGAGAGACAGGATCTCTCTAAGTTGCTCAATGCCTCACTTTTGCTGAGACTGGCTTTGAACTTGAGATCCTCTTGCCTCCACCTCCTGAGCTGCTGGGATTACAAGCATACACCATTGTGCCCAGCCAATTTTTAATATATATTCTTGACTCATGCCACTTTTCAGGTTTCATACAGCTTTCATATGATCCATTTTTTAAATTTTCATTACAATATTTATCTTTGTCTCCTAGAAAATTGATTTTGTATTCTGCATCTATATAATTGAATTTATTGAGCACTTTACACAATCTAAAATTTATTTCTCTATGAACTACAAAAGATCAAAGAAAATAAGATTTCTCTTCCATAATAAATCCTATATAGACACAAAGTCCTGTTAACTCATGATGTTTATTCCTCTTTCCTAGTTAGCCACACTCTTCTCATGTACTTATCAAAAGTCATCTACTTTTTGTCTTAAACCTGGTAAAAATAGTTTTACTACACTTTCAAATTATGTTTATTACTAAATCAAATATACATATAAAATCATTAGAAAAAATGTAATTCTATTAAGAAAATTGAATGCTTTGGAAAGTATAAAGATGAGTCAGAATAATTATTGTCAAGACAGTATGAGTCAAGTATAATAGGTGATTGAACTAAAGGGATTACAAGTTTCTTAAAGACCAAAGAACTGCTAAAATTCTCTCCTATCTTCGTAAAATAAAAGTGATTACTAAAAATATGTTTGGAGTATATAATAAAGACAGCATGCAATTCCATCAACTAAGGACCTCCGTACTCAAATTGAGGCTTTGATCATCATTACAGGAATTGTATGCTTGTACACATTTTCAAGTGAAATAAAATATACAGTTTTTCATTGAAAATTATTTATTTAACCTTTTTGTATTAAGAATTTAACTCTGATTTTCAATCAAAATTATAATTCAAGAAAAACTTCACATTTTTTGACTTGGAAAAAGAAACAAAGTGTAATGCATGAATAGGTTAAGAAAATCATATTTTACCTTGGAAAATTAACAAAAACAAATACTTTATAAACATTTGCTCTCAGAAAAGGCAAAATCACAACTTCGTTTGTGCTTTCTTTTCTTTGGTATTATCTTTATTTTTGAAAAACAAAATATACAGAAAAGTTCGTATGAAAAAAAATCAAACAGTTTTTATGACTCCATTACCATATGTGTTTATCTCTACAGACCATTGTTCAGTATTTAATCAAAAACCTTAATCTACTGAAAAATGTATATTTTGGTATATATTTTTTGCCTTCCTAAAACTTTAACCGTAAGTTTATAAATTTTCATTTTTTTTGCCCTTAAAAAAACCTATGAACTGCATAAACCCTTTTATTTATGGTGTTGATTTACTCCCATACAAAATATATCTTTATGGTATGTGCCAATAGGTTTGAATTATGCAATGTGGATTTTTCAACATTGTCTGTCTTTAAACTCCAGGGGCTGGCAGAATTTACTTTTTTGCAGAAGATTGAGTATACTTTGCATATAATGTTTAGGGCTTTCACACACTTTAACATCAAGATCCTCTTGGAGCGGGATAAAACTGGGAATGGAAACACAAGCACTTGTAGGCCATGGATCCAGTGTCATAATTATAGGTGGAATGTTGAGCAGATCAAGCATAGTGACTGAATGCTGCTTTCTGTTTGTTTAATTAATAACTTTTAAATATCATAATGTAAGAGAGGATTCTATTTATTTAGGCCTGGTTTCCAAAAAGCTAAGTGTGCATATTGTTTTGTGCATATTTTAGTAAACTTTATTACTCCTCTAAATGTTGAACATAAAATCAGTAGTAAAGTTTCTCTGAGAAGTGTTTCGGATTATTTTCAGAACAAAACCATTCAATGAGTTATTTACCTTATGACATTCCATGGATGACCTTTTCAATCATTACATTTCTAGTAATTATTTGACTATATCTTCAAGGATAGTTATAACTATAAATCAATTTATATGTCTTGTCTCTAAGTGTACAATTATTATCTTCAATTTTTCAATTCAAGAGTCACCAATAGCAAAATATATCAATCATCTTGCTTATTGATATATATATATATATATATATATATATATATATATATATATAGATGTATTATATATGTATATAATGTATATATTGCATTATGTATTATATATGTATATAATGTATATATTGCATTATATTGTATATAATGTATATAATACATACATATATTTTTTCAAATATTTTTACTTTACACTTTGAATATTAGCTGCAGCTTCTTACTTAAAAAGTTGAGGAACTGGGCTGGGTTTGTAGCTCAGGGTTGGAGCTCTTGCCTAGATCATGTGAGACACTAGGTTCAATTCCTCAGTAGTGCATTAAAAAGTAACTAATTTAAAGGTATTGTGTCCATCTACAACAAAAAAAAATTAAAAAGTTGAAGAGTCTTTCATATAGAAATAGTGAACATTTGCAGTATATTTTTAACCTCTCGTGGTAACTTAGAAACACTAAATTTGGTAGTAAATAACTTCTTCCCACTCCAAAAGATTAAACTTTGGAATTAGCATTCTGAAGTTTTAATATAATGATCAATGGCACTTTTATTATTTTATACTCTACAAGTATCTTTATTTTTCCATTTCCAGGTGACTTTTTCAACTTTCAAAAGAAGGTATCTTCAGAGGCATTATTTATTTTAACCTGAAAGTATGGATTTTAATTCAAAAAATGAAAATTATTACATGTTGCTTCTTCATAAGTTATAACTGAATGTTTACTTTGATTCAGAATAGTTTCACAAAATGCACAGATTTTCAAATTAATAACCAAAATTAATTTTATAACCTATATATTTTTTTGAATATTCATCCTTTTGCCTGACTTTGAACAAACTTCAGAAATTAAGTTTATTTCATTTTAAGTTCAGGCTATTTTTCTTAATACTTATTTTTTAGTTACAGGTGGACACAATATCTTTGTTTTATTTTGATGTGGTGCTGAGGATCGAACCCAGAACCCAGTGCCTCATGCATAGTAGGTGAGCGCTCTACCTTTGAGCCACAACCCCAGCCCTGAACAGTTTACTTTAAACTAGGTATTTTTAATCCAGACATGATCTCTAGCAAAAAGTAATTCTACATTAATGAAAGACTATTGAGTGTTTAACTTGAAAAAGAATACTACTTCAAAAAAATGCTTTTTCCATTTAAAGTTATTTACAAGTAAAAGTTAAGAAAATAAAAATGATTTTGCCTCACTCACCACGCATTTTAAAATCATTCCAGAAATACATACTGTATTCCTGTTTAAGGCATAATAAATTATAAATTGTATTCTGAGCAAAATACATAAAATGAATCAGAAAACTTCCCAATATCTCCATAAATAATTCAGTGGTATAGTCTTCATTCCTCTTCTACTGAAAGTCACTATGTTATTCCTGACCTAACAAATATCACTGATATTATCCTTTACAATTGAAATCAAAGATCAACTATTACAAAGCCATATAATATATATGGAGAATCTAATGTGTTAAACTTAATAGAATACATGTATCTTCAAAATACCTTAAAATACTTAATAATATATATTTATAATGAAAAAATAAGTACATATATATAAACATATACAATCATGAATTTTTTTTAAATTCCTACCACTAAAATTAAATGTGAAAGCAAGTTAATGGTATTTGTCTTTTAATATTTGAAAAGTTCTATTAATATTATTGTTTTGGAGTATATATATTTTATGCTTACATATCAGGTATGACTATATTATTTATGTTATCAGTGTAGAAGTAAAAATGTAAAATTATCACCACTTAACAAAAACTTTACTAAATTTGTCATCAAGTTCCATACAAGATAACTATGAAATGTTAAAACAAAATTGAACAATATATGCAAGGATCACATAGAATCTGAACTATTTATATGTAATGTCACTCTTAGATCTAGACAATATTAAGGCAACTATTTTCAATGCGTGTGTGTCTATGTACACATATGCACATACAGATATATGTGTATATACAAATACATACTAAGAATTCAATGAGCTAATCATTGTTATGAACATTAAACTTATGTATTCATTTAGCTATATATTTCATAATTGACTCTAGAAAATGTTCCCAATCATACACATAGTTTTAAAAAAAATGAACGTTTTTACTTGAATTATTTAAAAAATTGGTAAAATTAAATCACAAATCTTAATTTTAGAGATAATAATACAATTCAAAGTTGGATATCTGTTTAGTCTATATTTTATAAATTCCAAATACTAAGTGGATCAATCTGAGAAACCCAAGACATAATATAAGTCATTGCTCTGTCCTGATTAAAATAGTGAGGATGTGATTATGATCCCTAAATTAATGAATTGTGCTACATCAAATCATTAATAGACATATAATTTAGTTAATGGTCACTGTTTGAGATACACACACACACACACACACACACACATATATAAAACAAATGTTGGATTTACAGAAGAAAGTTCTTCAAGTGGTATCCTCTTAAACTTCAGTGGCAATGAAAACTGCTAAAATTTTCTCTGTCTCTGATACTATCTTTCAAATTATTGCATTATGAGAATAATAATAAAATTATTCAGTCAAGTACTGTATAATAATATGTATCAATCATTTCTATTCTGGTTTGATGTCAATACTATAAGAAAATTTTAAGACTCAAACTAACTGCAAAATTTTATATAAACATTATATAAAACTTGACAACCTGGAGGAAAGGGTTCAGGACAGTCAAATTTACAAGTTAACACATTTTAAATAACATTTACAATTATTTAAATTTCTATGTATTTATTTATCAATGTGTTTGTGTTTATGTTTTCTTTTCTTATGAAGGTAATTTTATATAATTTTAATGGAATATAACAAAATTGAATTGATTGGGGAAAAAAGAGTAAAACCAAGCAGCATTTTAATTGCAAAGACTAAAGATTTTATTAAAAAATTACACATGTAAGAAATAATGTACTTGTTGGGGATGGGTTTCAGTGCAGTTCTTTGCTTTCCAGATGAACCTGGCCTGGGTAAAAATGTAAATGGTTCATAAGATCAATGCCAATCTACTTGCTCAGGAAATGCATAAGCAATCTCAATTAAAAGAAACAGAAAAACAAAACAGAGAGTATTTTCTTCAAAGGAAATCTCTATTGCTTTGTAACCATAAATAATATGACTGTCAGTGGCTTTTCATGGAGATGGATTTACACAATTACATAACTCAATAGCTGCAATTATTTCAAGAGAATTCAGAAGAACATGAGGTGATGCAATTACTCACTTTTCTTATTGTCTGAACTACTGAACAGTAGATTTCAGACTGTGGGAAGAACTGATAAACAGAACAGCCTTGGAGAAATGTGCCACAAATAGACTTCTCTCAGAAGAGTCTTTGATAGATAGATATTGGGCAAAAGGGAATTTGAGATTGTATTCCCTGGCAAGTAATTGGAATAAAGCAATTCTATGCTGCCAGATAAATATTGACCTACATGTTATAAGAGACAGTCAAGCTTGGAATAGAGTTGACCTTCTCTCATGGAAATTAGATAGCCTAACCAGGATATGTGGCTGAATGAAAGGCTATCTGAAATCAATTTCATAGGTACTTGAATGAGCACCTGCAGGCAGGGCAATGTTCTCCTTAGCATAGTTCTAATCCACTACATTTTGCAGGGGTAGCCAACTAAATATCCAAAACTCTCCTATGGTTATCATAGTCACAGCTCCTTTAAGTAGAAAACTTTTAAGCTGATTGTTATTATGTAGCTATACACCACACAATTAAAAGTGAAATAAAATAGAAAAATTAAATAAATTGAAAGTATCCATGAACCACTTATCATTTAAAATAGTTTCATATAATTTATTTTTCAGCTACTATAAATAATTGTAAACAGTGTTCAAATTATAAGAATAAATCTATTTATGACATGTTTGTGTGTTTTAAACACTGGGAGCAGTCAAAGATTGCAAAAATTGCGACTGTCTAATATTTCTCGTGGGAATGTAAAATGTTGAAACCACTATGGAAAACATATTAATGGCTCTTCAATAAGGTTAATGTATAATTAAAATATCACTTCACAATTCTGACTCTAGTTAAAAAATAAGTGGTCAAGCACAAACATGTATAAAAAGATCTATAGCAGCACTATTCATAATAGATAAAAGGTAGAAATAACCCAAATATTCATGACTGATGATAAGCCAAATGTACTACATCTATAAGATGGAATAATATTTGGCATGAAGAAAAAAGAATGATATATTTATGAATGTTACACATTGATAATTTTTTAATTCTTAAAAGCATTATGTTAAGTGGAATATGCCAGACACCAAAGGTGATGGGTGTGATGAAATATATACTTTGTATGAAAGGTTCACAATAGACAAATCTACATAGAAAGCACTAGTGGCTGGCAAAGGCTGGGGCAGGAGCAAGTGAGGAGTGGCTGTGTAATGGACTTTAGGCTTTCCTTCTGGGATGACTAAAAGTTCTGGAATTAGTGGTGTTGTGGTAGAACAGTGAGGATGTACCAAATATCACTGAATTTTATAATCTAAAATGCAAAATGTTAAATTTTGTTGTATGTATTTTACTTCAGTGAAATATGCATATTACTATATTTACATGAAGAAAACTTGTTTTAAAGAAAAATCCAGCCTCTGATGAATGAGGGTTTAATTCTTTAAAACATTTGAGGAATAAACTGTACTACTTTTATACAAATGCTTCCAGTGAATAGAAAGATCTGATACTTTTCCCAACTATTAAAAATAGTTTGGTACAATTTATTTTTCATCTACTATAAATAATTGTAAACATTATTCAAGCTATTAGAAGAAACCTAATTATGACACGTTTCTGTGTTTTAAACACTGGATATGTCAAGGATATGGAAAAATTGCAACTATTTTCATATTTCTCATGGGAATATAAAATGTTGAAATCACTATGCAAAACATATTAGTGGCTCTTCAATAAAGTTAATATAGAATTACAATATCACTTAGCAATTCTACTTCTAGGTTAAAAGTAAGTGGTCAAGCACAAATTTAAGGGCAATGTGAATTTGATATCAAAAATTGTCCAATATATTCCAGAAAACTATTATATCTGATTAACACAAATTCCATATAAACATTTCCTGCTCTACAGTTCTAGTCAGGTCTTTAGTCACAGCAGCAAATTTGAAAGCTGATAAAGGCTCTTTGCCATTACATTTATTATAATAAATATTATAAACAATGGCAAAATCTCTTCCTGAGATCCCTAATGGTTCTAGAATTCCATAAAAAACTACATATCTATCTCTTTCACAGTTAATATGGAAAAATCAGGTAATACCAAAATAATTAGACTTATACTATTTAAGTCATATAATAAAAAATAAAATGTTACTATTTGCAAATGGATAAGTATTTTAAATACTCAAAAATCTCCAGAAAAATGTTATAACTGATGAAATCTATCATCATAAAATGAATATACAAATACCAATTTTTCATCAACTTTATTGAACAGAAAATTTAAAAATTAAGTAATACAATTCAATATTTTATACACAAATCAAATAAATTTGACTCTTAAATAATGTTAATAAGTTAACACTAATGCAATTCTACATTTTCACATCTGCACAATTATTGATACATTTAAAAACTGTAAATGTAGGGTTATGTGTTGCTCAAGTATTGAAATAATCAATTATAATAACCATATTATATTAGATAGAAATTGAATCTAAACACTATGATAGCATATTTGTACATGTGTCTTTCTGTGTGTATAAGAGACAGAGAAAGAAAATTAATAGTTCAATTTAAATATATATGTAAAAAAGAACTACTAACAGGAAAATTAATTGAGAAAAACATTTGAAGGAATTATCTGACCATACATTAGGAATTATTGTAAAGCTATTCTAAATTTGACAACATTACATAGACAGAAAAATCAAAACTGTGAAACAAAGTAGAAATTCCAGAAATATCTTCTCTATGTGTGCTCATTTAATTTATGGCAGGAAATATTATAATATAATCAGGGAAGAAGATCTTTTTTAAAATGGTGTAAAATGAATGGGATGCTAAATTGGGAAAAAAAAGTGATACTTGATTTCTACCTCATACCGTGTATAAATATGAATTTAACATCTATTCTATACATATATAGAAGAATTAAAGAAGTAACTATCAGACACTAACATAGAAACCTATTATTATGAATTTGAGATAAGTCAATATAAGATAAAACAAAATATCTTTAATCATAATATTAAAGATTAGAATATTTGATTACATGAAAGAAAGACTTTTTATTAATAAAAGGGATCCTAAAGAAAATGAAAACTCGTATCTTAATTTTGTACAAGACATTTAATATCCATGCAAGCAACAAAATTCTTGTATCCATAATATATACAAGCATCTTCAAATCATACACACACACAAAAGACAATCTGGTAAGAAATAATGGGGGGAGAAGGATTTGAATGAACACTTTGCTGTGATATTTAAATGATCAATATGGAAATTTCAAGATACTCATCTTCATTTATGTATATGTTAGACAAATTGAAGCCACAGTGAAGTATTTCTATCAGAATGATGAAAATATTACGGGCTCAATGGTGAGGACGTAGAAAATCAGAAGGAATTCGACACAGGAGTTATGAGTAAATGTTTGTAAAAATCACTTTGGAAAACTTTTTCCATGGACATTACACATCACAAAATGGTGTAAAAACTACTAGATATATAAATGGATGCACATAATGACTCCTTTTATACTAAGTAAAAAGGGAAGAATTAATCTATGGTGATAGCAATAAGAGGAGAACTAGTTCTTGGGAGTTTGGGCAGTGTTTAAAGAAACCATCTAAAATGTTTTTTTTGTGTGTGTGGTTCAGGTAATATTCCTTTCACCTTTTTACAAATCTAAGTAATAGTAACACAGATGTGTTCATTCTGTGATAATGTATATTTTGTACATGTAAAATTTATGTACTTTCCCTATCTAATATTTCAATTTACCTAATAAACTAAAATGAAGAGGCAATCAAATGTGACACCTTTATATTAAGCCAAGTTCTAGTGATGTGTCTTTTATATATGCTCTCTAGAATCCAAGATACAGAAAATTTAGATTTATAAATCTAAGATTTGTAAAATGTGAGAAAAACCATTATTAAATTGCATGATGCTAACAACTCTCTTCTATCACATCTGTGATGTAGTCATTCCAGGGCATAGAAGTTTAGTCAAATAGTGTGTATCAACAATGATGCTTTAAGTGTATATGAAAATAAAGGTGTGATAAACATATTTATTCAAATTCAGCTTGACATTTAAAATTTGGTGTCAATGAAGTGAAACAACACTTAATAAAATGACCATAACATTTCCAAAAATACATATCACTTCATCCTAAACAGAAGACATACTCATGTTCCTTCATAAAAGATCTTTAAGCAAACCAACATTAGCTTTGTATCAATTATAAAACCAGCCTTTGTAAAGCTCTATTTGTTCATGTTCACAGGAGTAGATATTTTATAGTCAAGTAAATATTCTGGTGAATTGAATACATTTTTTAAATGGAAAATTTCAATCATCCATCAAACTAAACCATATCTTAGGGAAAAATGGGACAGAGAAAGAAAAAAGGAAGGAAGGAAGGAAGGAAGGAAGGAAGGAAGGAAGGGAGGGAGGGATGGAGGGAGGGAGGGAGGGAGGAAGGACAGAAGGGAGGGAGGAAAGAAATTTTCGTTGTAGATTTTGTACTCCCATCTTAGATTCCCTGTTTAAAATTTCCACTTTGAAGTATACGGTGTGTATCACAAAACCAGCTCCTAGGATGGTTATGTTTTGTGAACTCTTCTTTAGTTTTCTTGTCTCTTCATGCAATGAATGTGGTTTGAACCTTTTTGTAGGACTTTTTTATTTTTTTGCTGCACAATTTTATTTGCTGTCTTAAAATTGTTACATCTTAGTTTAATCTACTTGGCTTCCTAACACTCTGTTGCAATTGGTATTTATTTATTTTTATGTTGTTTCATAATAGTTATACATAATAGTTATGCATAACATTAGGATTTGCATGGAGTTTATTTTGCTCTGAAGTCCCTAGTATTTCCCCTTTCTCTTCCTCTTCTTCATCCCTTTGTTCCCTTCCCTATACTCTATTGATCGTTTTAATTATTTACATTTTTTTCAAAAGGATTAGCATTTTAGGAATATATATAATGATGAGAGTCATTGTATATTTTCATATATGTACACTGGAAAGTTAGGCAAGTTTCATTTCTCTGTTTTTCTTATCCTGTCCCTACCCCCATCAACCTTCTTCTAATCATCTGATCTTTCTTTTATTTTGATGGAATTTCCCAGTTTCTTTTTTTCTCTCTCCAACTGCCCCTCAACAATTTTGGCTTCCACATATCAGAGATAACATGAGTAATTTTGAGTCTGACATATTTCACTTAGCATTATAGTCTCCAGTTCCATCCATTTAACAGTAAATGACATAATTTTATACATTGTCATGGCTGAATAATTCTCTATTGTATGTGTATGTATGTGTATGTATGTGTATGTATGTGTATATATATATATATATATATATATATAAAATATATATATATAAAATATATATATATATATAAAATATATATATATATAAAATATATATATATATATAATATATATATTTTTTTTTTCTTCATCCATTCATCTGTTGGAAGGCACCTGGTTTTGTTCCATAGTCTGGCTATTGTGAATCATGCTGATATAAGCATTTATGTGGCTGTCTCCTTATACTATGCTCATTTTAGATCTTTTGAATAAATACCAAGGAGTAGGATAACTGGGTCATAAAGTGGTTTCATTCCTAGGTTTTTAGGACTTTCCATTCTGCCTTCCAGAATGGTTGCACTATTTTTTTTTCTTTTTAAATTCAACATTCAATAGGATTTTAATTGTTTGTGGAAAGAAGAGAGGAAAGAAAAAAGGAAGGGACAGAAAGGGAAAAATAGTAAAGAAACAGAGATTAGGAGTCACTACTTTGTCCTTGTCAATTGTAATATACAGATAGAAACTATTTTCTTATCTAGTATTTTAACCCTATGGAATTATACCATTTTAAAGATATACTTTTCAGTTAAATTTTTTTGTTATTACTTGTTATTATGAATTATTTTATTTAACAATATTCTTAATATTAGAGAATTTTTTTTTCAGTGCTGGGGATTGAACCCAGGGTCTCTTGCATGCTAGGCAAATATTCTACCACTGGGCTACTCCTACACTCCCAGACTATATTCTTAATATTAATTGTGAATCACAAAGGAAGCCAAAATAAACATAATCTGGGAAATAAAGATAAAAGGACTTTTCAAGCTTAAAAATAAAAGATATGCTGGTACATGATAGAATAAAACAAGAACTGACTCTCTTTACCTATTCATTAAATTTTGTTCCATATTACCCAGTAAAGGTAATTCCACCCAATTTTCATATTCACCTTTTAGGCTTATGCTCTATAATCTTATCAGAATTGTACTCTACAACATATTAGAAAAGTCCTAAGTACAGACAATCTTGTTTAGTTATACAAAATATATGCCTTAGACAATTTGACAAGCTCTGATCTCAATCCTGATAAATCTTTCTTTGCAACGCAAAATGTCTCTGATGTATTTTTCAGAGTAAATGAGGGATTTATAAAAGTTGATTTTTTAATATTCAAAGCATCATTAATAGCATGTGCATACTCTTTTCTCCCCAATTTCTGAAGTCATATTTTATTAAGGATTTCAAATAAATCAAATCCAGGTGTTTTCAATACAAGATATTCACAGTTGTGAATTAATGATAATTATTTTATTTTAAAATTATTTTGTTCTTTTTAGATATATTTGAAAATAGGGCATATTTTGATATATCATATGTACATGAATTATAACTTATTCTAATTAGAATTCCAGACTTAAAGTTATACATGATGTGGAATTTCACTGTGTTGTATTCATATATGAACATAAAAAAAAAAAAAAGGATTTTAAGATGGGCTACTCTGAAATCATAGAACTCCTCTTCAGGATCAAGGGTAGAATCTCCTGCCAAATATAAGACAGAATTATAAGAAGTTACAGTTTTTGCTGTGACCGAATCTAGCAATATGAACAAACTGAATAATCAATAGAGAGACAGTAAGAAATGTGATCTAAGCAAGTTCCAACAGGAGCATGTGAAGTAATATTTTGTTGTTTTAATAGGTAAATAGAAGTGTTATGCAAATACCAAAAAGTGACTGAGGAAAAGGTGTCTTTTGATCCCTGTCAGACGTTCCTAAGGCTGAATTGCAAAGTCTGAGTAAGAGAGACAGCTGACATGCTCAGGCAAGAGAGGTTTTATTTTGTTGAAAACAGTTTCAGGAGTTCTAAAAAACGAAAGTTTATCATGAGATGGCTTTTTTACAATGCAAATTCAATTTATTTTTAACTTTTTACAATTTTTTAGCTTATACATAAAAACATACTAATCATACAGATTAAGGGGTATCATATAGTATTTCAATGCATGCATAACTTATGTAATGTTTAAATTGTGTTGAACATATCTATGTCCTCAAACATTCATGGTTCCTTTATGACAAAAGATTTCAAAAGTATTCCAGCATTTTGAAATGTAGAGTATCTAAATGCTATCTGTATCACCCTATCATGTAATAGCACACAAGAACTTTTAAAAAATATCATTTGTATTGGTGCGTATTTATTATGTAGAATAATGTATATGTGATTTATTATAAAATGAATGTGTCATCTTTATACATGAACATAACATAATATGATCAATTTGTCTCCCCAGTACTATCTGTTACACTCCCGTCTTTCTTCTTCCTGAACACCTTCCTCAACCGTTATGGTTTCCCTTCTACTTTCAAGACATACCCCTCCCCCGCTTTTAAAAAAATTTTCCAACCAGATTCCACATATGAGAAGGAACTTTACAACACTCATCTGAGTTTGGCTTATTTTGCTTAACCTGTTATCAAGTCCCATGCATTTTCCTGCAAATGACTTCATTTCATATTTTTGTGGATGTGGCTGAACAAAACTCTACCATCTATGTATACCATGTTTTCTTTATCTAGTCATCTGTTAAATGGACACCTATGCTGGTTCTACAACTTGGTTGTTGTGAATTGTGCTGTGATAAACATGATATGCATGTGTCTCTAAAGTAAGCTGACTTTAATCCTTTTGGAAAACATCAAGGAGTGATAAAATTGCATTGTATGAAAGTTCAATTTTTTATTTTGGGGGAAAACCTGCATTACTGATTTTCATAATGACTGCACTGCCAACAGTATATATGTTTCTTCCCCCACATTCTCATAAGCATTTTTTATTTGTATTATTGACAATTGCCTTTCTGGCCAGATGAGAATTTCAGTGTAGTTTTGATTTGCATTTGTCTGATAACTAAACGTACCAAACATTTTTTTCATATACTTTTGACTATTTGTACTTCTTTTGAGGATTGTCTGTTTGATTTGTTCATTTATAGAATAGGTTATTTTTGGGGAAAGAGTGAGGTTTTTTTTTAGTTCCTTTTTCTGGATATCAATCCTTAGTTGGTGGACTAGTTGGTAAAGATTTTTTCCCCTTCTGCAGACTTTTTATTCACACTATTGTTTCCCTGGTTGTACAGAATCTTTTTAATTAGATGACATCCCATTTATTGATTCTTGGCCTCATTTCCTAAGTTATAGGAGCACTCTTCAGGGAGTCATTGACTTTGCCTATGTGATGCAGTGTTTCCACCATGTTTTTCCTATAATAGTTGTAAAGCTTCTGGTCTACACCTAAGTGTCTAACAGAATTTGAGCTAACTTTTGTGCAGGGTGAAATAAAGGGATTTAGTTTCATTCTTCTGCATGTCGATACCCAGGTTTCCCATAACTGTTTGTTCAAGAGGCTTTCTTTTCTCAAAACATTTATGCCAGAACTTCTTGACCTTATGTAACTATATCTTATACATATTGATCAATCTTTCCATATTCTTCTCTGGCTGTTACTTTCCCCACTGTTTTACATTTTCAGATTCAGCATTTGAATGAAATCATGTGGTACCTTTTTGTGTGTGTGCCTGGCTTCTTCCTATAGTTCTATTCATTTTCTGATGATACTATTTCATTATTTTTTTAAGAGAGAGAGAGAGAGAGAGAGAGAGAGAGAGAGAGAGAGAGAGATTTTTTATTTTTTTTTAGTTTTCAGTGGACACAACATCTTTGTTTGTATGTGGTGCTGAGGATCAAACCAGGGCCGCACGCATGCCAGGCAAACCCGCTACCACTTGAGCCACATCCCCAGCCCTAGTTTATTATTTTTTTTATGGATCAAAGTATTCCATTGTGTTTATGCACCACATTTTGATTATCAATTCATCATCTGATGAAAACCTCAGTTGTTCTCATTTCTTGGCTCTTGTCAATAGTGCTGCAATGAACAAGGGGGTGTAGGTGTCTGTTGAGCAAACTGATTTCATTCCTTTGGGTAGATACTCAGTAATGGAATTACTGGGTCATGTGTTAGTACTATTTTTAATTTTGAGAAATCTCAATACTACTTTTTATATTGCCTATATAATTTGTATTGCACCAACAGAGTGTAGGTCTCCCCTATTCTTCATATTCTCACAAGCACTTATTATCTTTAATGTTTCACTAATAGCTATTCTTACTGAGGTTAGATGACATACATCATTGTAGATGTATTTTTATTTCACAAATGATTAGTACAATTGAGAAATATTCATATAGTTGTTGACCATTTGTATTTTTTTTAGAAATGTCTATTTAGATGTATCATTCATTTTTTAAATTTATTTATTTGGGTTTTGTTCACTGTGGTATTTGTCTTTATCCTTGAAGTTTTGCTCCTTTACATGCCCAAAATAAGAACTCTTTTTCAGTTGTTACATATTCTTTTCCAGTCCACAGGTTGACCTTTCACTCTGCTGATTGTTTTATTTGCCCCACTGAAGCTTTTTACTTTGATGTATCCAGCTGCTTATACTTCTGTTTTGTGTGCTTTTTTATGACCCTTTTTCAAAAATCTGTAAATTCCAATGTTGTAAAACATTTGCCCTATGTTTTCTTCTATTCATCTCATTGTTTTCATCTATGTTCAACTTTTTAACCCATGTGAGTTGATTTTGTAATTGATGAGTGGTTCTAGTTTCATTCTTCTGCCTTGTGAATATGCAATTCTTCTAGAACCTTTTATTAAAAGACTCTTCTTTGTCCAGTTCATAATCTCAGGTATATTTTGAAAATTGGTTGACTGTAGATGTGTGAGTTTGTTAGGATCTTTATTCTGTTTCATTAGCCCATTTGTCCATGTTTAAGTCAATACCATACTGTTTTAATTACTACAGCTTTGTAGTGTATTTCAAAATCAGATAGAGTAATGCTTCCTGCTTTGTTCATTTTGCTTAGAATGGCTGTGGCTGTTTTGGATTTTTTTTTCTAATTCCATATAAAATTTAGTATTTTTTCTCATTATTAGAAGAATGTTATTGATATATTGATAAGTATTGCATTTAATCTGTAGATCGTTTTGGATAGTATGGCAATTAAGCCAGGCTCATAAAATTAAGAGTTGTTCTTTATTGATCAATACAGAATATAAAGCAAAATAAGGGAAAAGGGGAGGGGGTCAGATATCATAAAGCTATGAGAAGACCAGGGGATTAGGAGAGAGAAGCAGGAAGAAAAGGATAGGGGAGGAAGTGTGAAATGAATTTAACAAAACCATACAATATGCATGTATCCATATACTGCAGTGAATTCTACCTTTCAGTGTATGTCTAAAGCACCAAGCAAAAATAAATGAGTGAAAGAAAGACCAGTGGAGAATGTTGAATGGGGGGAGAGTGGAGGAAAAGGAAAGTGAGGATGGACTGAAATGAAGTAAACCAGATTTCATGCATGTGTGATTTTATCAAAATGAACCCATCTGCTCTGCAGAAATATAATACTCTAATAAAAAAATAAAATAAGCTAAAAATGTTTATATTGGGACTAGGGTTGTAGCTCAGTAGTTGAGCACTTGCCTCACATGTGTGAGGCTCTGAGTTCGATCCTCAGCACCACAAACAAATAAATAAAATAAAAGTATTGTGTCCAACTACAACTAAAAAATAAAATATTAAAAAAAGAAAAAAATGAAATGTATAATACTGCAAAGTCAAACCAAAGAAAATAGTATTTTACTTATCGTTTCACAAAGAAATATCTTATATTACAACTTTCACAGTGTATTCATAAATCTTGTTTGACTAGATTTACACAATTGGCTATTCATTGAGGTTATACTCTTAATTGTTATATACTAGTAATAGATAAAATAATTACATCAAGAACATTAAATAGCAAAGCACTGAAAGTATATACACCAGATTCTTTGCATCCTTTAAGTTTATGGACACATAAGGATATTTGAAGATCCTATAGATGATTAATGCTAATTTTATTAAATTAAGTTTATGGATGAATTTCTGTTCAATTTATAGAGCACTATCTCCATTTGCCTTTGTTTTAAAATTTTTATCATTGTTATTATAGTCTAATGAATTGAACATACCTCTAAACTAATTTTTACTACCAAAATTGAGGAAATACATACCTCTTAATGGAAATTATTATATCATTTTCTACCACTTTGTTTCCAAGTAAATGCACCTGTAATCACTTCAAATTTTTTAGACACTAATATTTTGATTAGTTACCCCCAAATTTGACAATGGACATGGATTGTTCCCCAGCTATATTGGGTTATATACTTATGTGCACTCACATAAGCCCAGCATGTGAGAAATAGACATTTGATGGTAGAATCAAGATACGTGTATAAGTTTTAGTAATAAGATAATTTCAGGCATATTAAAAAATAAATGAATCTCTTTGAATGTTTTTGAAGTTTTTCTTTAATATTTTTAAGTCAATAGTGATCATTCATTTGTCTGGTTATATATGTGAAAAAGTATATTACTATAAAATTAAATGCTTTATTGTTCAAACACACTGAACTCAATATTATCCTACAAATTGAGCCAGTAGTGTATCATTTGGCTATCTATGCATTTTAAGAGAAATTATTCACTGAAGTGGTGACATGTTGCACTCTATAATGTCTTTCATTAATTTTTGTTGATCTGTATCTCATATGTCTTCAATACTCTTGGCTCTATATGCACCTAAATGTTATTGGTGGATTTTGTACATGATTTTATGCACTTTGAATGAATAATAGTTTATTAGTTGTCTATTATTAATGTAACAAGTTATAACAAGCCACATGATTCCAAACAATAAAAATTGATCATCTTAAATTTCTAGAGTTCAGATTTCTGAAACTGACATTTTGGAAGAAATTTAAGGAGTATAAAATACTGCATTCCTTTTGGAGGCTCAAAAAAAAACATCACTTTCCTGATACTAAGAGCCAATAACATTCTCTTCCTGGTGATCCCATTCTTCCATCTTAAAGTAAAAAAAATATATAATAAATAAGCAAACAAGCATAGTCCTCATGCTTGTGTAAAATTATCAAGGGATATCTAGCTCACATTTCTGCCAATCTTTTCTTTTGGATGGGATCTTTTATTAGATACCATCAGAGAATTGAACTCCAGTGTCTTTCTTCCTGTATCCATGAGATCACAATGGGTCTAAATTGATGTTTTCATTAATTTCTTGACATTACACTTCTATGAATTAAATCATAATACAAGTTACAAGAGATCACATAAACTCTCTCCCCTTGTCACCCAGATCAAATTCCTAATATGCTTGATCCCTTGACTTTTCTTGTGTGACTAAAAAGTGATGTTTTATATATTTTGTCCTGTTATAATCAGTTTAGGGGCTCAATCTGATAGAAGAAAATCTGTGACAACTAGAAATGAAAATTAAATAGTTTTTTTACACTAATAATCATTATAGTTTACTTGGATCTTTACAGGGTTGGGTTCTCCTCCTTCTCCTCCTTCTACTTCTCCTTCTTCTTCTTCTTCTCCCCATGGGTTTTCCACTGAAATGTTGTATCAAAAAATAGTCCCTGATTATACTGTCAAAACTTGTCACTTGCTCAAATCTCTATTGCATGATATGTATACTTACTTTTTAGTGTCTTATTTGGCACTATTTATAATAAATATTTCCTTGCACTTGTATCTGTTTCATGATACAAAGAATTCCTCCGTTAAATCATTTGTCTTCAACATTTCAGTATCCTCAGCATGCATAATGGCATTATTCATTTCTCTGGTAAAATATATGTGGAAAAATATAATATTTTAAAATTAAAGGTAATTATAGTTATAATTAAAATTCTGTGTTTTTTAAAGAAGAACAGAAAAATTAATAATGCAACAATATCAAAAGACAAATGCAGATTTTTGCTGTATGATATTTTAATATATATAAAGTGACATTTTAAATTTACAAAGAAGGGTTATGCATTAAACTTGGCTCAGAAAATTGTGTATGCATTCAAGAAAGAAATGTAGTAAGAGTATTCTCTCATATATTAATAAATTCTGGATGGTTTGAAAAGATCTATATGGCCAAGTTATCAGAGGCACACATAAAGAATCTTGAACATCAGAAGACTTTGAGCATATTTTTCAATAATCAAGGAAAACAATTTAAGTCAAATATACAAAATGTTTTAAAGGCAAAAAACTGGAAGTAAAACTAGTAATAATTCAAATATTGGCAATATATTTTTACCACAATCAAATATGTCTGGAAGACCATTATCAATAGTTGTTTCAGGAGTCAATATCAGAACATGTCTGATATTTGTGGCATTTTTCATACCTCCTAAATCATGGTTGTAAGTTATAAATATCACCTCTTTAAATATATAAAATTAATAAAGATGTATCATTCCTCCATTTTTAAAGTGTGAGCAGAAAGAGAATCATGATAGTTGACAATGGTTGGGGTAAACAATCAGCAAGATCTAACTTATGGAAATATAGATAGCACATAGTAAACTAAGTTTTAAAAGAATTACAAAAATAGAGAAAAATCTCCAAATTATTAAAGAAAAAACTTAGAAATAGTCAAATTTTTAAAAGGTTTCCAAATAAAAATCTACAAAAAATATTATAAGTTAAATCTACAGAATCTTTATAACAGTAGAGTCTATTTGGTGAATTATTGCGGAACCCTCAAGACAACAATTTATGTAAATATTTTAGAAGTACTTGGAAATCAGGGCTGAGGTTGGAGCTCAGTGGTAGAGCACTTGCCTGACATGTGTGAAACACTGGGTTTAATTCTCTCCACTGCATACAAATAAGTGAATAAAACAAAGGTCCATCAACAACTTAAAAAAAAATTAAAAAAGGAAGTACTTGTAAATCATTGAAATTTAAAATAACATCCTGTTTTATCTCTCACTTTAATTTGATGAAATCTGTATTAGAAATAAAAATTAACATTTATTAGTTAATTTTAGCCAAAATTATTTGAGACATTTGCTTATAAAATTATTTAATTTAAAAAATGATGTCATAAAGTAATTACTGGCACTGCCTTATCTTATGAATAAGAAATTAGAGGCAGAGAAGTCAAAGCAACTTTCCTGTTCACACAGGTCAACAGGAGATGAGAGTCTACTCAGGGCATTCCATCTTTTTAACATGACTCTTTAATGTAAAGAAATACATGCCCTTTGGGGTGAATATGTACAGATATGTTTTATAATTCTAATAAAATGGCAAATAAATTTTGTTTAATAGTGTAAGGCAGTTAAATATTAATTATTACACTCTGGAAAATTATGGATTTTTTGAAAAAATGAGTTAAATAAAAAAGCAAGGGGATATAGAACAAAGACATAAAAACTAAAACCAAAAATATACACACATGCAAACAAAAAGCAAATGACTTAAAAACAATTTCCTTTAGAGAAAAATGGAAATTGGGTGGAATTTTATGTTTTGATCATTATAATTCTCTTCTTTAATAAAGAACTAATAGAAATTTTAAATAAAAATGCCAATGTAATAATTTTGATTAACAATCAGAAACTATCAGCATACTAACTTTTAAATATGGTTAAATATGAGAAGCAGGGCTAAGAAATGTGGGGAAAGGAGCAGTAGATTTTAGCTCTTTTTCAATTTATAATGACATTATTTATTTTGAAGCATATGTGTGAATTGCTTTTGTAATATAAAAACAGCATTGCACAGCAGTATTGCTCTTAATGTCACTGAAAAATGGTCAAATGTAAAATTTTGTGTATTTGACCACTATGTAAAAAATAAGTAAATAAATAAAGTAATCAAAAGAAGAGCATGGTTAGCATAATCTCATTTTAATAAGATTTTTTCCTTAATTCATCCATCAGTTCTTCTAGGTGTCCATTCATCAATCTGTCTGTATGGATCAAGAGTAGTCCAGAGAAATGCCATCTAAGTTTATGAGATTTTTATTGACTGTAAGATTTTGGACATTAACATTTTTTGTTTGTGTTCTCTTTTCTTTTTTATGCTTTAATATATTATTTGAAAAGTTCATTATGTACATATGTAATTTTTAAATGAGCTATCCAAATATTTCAAAATACAAATTAATTATCCCAGTGGCTAATATAAAAATAGATTTATAACTGTATATGAAAAGAAAAGAACCTACAAAATGATAACAAGAATATATTTTTCAGATAGTATCTCCTTTGCTCATCCCATCACTTTCTAAAACTGGATTTCTTTTCTTTTCTCCCATTAGAAAATTGAATGTAAAAGCCAAATTCCTAACGTGTCAGATGGAGGAGTTACACGTTCATTATAGCTTCAATCCATTTTCTTAATTAGATTGAATTTTATTGTCTTATTACTTTCTCTCTCCATTTTCTGATCCAGAATTTGTATTTTTTGTTTCTTTGCTAGTCAACTGCGATCTCACCATCTGCCAGCAGAGGAAAAAAATGTCACAGATGACAAAATATACAGGATACTCCATTGCTTCCAATATGAAGCATGTAGTGCTCTTGTTTATCAAGTCTCATTACAATGTTGTTTTTTTACATTTGGCAAAATGTATTTCAATTTAATCCAAAATGTTCATTTCACTGCAGCAACATTGCTTTTAAGCAATTATTCAGACATTATGTTAATTTAATGGTTTGCTTTTGTCCCATCCACAATTCACCTCTCTCTAACCTTCCATTCTACAGTCCCAACTTCAATGCTGTGGTCAACAACTAAACATAAACAAGACTATCCTTATCTATTAAGAAGGGAAAATTTTTTGTCCTATGTGTATTCTTGAGATTAAGTATTTTTCACAAGAGTAGTATTAGTAGAGTCTGCTTATATTACTATTATTTATTTGTTATTCTATAAACATTAAGAATAAAGAGAGTGATATAAATTATTCTTTTTTAATAGACAGTACAGTGTTTAATATATAACATTTATCACATTCTAATTCTTTTAAAATACTTCTTTTTAAGGTAAATCATTATCTCTAGTTTTGCTTCAGTGAAAAGTTAATTCTAAATACCTCAGAAGCCACGTTGAAATAAGCTTTTATTATTAAATCATCTGGTGTACTAAGTCTTTCAATTATTATTGAAAGAGGAAAATCAAAAATGTTCTCCCCTTCCAGACACTGGTTTGGCTTCAAGTGACAAAAATAATGAGGTAAATTAAAATGTTTACTTAGATAAGGAAAGTAAAAGTGAAGATCTTGTTTAACTGATGCTTGCCAAAATTTTATTGAAAATCCACCATGTGTTTGGATATCTTTTGCCTGATTGAAACAGCAGATAGTTATTATTGGGTGTGATCACTGTCCCAATATAGCATTTGCTCTCAAGTGAAGAGGTCAGCAGGCAATTGTCCTGAAGTGTGACTAGGGCTACCAGACAGTATGTATAAAATCTTATGAAAGCAAAGAGGGTGTTTCTCAGGAAAACTGCAGGCTAGTTGAATAGTTTTCAGTGTCTGAGTAAAACTAGCATGTGTAAAATGAAGCTTTAGGTAGTATAATATGAGTGATAGATGAATCAGTTGCTTGAGGAAAGGGTAAGGAGATGGCAAGATATTCAAATGTCTGATATAAAATACATGTAAAACAAATTTGCCATGACTGTGGTCCATCACACAATGCTGTCTCCCTGATCTATTTAGTAGCCTCCTATCCAAGACCTCACCTCTTCCCCTTAGATAGTAAAAAGTATGACTATATTTTTAAAATACTAAACAGATATTCATAGTTACTCTCTTGAACTATTCTATTTTTAACCAATTATGAAAGCCCATGGGTCTTGTTTCCCATTCAAGTTTCACTTATTTCCATCTCTTTATTGTTTTCCAGGCATAGTAATCTTGAAAATTCTCAAAATCAATGAGATCTTTCCCTTTTAAGAGTCTTCAAATTTACTTTTTTGTGCATCTTAAATCCCTCTTCTGTCATCATTTTTTTAGTAGCATCTATGTATTCTTTCATACTCAGATTGAGTATTTTTAACAGGATGTTATGTGTCAGACCCAGTGATTTACCCTATTTATTGTATTCATCCCCACATGATCTTAAAAAAATAAGAAATAAGAGCAGAAATAAGAGCTCAGTATACGCTTTTGTGGAAAGATAAATAACACTACAAGAATAAATAGAAAATGGAGAGCTGTAAATTAAGCCTTCTGACATGGGAATATATAGGAGAATGTTAATCTGAAACTGGAAGATGATTAGGAGATGTGTTGACAAGAGTATTTTAAATCATCCCGGAGCAGTGTTTAAAATATACTGGGCTTAAGGTGTGCACGTTTATGATTTTTCAGTATTACTTCTATAAAAGAGAAGAGAAAATGTGAACTGTAGAGAGAAGGAAACTTACAAAGTATTTTTGATGCAGCATAGACTTACATAATGTTAAAACTTATGGGAAGGACCTAATTAGGAAGTAGATGCAAAAGAAAAACTGATAGCTACGTAAGGAAATTCCACTCTTGTGAACGCACAAATACTTGGGACTCATATATTAGAATTAAGAATTTGGTTTAGAAGCCAAGAGGAAGAGGGAGGTTCAGAAAAATGTACATGCTTAGTGTCAAACAAATATGTTAATTTATATCTAGTGTCATTAACTCATGAGAAATGGAAATTCATGTCATCTTCTGAAAGTGACACCAAGATGAAATGGTCAAAGGAAACAGAAGACTAAAAATTTAAAACTGCTACCTGATACGATACTGAATGAAAATATGAGGTTATTTTTATTTGTTTTCAAAATAGTTAACTAGCTTTAATTTATATTCTCATGAATTTTCAAATGTTTTGTTCTGTTAATTCACATTAAGTAAAATTATTGCATATTCTAGAATAGAAGAGGTAAGAATATCACATTTCTTCTTTTTCTGGGGGTGAGGGATGGTACAGAAGATTGAAGTCAGGAACACTCAACCAATGAGCTACATTCCCAGCCCTATTTTGTATTTTATTTAGAGAAAGTGTTTTTACTGAGTTGCTTAGCACCTCACTGTTGCTGACTTTGAAGCCACGATCCGATCCTCCTTTCTCAGCCTCCCAAGCTGCTAGGATTACAGGCATGTACCACTGCCCCTGGCCACATTTCTTATTATTAAGTCTATTCCTGACTGTACCTGGTGGGATTGTTCAAAACTGCAATTGTCAAGTGGGAAGGTATTACAGTAGGAAGTGGAAGTTCACTGAATTCAGATCATCAGTTTTGATGAGCCAGATTTTTATGAGTTGAAGATAGAATATACACTTGAGTAACACTGTTAAGTTTAATCAAATTGTCCAGTTATAGGATGGGAGAACCCCACTTTGTCAAATTCCCCACATGATATATTTTTAAATAAAAAAAAATACCTTAAAATTTTTACATTAAATAGGTTCAGTTTAATTTATATTGCAGTTAAATTGTAATAATTTCCATAAAATACTTTAATGTGTTTAATTTTTTTAAAGAGAAGAGAGAGAGAGGAGAGAGAGAGAGAGAGAGAGAGAGAGAGAGAGAGAGAATTTTTTTAATATCTATTTATTTATTTATTTTTTAGTTTTCGGCAGACACAACATCTTTGTTTGTATGTGGTGCTGAGGATCAAACCCAGGGTGCACACATACCAGGCGAGCGCGCTACTGCTTGAGCCACATCCCCAATCCAATGTGTTTAATTTTTAAATAAAAGAAGACTTTGAAAACATTTGCAGCTTTATAATACTGTCTACAGGTGTCTTATTCCCTGCTATCTCCATATAGTCGGAGATTCATTACTTCTAGAGATCTCATCTTATGTAAATTATTAAGTGAGAAATAATTGCATTCAAAGAATGTGGCTTCATTAAAGAATACAAAAATAAGCACTAAATCCCTAATTTTTCCATATCAACTTTTTATAGTTGATATAAGAAAGTCTAATGGAAAAACATACATCAAAATGTGTTGTACTGCTTTTGTTATTATGTTTCTCTATCAACCTCTAGAGAAAGTATTATTATTAATAGCAGTTATTGATATTGAACCTATATTGCTTTTCCAATAAAACATAATCCAGAAATCCAGAACTTTTTGAAACTAGCTAGGTAACAGATGTAATAGTAGCAAAGGTATCTATGGCTTTCACCCCAAAATCATAAAAGTAATTACAAGAGCTGCTGTCTAGGCTAAATCCCCTTGATGATTTTACAGAATAATATTTTTTATTTATTTCCTATGCAACAGAATGATTTTATTTTTTTCCACTGGATATGTAGTTGTGAACCAATTTCTTGATTTCTAACAAACCAGGACCAATTTCTTGAATCTCCTTGAAAAATCAGGAGTCTCTGTGGACACAGATTATAGCTTTTATCATTTATTTATTGACTGATTAATTATTTGAAGATATGCATTCCAGATTTTCTTGATGGGTTGGTTATACTCAAAAGATATTGAAATGAAGATATAATTTATTCAAGTGTATGAATTAGTAAAATGCATCAAGATTTTGGAAAAGTTAATTTTTTTCAGTTTTTGGCTGGTTTATCTACTGAAATCAGTTAACATACTATTCTTGGGCTTGAAATCTGTCTCTCAAGAGTTTACAGAAGGAAATTTGGAAGACATTTGAAGTCACCTTGTGGAATGAACAATAATTAAGGAGTATGTGCATTAATAATAACATTTTAAATAATCTGTGGTAAAATTCAATCATAAAAGTCTGGATTCTCCATTAAGAGAAAACAATATAACTACTATGCAAGGTAGCCAGGCAGACAGATTCTGCTTGAACACAGGATGAATTCCACAATTTGTTTTTAGTGAATTTGACTACCTATTTTCAGGTCCTAAGGCCTTCTTAGCTTCACTATATTCTACACAGGAGCAATCCTGCCCTGGGATCAGAAAACTTTTTGATTCTCTTCAGATTATCATAGTCACTACTCAGAATTATCCTAGTAAAACCTCATTAGTGGATCTTGCAGAGGTTGGTAAATCCCCTTTGTATACACTCTGAGAAATGCCTACTTCTGTTTGCTTACTGATTTCACATTTTCCCCATATCTAGGAGTAGTACTTTAGGTCTGTTTAATCTCTCCCCTGATATGTCTATAAATTGAAAAGAAAAAAAAATTCAGCATCTCCATCAACAAAGAAGATTTTATGGTTTTGAGATAAGATATGAAGGATCCCTCTTTGGAACTAACTACAGATATCATGACACTTTGAGAGAGAAAATTTATTTTCCTTCTTCACAGTAGCAACTAATGAAATGTTCTCTCTTTATCTAAAGAAAAATAAAACATGGAATACTGGTTTGGTGGAAATACATAGGAGTGTGTTAAAGAGATTGAAATAATGAGTAAATACATATTTAATTCATAATCTTTGCATTTTTATAATATTTATATTTTTGCAATATAGAATAATTTTTTCCATTTATTTATTTATTTATTACATAGATGAAAATAGTGGAGCAAATTACATTCATAATTATCCATTCACAGCACAATTTTTATGAAATAATTTGGCGTGAGCATTCTTTATATACAGAACATGTTTATAACTGAACTTCTAAGCCTAACATTTCAAAAAACATCAGGCTTAACAAAAATAGTTGAAGATTCAAAATGTTTCATTCACGAAGGGTTTGGGATTTAATTGTGTGTTCTTTTTCAGCTGCTGAGCCTAAAAATGATAGTAAATTTCACATTGCCAATTAGTAAAAAAATTATATTTTATATAATTAATATACAATTTCATGAGGGAAAAATGGCTCATTAGATTTTGAGATCTTCTATATATTTTGAGTATTTTCACAATATTTTCATGATTAATTTGCTAAAGCACACTGTTGTCATATTTCTATTTCATGTGTCCAGAATGTACAGTGTCCTAGGGCATCTGCTATGCACCAAATATGAGATTGTAAATAAGATGTGTGTGTCCACTCCTGATCTCACAGGGTATTTTGCCTATTTGGTTTAAGGGAGGAAAACGCAATGGTACAAAATATGTAGTGAAAATATGTAGCAACACAAATGTATGACACTGCTATAAGGGAAAAACTGGATTTAAATGTTGTAAAGAAATAATAATAATAAAGGAAGACACAGAGACAAGGTGCAGAGGAAGGGAAGGTGGCAGAGTTGCCCTTTGTTCAAGGGGCCATGTTTATTTATACCAATAGGTTACATTAGGTCATTAGTACCATAACTATATTATTGTTTAGAGTATCAGTGAGGTTGCTTATTCTACAGTTATATTCTACTATAAAGGGACATCTAGCCACCTACTGTAATTACTTAAATAAAAGTTATAAACTGTGAAACTGACCTAATCTTTTAAGAGTTTGCAACAAATTGCCATCATTTTAAAACTGAGATGTAAGAGGAAAGTTGGTATTCAGGATTAATTTTGAAGAAATGGAAAATGTGAAAACAACAGATAAGAGCCAATGTGATATTAGTCCCCTGGATCTGGCAGGTTTTTCTAATTTTGGACAAAGGATACATCAGCCTAGGTATGTCCACTGCTCCATTTCATGTTTACCTGTTGACTCTGAGATTAAAATTTGGTATTTCTTATTATATATATATATATTATTTTACTTAATTTGTAAAATGAGGCAAGAATTTAATGTGGTAATATTTACAATGGACTTACAAAATCACTTAATATATAAACTTAACACATATATAAAATTATGACGTGAAATTGCAAAAATTACACAAATAGAGAAAAGAAAAAGAAACAACTCAAATAATGTGCTTTGTTTTCTTGAATAATAGGCCCTTGCAAGTCATATATGATCCTTCTATAATAAATGAATAAAGGCTTTCTGGAGGAAAGCTGAATATGTTGAAACCTGAAGGATAAACAGGGTGATAAACAAAATCATTTAGCTATTACACATTTATCCTCTCAGGTAATACATGTTTACTGAATATGTGGTGGGGGAAATTGTGGTACACTGGTTTAGAAACATAACTGCTCCCTCTTTGCATGAGAATAGTATCCTGAAGGAAAAATATATGCCACGTCCCAGGATTTGGCAAAAAATAACACAAGAAATTTGAATAAGTTTAGTATGGTTTCAGATAGTATCTAAGAACGTGAATATACTATTTTGGAACATAAAACAAGATTTATATTAAGAAATCATATGATTGTGATATTAAGAAAATCTATTTTATCCTGAGGAGGATCATAAATGGAAGGCATTTCAGGGTCATAATATAAGTGTGTGTGTGTGTGTCTGTGTGTGTGTGTGTGTGTGTGTGTGTGTGTACATGCTTGATAAGACTTCCTTGACTGCAGATTGAAGAACTAATTGAAGAGGTAGAAGACAATGCTATGTAAGCTGGTTAGCTTACTACATCATTAAAACAAGTGAGGTTCCCTGGAATATTTATGGTGGTGTTGATAAGCAGTGAACTGAATAGAGAGTGACATGTTACTTAAATAAATATGAACATGTAGACATCCGTTCCAATTTCCTCAGTATCTAATACATTTGGGGAAACAGGTGACATCTGTGATTATATTATGCACTGTTTTGTTATAAATCATCTTATGTATTACACACTGTGCCTGTCCCAGAATATGTCTCCAGTAAGTGTTACCTATAAAACAGTCAGTAAGGGTAATGGAAGTAACTATTTGGAACTGGAATTCAGACTGTTTATTCAACCAACTTCTACTTATTAGCTGTATGACATGGATACGTATTGTTTATTATCGTGCCTCAATTACTTCATTTGTAAAATGAGACAAGAATTAAATGTGGTAATGTTTACAATGGACTTACAGAATCATGTAACATATGGAAATAAATTAGAATTTCAGGTTCCATCTTAGTAATGTATTTTGGTCAACTTACTTGTCACTGTGATCTAAAGATCTGTCAAGAACCATTAGAGGAGAGGAAGTTTATTTGGGACTTATAGTTTCAAAGGTCTCGTCCGTAGATGGCCAACGGCATTGTTCTCAGACTAACGGAGGAAGAACATCATTGTGGAAAGGTATGGAGGAGAAAAGCAGCCTAAGACATTTCAACAAGGAAGCTTACCAGCAACACATTATATATCCTAAAGGCACACTCATAATGACCAGCTTCCTCCAGCCACACCTTGCATGTCTACAGGTATCACCCAGTTAATCCATTCAAGAGGATAAATGCACTGATTACTTTAAGATTCTCATAATCTGATCATTTTGCCTCTGAATTTTCTTGCATTGTCTCATACATGAGCTTTTGGGGGACACCTCATATCTAAACCATAATAGCGAGATTGGCAATGATGCCTCTCTAACCCTTTCATGCGATAATACTTTATGACAATTTACACTGCCATTCTTATTCAGAGATCTCAAGGAAGTTCTTGTTTTAAAAACAAAGGTGGTATGAAGATAAGAGGTAATGGGGACCTGTAGTTCCCATGAACAAATTTGCAGTTTCAAACCTAGTAGCCACATGCAAAAATGATGGATAAATATACCAACTAAACTGTTGTCTCATGAATGACAATGTTCCATATATTAAAGAAATATAAAGAACACAGAAAGTAGCATTATCTTAATTCATAAAGAAATTCAAAGAACATAGAAAGTAGGATTACCTTAATTCTTAAATTCTTCAATAAAAAAGCTACAAAGAGGGGAACTACTAGAAAGGAAAAATAATAAAAGAACTGCTACTTTTAGATCTGAAAGGCAATTTAATTAGCAAATCAGTTGACAAAAAAAATACATACATGTAGCTCAATTTTGTTTATAGTTTAACATTTAGTCTAAATAAAGGTTGCCTTATATAATAATGAGTAAAATTTATCCAGATACAGCAAACTAAGAATAATATCGGTAAAGGAGTGTCCAGACAATTGAAAGAAACATTAGTGAAATATTACTGGACAAATATTTGTGAATAGAAATCTATTGTTATTTTTGTATTAAAAGGATCTTTCTAAAGCAGAAATATAGTTCAGTCTGTGATCACTCATGCTATACACCAACCCTTCGACAAAGAAGATTATGAACCAAAGACTTGCATGTTGATAGCTTTTTTCCCAAATGGTACCAAAGGAGCAAGATTAAGGATGATGTGGAACATGGAGAAATCAAAATTCAACTAATGAATTAGATATGAAGGATAGTTTGATGGTTAAAATGTTTGTGTCCCTAAACAATTTATGTTTTAATCTAATCCCCAATGTGGTGGTGTTAACAAGTGGGGCTTTTGGGCCATTGAGAGGTGAATATATCATGAGAGTTTTGTCCTAACCTATGGGATCAGTGTCTTCATAAAAGAGACCTGAGAAATCTGCTTCTCTCCTTTGCCAGGTAAGGATACAGCTAGAAGGCACCATTTAAGAAACAGGGAGCTCTAATCAGACACTGAATCTGAGGATCCACTGATCTTGAACTTTCCAGCCTCCAGATTTGTGAAAAACAAATTTCTGTTGTTTTAAATTATCCAGTTGTTTATTGTATCAACACCAACCAACCAACAAACAAAAAGTAGATGTTTGAAGATGAAATTGGGGTTTCAATTTGGTAACTGGTGAATAACCTCTGTGAGATGTGCTGTTGAACATTTGGAAATGAGTCTCAGAACTTCAAACAGTAAAGAGTAACACCAATTGGTTGCCTGGCATTGATAATGAGGCATTGGTAATGAATGTCACTTACAGGATACTCATGAATGAATGGTAGTTGAGCCACATGTCAAAGAACTAAGTAAGATGAACTGAGTGGGGTAAACATGAAATAATCCAGTCACTTCAACAGTGGCTTATAAACATTAAATAATCCAGTCACTTCAACAGTGGCTTGTCATGGCTAAGGGGATTTAACTGGTATCCCAGAGAAATTGAATTATGTTCTCTAACTCCATCCATTTACCTGCAAATTCCATGATTTTATTCATGAGCAATATTCCATTCTGCAGGTGGCATCACTATACCAGATCTTAAACTATACCACAGAGCAATAGTAAAAAGAAAGAAAGAAAAAAAGAAAGAAAGAAAGAAAGAAAAACAGCATGGTATGGGCACCAAAACAGACTGGTAGACCAATAGTACAAAATAGAGGACACAAGGGCTGGGGCTGTAGCTCAGTGGCAGAGTGCTTTCCTAGCACATGTGAAGCACTGGGTTCAATCCTCAGCTGCACCACATAAAATAAATAAAAGTTTTGAGAAAATAGAGGACATCGAGACTCACCCACAAAAATACAATTATCTTATATTAGACAGAGGTGCCAAAAACTTGCATTGGAGAAATGATAGCATCTTCAACAAATGGTGCTGGGAAAACTGGAAATCTATATGCAACAAAATGAAATTAAACCCCTATCTCTCATCCTGCCAAAAACTCAACTCAACATGGATCAAGGACTTAGGAAAAAACAGAGACCCTGCTTCTAACAGAAGAAAAAGCAGGCTCTAATCTCTATCATGTGGGATTAGGACCCAATTTAATTAAATTTATTTTTTGTAACCAATAGATACAAATTTGATATCAATAAATGATTCTTATATCACAGTATTATATATTATATATATTTCTTTTAAAAATCATGTAGATTTGATGATTTTGTTTTGTGTTCTTCATTATATTTACAACTTTTGTGCAAGTAAATTTGTTCTTGAGAAATATTATCAAATAATCAATAAAGCCCTGTACAGATAATATCAGTACGAGTGGTAATTCAAACTCTAATAGAGAAAGGTTTTGTGGAGCAATTAGATTAATTTCTAAAAGTTTTATCTGGAGATTCAATTTGTAATCTGAACTCAAGATGGTAACTGGTAGCTTTAAAAATATTGCACTGAATCTAGTATTCTCTTGAAACTATTTTCATCTGTATCCTTAGATAATTTATGTTGAGAAAAAGAGAAATGATTCTCTGAAATTTAATTACAACATTAATTGGCATTCAGACAAAATTCTAACCAAGGTGGTGTGAAATAGACCTAGATCAAAATAATGTAAACTGTACACATGATAGATTTTAACTTTCATTTTTTAAGAGAAGATATTCATTTTTCTCAGGCTAAATGAATTATTTAAATACTATAACAGGACAGAATATTATTTCATCACAGATACACACATTGCCAGCTGATGATTTTGTAACATTTAGAATCCTTAAGTAATAGAATTATAAGTGTATGTATTATTGAAACAAAAATGATCAATGTGTCTACATGTAGTCAGTGACAGAACAAAATTAACATGCTAGTCATTCTGGCTCCATGGCCCAAGTTCAATTTCTTCTCCTTTTTCGTCTTCTTCTTCTTCTTCTTTTTTTTTTTTTTAAACACACAATGAGTCTATCAGCATCGCTGTTTGAATGTTACCATACACAATGGGAAAACAAAAGCTGCAAGTGTATATTTGATAAGAGTAATTATTAAAAATTTATAGATATAGAGTAATTGTTAAAAATTTTCAAACTATAAATCTGAGTGGAAAAATAATGTGTATCTTGTTGGGAGCAAAACATATTTGTATGTAATGAGGGTTCAATTAAGTGGATCCAAAAAGGGTAACTGAAATCATCTATAGGTACAGTCATAAGGAAGCAGCATGACAGGAAGTAGCTTGCTAAAGGAGATACTACCATTTTGAAAATATGGAAAAGTGTTTTTTAAATTTGCTACTTAATTAATTTCTAAAATGTAGGAGGTCCAAGAGAACCTAATTAATTACCCCTCCTCCCTAATGAACTCTAACTAATTAGAACTTCATTGAATAGACATATTCAAATGGGAACAAAAACAGCATCTTATTTCTGCTATAGCTGCATAGGAGAACTTGCTTTTATTGTAGGAATAAAAATTGTACCAAACCATCTCCATAATGAATTAAAATAATTATCTCTCTCTCTCTCTGTCCTCCACTTCTTATATGAGATGAACAGGTGGAGAATAGGCCCCCATGGTTGGTGATAAATGTAGGGTCTCATCTTGGGAGTGAGGAAGCAGGAAGCAAGGAACACCTGCCCCAAGGACCTTAAGTATCAGAAAAGGAGAGAAAAAAAGCACAGCTTGGACCTACCCCAGATACAAACTTGATAGAGAGCCCAGATCTGCACACTTTCAAATAAGATGCTACCATACTGTCTGCTGAAATATCTGCTTCAAATGAGAACCATCTCTAAGGAGATAGCTGCAGTGCTTGAACTGGGAAAGGAACGCAAGGTAAATACAGAAGTCAACTTACTGACAATTTGGTAAATATCATCTAAAATGGCTGAGTAACCAGAAGAAAGGAAATTCTTGGACATTGTAAGTCTTAGAATGAAAAGATAAATTGAATCAGACATTTTGATTTTCTGTTTAACAAAAAATTGTAGCTAACACTTGGGTGCTTCCTAAGGGAGAGATACATTTAATCCTTAAAACAGCTCTGAAAGTTAGTTACTGTTCATTACCCTTTTTCCTAAATGAATAATCCAGATACAGAGAATTTAAATACCTCGCCCAGATTATTTAGTGCAATTAAGATTGGAGAAGCTTTTACATAACCCAAGACAACTGAATGTTAGGATTATGTTTTTCATCATCTTATAATAATAATTTTAAGATCTAATATACTATCAAATATTGTTTGTACACTACTATGTTTACTCAATAAAACTATTGAGCAGTATGTTGAATTCAATATATAATTCAAAATAATAAGGATGCCATCATATTAATTTCCTCATGAAAAACTAAAAAATAAAGCTTTATTATTTCTCAAATTCTTGAATTTAGTTTCATCGGGAATTTCCATTTGACTAAGTTTTTTTTAACATTCTGAGAATAATTTCATTAATATATAATATATAAAAGACAGTATCATAATACATTTTCCTACTCTTAGTAGCTATACAGTCATCTTTAGATTTGCATCATATAATTTGTAGTTTAAATTAGAAAAACAAAAATTAACATTATGCTTATCACATATTTATAATATAACATAGAGAATAGTATGTGAAGTTAATGAATGTACCTGTAAATAAATGAATGAAATAATGGAATGGGTAGTGAAAAATACAGCCTACAGAAATTTGTTAATCTAAAAAGTTTTTATGTATAAAAGTAAGTGAACATATAAGAAAAACATCAATATATATATAAGAAAAACATCAATATATATAAGAAAAACATCTATTGTAAGCTAATACAATGTGTCTTAAACTATCACAGAGCATAATAAATGGGAAAATCTTTTTAATCAGTTTTTTAATGAAAGGATAAAATTATTTCAAAATTGTCAACAAATACACCAAACAAATAAAGACATATACCAAACTAATTCATGAACACTAGTGTATCAATATTAAATGAAATATTGTAAAAAATAAATAGCATATAGAAAGTAAAATGTTAAAAAATAAATTGTGACTTAATGGAGTTTGTACCAATCCAAATTCAAGTGTATTAGTATTATTTAATGCTTCACCTAATCTATCATAATATGATAAGAGAAAAGGCAAATGGTAATCATAAATTACAAAAAAAAAAGATTTGAATATTCATTTACATTAAGAACCCTAAATAAAATGATAAGTGATAGAATTGTATAGTTTTAATCAAAGTCCTCCATTTTGTTTAATGGAATTACAAACACATGTTTCTGCTAAAATCAAATAAATAATGTCCTCTTTTTTCATTGCTCTTTACAGTATGGTGGATGACATTGCAATTAGACAAGAACAAAGAAAAAGCCACACAATCTGATAGAAGTGAAGCAAATATTATTGATGATAAGGTATATTTTTTCCTGGAAATATTAAGAAATCAATGGAAAAACTACAAGGAAACTTAGCATAGTAATAAAATATAGATAATTTGTTGAGTTTTCTGCCCTTGCCCCCTTCCCCACATTTATTCTTCCTTGGCTCTCTATCCTTGTCTGGGTTTGAGCAAAGGATTGCTTCTTGGTGCCTGGTCAATTTGTGACCAGTCACCACCACACAGGTTTGGTTGGTTGGAAGCCTATCAGTAAGACTTATTAGCTGAAATGTTTATACTGATTATGGTCTCCCACTCTTAAAAAAAAAAAAAAAAACATAGTGTGTTTGAGCATCAGGAAAGCACTAGTTAGGAGCTGAAGATCCCCAAATTGAAAAGTGCCTGAGAGAAAGAAACTTCAAATGTTTATCTCTTGGTCTACTGTTTTAGTTTTACAGTGAGACTATGAGGAGAAGACTGAAATCACCCAAGGGAGTGTGCTAACCTGAGGCAGAAACTAGAATCATGTTTCACATTGTCCCCACCCATTCACAACCACAACAAACCCAAGGCCACGGGTAAGAAAGTTTGTAAGTAAGCAAAAATAAAGGCAGCCATGTAAGAGTTTTTAGTATCTGTCCACAGAATTTTAGCCAGAATTCAGGCAACCTGTACAATGCAAAATGCTGCTCAGAACAACAGATGTAAATAAGGAACAGGACATTATTTTTTAAGTCAGGAAGTGAGTCCGTTGATTTGGATAATAAGAGATCCCTCCAGCTCCAGCTCCAGCTCTTCTTTCCAAGTCTTTACTTCAAAGTCAGGTCTCATTGTCAACCCACCACAACATAAATTAATCTCTTGTGATGCTGAATGGTGGCAGTGAAACCAGCTTTTGGTCAGTCCTACAATAATGAGGAAAAACAACTAATACTCTACAGCGTATGTTGCTAAGCTGCAGTGTGCAGTCTATGTTGCTAGGCTACAATGCTTGATAGGTAAGGTGTATCAAATGCATTTTTGATTTACAATGTGTTTATCAGAATAAAATCTCATCATAAATGAAAGAGCATCTGTAATTTGGATTGAAGAATGAAGATAAGGAATATCTCAAAAATAGTTAATACTTCTTAAGAAATGGTATTTTTGGTTAGGCTTACTGCTATAGTGGGTGAAGGTTAAATTATATTTGATTGATATTTCATTTCTATATATAACTATCAAAGCCAAATGATGGACTCATTACTGTCTAGTTTTTCTGCATGTTTGAAAAATTCTATAAATTATTAAAAAATATTTTGTATATAAAAAAAGAAACCTGAATTAGAATTAGAAAGTACATTGAAAATAAAGTAAAAATGAGAAAAACAATTTACAAGCAATCATTTCAGTTCCTAAAAGGTTGATGTACATTTCAGATTAATTTATGGAGTAGTGACAGAAATATATAATTTCAGTGAAAATCAATAAAAGAGTTATCTCATTTTAAAGAGATCAACTCAGAAATACTCAGGCAAGGCTGAAAAATTCAAAATATAAAATAAATGCAAGGTCTGTGGCCCAAATACACTCAGGTGAAGGTGGACTTGAAGATGGTGAACATAACCAAATGAATTAGAATCTGAAAGGGTCACTTCAGAGATTAGCAGAACAATTTCCTCGTTTTATAAGTAAGCAGAAAAAACTGGAGAAACATAGTGAGAAGAGGGTCATAGATCACATTCCTGATGCTCTTTGCAGTTATATATATTTAAAATATGCTTAAAATATATAGTTAAAAGTATAAAGAGATTTCTGGGTGTAGTTGTGTAATCCCAGCAGATCTGGAAGTTGAGGCAAGAAGATGACCAAGTTGAGGCTATCCTCAGCAACTCATCGATGCTCTAAGGAACTTATGGGACCTGCAGCAAAATAATTTAAAAAAAAAATTGGGGTGTGTAGTTTAGTGGTACAGCAACCTTGGGTAAAGTTTCCCGTAGCAAAACAAAATGAAAATATATAAAAGGTGATAAATATCCAGAACACATTAAGCTCAATGATTTAAAACAGTTCAAGAGGGGGACTGGGGATGTGGCTCAAGTGGTAGTGCACTCACCTGGCATGTGTGCGGCCCAGGTTCGATCCTCAGCACCATATACAAACAAAGATGTTGTGTCCACTGAAAACTGAAAAATAAATATTAAAAAAAATTCTCTCTCTCTCTCTCTTTAAAAAAAAAACATTTCAAGAGCGATGAACAGGTAGAGGGTGAAATTGTTAATAGAGAGCAGCAGCTCACCTCACATGTTAAAGAGATTAAACAGAAAGAAATGATCTCTCAAAGATGTCAGTGCTCAGTTTTCATAGAAATAGTCAATTTTCTATCCAAAATTCCTATTGAAAATTTGGTACCTTAAAAACTGTGCAGAGCTGGAGATGTGGCTCAAGTGGTAGCGCACTTGCCTGGCATGTGCGGGGCAGTGGATTTGATCCTCAGCACCATATAAAAATAAAATAAAGATATTGTGTCCACCTAAAACTAATAAATAAATAAATAAAAACTGTGCTTTCTTAATCAATTGATTACACTTCATTTTCTTTCCTATCTTTTTAAATAGAACACTGGGTGCTTCTAACCTAAGCAACATTATGTTGTATGTGCATTTTAATTGCATGTCTTAGGAAAAAATGGAATTCATGATGTTTTGGTAATTCAGAGTGTTTTTTTTTTTATAAAAACGAAAATCTCTCTATCAGAATATACTTTGTACTGGGAAAAATAAAATAAACAATAAAATAGACCTATTCAGGGTAAACATTAATTTTTGTAGATTTTAGTATAGGACAGTCTGTTGTCTCAATGTGGCTCAACTTCCAATTTAAGATTTTTTATTACTTGATATTATATTATATTGTCATTTCTTCTTATACTACATCATCTTCAAGCCAGTTCTGAGCACTTAACATTTATTCTGATTAATTGTTGCAAACTGTGTCAGAAGCATCTGAAACACTGGTGGTGAAAAAGTTCACTACAACATGTCCAGCAATTGCTGTGGTTGTCCACAGATAACAATTGCATTTGTCAGGCTCTCCTTGAGCTAGGTACTCTTAACCAAGTTGTATTTCTCTGAGGGAGAATTATTGAACGGATTCAGTTTCTATATGGTCAGGTACCTTGGAAAGCCCAATTCTCCTTGACAAGCTTGTTTCTCTCTTTATTCTCAAAGTCTGTTCTTGAAGTTGGAGTCAGCCTTTGCCAGTTAAAATAGATGCAGTATTCAATAAAGAGGGCCCTGAACACTCACTGGCAATGGCGCCAGTCTATCTCACCATCTTCTCTTGCATCTAGAGTGACATAAAGAGAGAGAATCACCTTGATACTGACTGCTGCTCAGAGTTATGGTTGGATAAATAAATGTTTCAATTCTGAAAAAGGCAGTAAATCGAAGGTTGATATGGTTAACACAGCATCCTGTAGAGCACACAACTCTATAATACAAGTACCACCACAGTATGGCCAAAAGAAGTGAAGAGAAAGTTAACAAAAACTATACCAATGACTAATAATCACATAAATATGTATTCCAACAGCATTAATGTCAGAGAAATACAGATTAAAATTATAATACTGTATGAAAAATGATAAATAGTTCAACATCAAAAACTGAGACCCTATTGTATTGGCAATTATTTGAGTGTGCAGAAGCTCTCATTAACCATTGCTGGTGAAAGTATAATACATTGCAACTGCTTGAAAAATAAAAAGTCTTAGCAAAGTTGAAAATATACCCATCATGTGAAAATAATTTTTTCTCTGCAGTGAGTCAAGAAAAATGAAAACATGCAATCAAAAGAGATTTGCCATAGTAGTTTAAAATTGGAAACAGCCCAATAGGTCATCTATAAGTAGATAAGGAAGTAAATTGTGGAGTATTCAACATAACAGAATATTACCTAATATTTAAGTAACTAATAAATTCAATATATAGATGAATCTCATTATATTGAATAAAAGATTTTGGTTATAAATGCTACATATTAAACAATGTCAAAACAAGGAGGTAAGGACACAACCAAAATTTATGTCTAGTTAGAGAACTAGAAATGTAGCTTGTAGTTGATTATGGAGGAAAAATTGCCCTGAAATGTGCCCAAATAATCAATCTTCCTATTACTTAGACCCATTTAATTTAATTAACTTAATTTTTTTTCTAAATAGTATTTAATATTTGTGTTCTAATTCCTGAAACTTAAACTGAAGTGGGTTTCAGTATATAAATAGGATCCTGACATTCCTCTTGTGTTTATATATTTATTATATGTTTGAATTCATTTTTATAAGGAAGGACTTTTCTGTCCATTTTCTGTGTGGAATCTATAGATCTTTGACTCAGAAAGAGTATGCATGATTAATAAAAGTGTTTTAAAAGATAAAGCTGTAAGTAACATTACTATTTTAACACATGTAATGTTTCCATCCACCATTTTACTTGAGGAAAACTACAGTAACATCATTTAAATTGCAATGTTAATAACATAATTTTTTTTAAAAAGGATCTATGGGAGATATAAATGTAACTGTTTTTTTTTAATTAGATATGGCAAAAATCCTTTACTGTAAAATACCTATATTTAGGTTAATTATCAATTCTTAAAATGACCTTGAAAAATATGTGCCTGTCTAGAGACTAAAGACAGATGGATTTTTATGGATTTGAAAGAGCAGTTTAATTTTGCTTATAAAATATAACAGGAAACAAAATGGGATAGTGAATTTTTTAGTATCACTAATTAGACATATAATAAAGATATTGCAATGCCATAAGATTAAAACAAAATCACTTTTTTCCCCAATTTTCTGATGAACCTTATATGATACATTATACTACTCTCTTCATTTAAAGTATGAGTATTTAATATGTATAATCTATGTCAAAATTTTGTCTGGGAGACAAAATACATTGGTGGCTAATAGCACCTTATTTAAAGTAAGAGAGAACAGATTGATTTTTCTCAAATCCTCCCCACGCTCTGTGTCCCACATACATTTGGGCATTATCTGGATACAGCTTTGGTTGTCATAACCAGGGCAGTGGTGTAGAGTGTTGCTAGTATCTAGTGGGTAGAGCCCAGGATGTTAATCCTGTGAGGCATAGAATGTCTCACCACAAGAATTATCTAGCCCTACGAGATCAATAGTGCTAAGGTATATAAACCCTGGATTATAGTATATTCTACTCTCTGCCACAAAATGCTCATGCCTATCAATTTTATAAGACTGTTTCCCTGTCTTTGCAGATATGTTCAAAATAAAGTCTATCCTGAAAGGTAATATAAAAATTCAGTAAAGCAGCATACCTAAAATATAATAACTTGGTGCATGCATACAACACAGAACACAACGATGCCTGTTATTTATTTTCATTACAAAATTTGTTACATACCTGTATATCCTGAAATGCTTAAGATTTCTGTACTATTTAGTCACATAAAGAGGAAACACAGATATTTTTTCTTTTTCTCTACTTCTGGAAGTTCACCAAAATAAATCAATTGTTAATTAAGTTCCTTCTTCTTTGTGAGTCTAACATTGCTTTTTACAGTCTTATTACAACTTTCTCCATCATTAGAATTCTAAAAATTTTTTACTTGAGCTTACTCCAAATTTATATACCTACAGTCTCATATCCCTCAGAAGCATTGTGTTATTGATCCCACAAAAAATCTCAGAGAACATCAGTTTCAAAAAGAGAGAGAGAGATGTGTTGAGTAGAGATTTATGTCATTCAGCTAAATCAGAATGGAACAGAGCTCAGTTTTAGAAACAGTGTCCTGTTGTGCCAAAAATCTCTAAAATATCGCCAAAGAGTCTAGTGTGCAACTGTGTTTTCCAGGTAGGACTTAGAAAGTTTGAAACATCACTCCCTCCTTAATCACACACAAACAAACACATGCAAAACACTAGGTCATTTGAAAATCCACAATTTTCTTGAATTCATTTAGCATATGGTGTCACTAGGTAATCATCCCCAAAAACCTAAAAAAAGGAAAGAAAGAAAGAAAGAAAGAAAGAAAGAAAGAAAGAAAGAAAGAAAGAAAGAAAGAAAGAAAGAGACATCTTTAAATATAAAAAATGATACTGATACTATACAACTTGGAACATGTGGTACTACACACCAGTAAGAATTCAGTAAAAAAATGTTCTATTCATCATTAAAAGAGGGAAAGCCAAAGATTATAAAAATTTCAACATCATCTACATAGAGAAATTCATCATCTCTCTCAGAACCCTTTATTAGGACAATAATGTGTGTGTACAAAAATGAAGTAAATGATGGTTGTCATAACCAGGGCAGGGGTGGAGAGTGTTTTTATATTTAAAGATGTCTCACAACCCCTGAGAGCACCCCTCAGTAGAGTGGACACTATGTTAGGAGCACACACACAGATTGTTCTTTCTCAGCCCTCCTTCAAAGCTGAAAAAGTGAAGCCTAAAACTACTGGAAATGAAACAATAATTAACAAAGCCAAAAAATATATTACACAGGTTAAGATATGATTCAGTAGTAAAGTATTTGCCTGGCATACGTGAGGTCCTGGTTTTGATCCCCAGCATGATACACACACACACATATGTGTGTGTGTGTGTGTGTGTGTGTGTGTATATATATATATGAGTTTTATGTTTTCCATACCCTATGCTGAAACATATTAAAAAGTTTAATTAATCCCAATATTGTATTATAATCATGCATACCTTGTTATTTTTCTGGTTGACTATATTTCTTATGATCTTTGTGGAGCACTATATGAAGATTTCATTATGTTCTAGTTAAAAATTTGTATGTTTTCATTAAAACATTTATCTTCTTTTTTTTGTGAGTTAAGGGTACTGGTTAGGATGTAAAGAATAAAAGTTACAGGGGCTGCTACACCTCTGCCCATATGATGAAGGAGGCTTCATGTCTCAAGTGATATATATATTTAAAAGTTAGTAAACCATCCTCTGTCTAAAGTCTCAGAAGGACAGGTTTGCCAATCCTCTGCCACCTACTTGTGACATGAGAAAATATAGGCATATAGATCAATAAAAGAGAATCTATAACCTAGAAACACTACCTGTTTGTCCATCAAGGGAAATTCAATATGATTCAGTACGATGAGTAAAAAGAAAGAAACTTTTAAATTCAAAATTTTAAATTCAAACAAACAAAGAAACAAAAAACTAGACTAAAATTAACTGAAACAAATCATTGTCCTAAATGTAAAATCTAAAAATGAAATTTCTTAAATATGCATAAGAGAAAATATTTGTGTCTTCAGTTTAGTTAATCCTTTTTAGATATGTGATTGGAAACATTATTTAACAAATTGGACTATATTAATATTTAAATAATTTGCTCTTCAAAAACTACCATTTAAAAAGTTAAAGGAAAAGGTATTAAATATGGGGTTATATTTGAGAACAGCATTTCTGTGTTTGAATTCTATACTGAATTTCTTGAAATGTCAATAAGTAATAGTAAAATAAACAAAGCTACAGTGTAAAGGCACAAAGTCATGTGAAGATGTGGTCCAGAATAAAGGAAAATTTAATGGTACTATTTTTTCGCAGTTTGTTGTGAATCCTGTGGCCTATATTTTTGAATTTTGTGTAGGAATACAAGATTCAGTAAAGTGCATACAGTCAGATGAGAAGTTGAATCAGCCATCTCTGTAGGAACAACTGTACTCAAAATATACCATTTTCAGTGAATAGAACAGTATAATGTTATATAACTTCAGAAATAAGGATCTTCTATAATAACTTTCCTGTTCTTTACATCTTAAGCAGTACTCTTAAATCATAAAAAAAGAGATTAAATAAACTTTTAAAGGAAAGACATAAATTTATTATTAGGATTTTTTAAAAAACTATTCTTATACTACGCCACAAAGATTATAAGAAATCTAATTAACTAATATACAGAGATTCAGATATTCTTTCTTGCTCTGAAATTTCCAGCCCATTGCAGTTAGATAGAGTGATCAGAAAGATCCTGGATAATGAAATATAAGCATAAATCAAGTATTTTAATTCCAAGTGTCAGAACAATCTTTGTGTTTCATTCCCCTTACTTTGCCTTCATGATCTAAGAGGTTGCTTGTCCCATGAGCTGTAGTTAAAAGACAATAAATTCTCCATGCCTAAAATCTCACAATGACAGATTTGCCCATCTTCCTCTGACATTATATGTGAAAAAAACAATATTTTTTGTTATAAAAATTCATTGCATTTGCTGCTGTCATTGTAGTAGTGGTTTTTTGCAGCATGATTTCATCCACTCTTACTGGTAACCATATTTGTTTCAGTAATTGGTTATTGTATGTATAAAACATCTGAATGTGTGGCACTTGCTGAGAAATTGAGTTTCAAGTATGAGGAGCTTCATGGATAAGATAGAACAGATGGAATTACCTGTTATATAGTGGCAAAATAGTCCTATGATGTAAAAAAAAAAAGTATAAAATCTAGGTGAACAAGTTTGAAAACCAAACCTAATATTGAATGAAGAAAATTATTATGAGGTTTACTCAATCTGATAAAGAAATGAGGAGCTTTGATAAAGGCCCATTTAAAAATGGGAAAAAAACAAACAAATAAAACATAAAGGAATAAAAACATAACTAGCATTAAAAAATCGTCCCTCACACAAAACATAAAAACAAACAAACAAAACACAAAAAACAGTGAATGATGTCTTCATTCTTTTCTTTTTCCTGGAACCCAACTTCTCTTCTCACAAATTTGCACTTATATACACAAATTGTCATCTCCAAATATGATTTTCCAGTCTTTTTATTATCTTATACTACTTATTTTCTCATCTTCTATACAATGAGACTTTATCTACCAAACCAATGCTGACTTTGTCTACTAGATTCCACTCAAATAAATTTTCTTACCCTTTCAGAACTCTCTTTTTTCCAGAAAAGAAAGATGTATCTCTTACTTTTCGCATCTCCATGACGTCCTGGAATTATACCTTCTATAAAACTATACTTTCATTTTGACTATAACGCATTTTAATATAACTTTGTCTCACCAAGGCTGAAGTGCCCTTGAAGTCAGATTCTGTTTTTTTACATAATTTTCCACTTAGTACCCAGCATTTAGTACAAGCTAAATCAAAACTTAGGAATGGCTGAATTAACCAGACAGTTTCATTTCTTGCATTAACTGAAGAAAAATATATTTTGTGTGGCAATATTTTAAAATTTAAAATAATTAGGTGGCATATTGAAATTAATGATATTTTTTGACATTTTATTTCTTTTGGATTCCTCATTTTTACTTATTGATTTCTTTCTTAATGGAAGCTAATTAATGAGATACCTCAATTTCTATTCAGCCTGAAACCTCTCAGATCTTTCAATAGAATTTTACTACTTTTCTTGCTATGCTTTGATATAATGCATTTATTATTTTTTTCTTTCTGGTTGTATAAATAGCTATGTTAAGAAAATAGTATTTGAACTTTTCATCTCATGTTTTCTAGTTGTTCTTCTAAGAATCACTATGTTAGAAGAGTGGTATTAGACTTTTCCAGAAAAATAGAACCAGAGTGCATGGGTATGTACATTGACACATAGATAGAAATATTTCTAGATGTAGATAAGAGAGATGAGAGAGACAGAAAGGAAGAGAAAGAGAGGTTTACCATTAGAGATTGATTTCTCATGCATGTTGACACACACATGTAATTCCAGAAACTTGGGAAGCTGAGGCAGTAGGAATGCAAATTTGAGCCAGCTTGGGCAAATTAGCAGGACTATATCAAAATGAAAATGAAAAAACCCAGGTAACATAGGCCAGTGAATACAGTACCACAGAGTTTAATTGCTCAGTTCCATTCTGAAAGGAAGAAAACAAAGAAGAGAAGGAATGAGGGTCGGGGGAGAAGTTGACTCATACAATTTGGGATCATGTCCCAAGTTCTGTAGAGTAAGTCAGAAAGCTGAAGACTCAGAAGAGTCACTGGTTACTTCTGCTCTGAGTGCCAAGGCCTGAAAGCCTGGAGAACCAGCCTCAGCAAGTGAAGGCTGAAGATCCAACAAGTTACACTGCTTCAGAATGTATTTGGAGGTGAGGGATTGTCAAATTACTGTTCAAAAGTTTTTTATCAGAAAAAAATTTTCTTAGTGGAGAAATCATTTCATTTTTCTTGTTTTTGTGTTTTCTATTCAGGCCTTCAACTAGATTGGATGAGTCTGCCAAGGGACCAGTGCTGGCTTCATTAAAGAAGGTTGGATTCCTGAGTAAAACGCTAGAGAGTTTTAAAGAGACAAGACTCTAATTACCTTTAAAACCAGCTCCAGGACAGCTTCTCCTAGCTCCATCCTCCAGCCACCTAAACGGCAGCAAGGTTTACTGGAGAGGCAAGAGAGAGAGAGAGAGAGAGAGAGAGAGAGAGAGAGAGAGAGAAGAGAGGAGAGGGGGGTAGAGAGGGGGAGAGAGAGAGAGAGAGGAGAAGAGAGGAGAGGGAGGGAGGGGGAGAGGGAAAGAGAGGGAGAAGGAGAGAGAGGGAGAGAGAGAGAGGGAGAAGGAGGGGGGAGAGGGGGAGGAGGAGAGGGATAGGGAGGGGGAGAGGGAAAGAGGGGGCAGGGGAGGGGGAGAGGAAAGAAGGGAGGGAATGAGGGAGGGGGAGGGGGAGAGGGAGGTAGGAAGTGAGGGAGGTGAGGGGAGGATGGGGAGAGAACATGTCAGGGAGTGGACTTTTATTGGGGAACTAAAAATTCTGGGGAAAATCTCATCCAACGAAGGTCAAGGGAGGCAGCATCCCAAGGTCAGGAGCAATGATTGGGTCTTCAGGGCAGTGGCCAAACATGCCTCTGCACTAACAAGTCCTTGGACCTGGAGAAGGGTGGGCAAAGCTCTGACACAACTGTGTCTAAGCATCTCTCATACAGCCAGGGAGGTAACTCAAATCATGTGCCAGGATGGCCTCCCACAGATGAGATTCTCTTATATTATAGATGGGGATATGCTTTATATATCTGCTCATTAAATTGATTACCTCATAAAAAAAACACATTTAAAAAATGAATAATATTTGACCAAATATCTGAGTACCATGTGCCTCAATTAGACTCATAAAAATAACCATTTATTTCATATTCGTAATACATGTAAAGCTTACATCTATAACTAAATTATATAATGATTTTGAATTCAATATTTAGCTATAAATGTCAAATTTTAAAAACTGTGGAAGAGTTTCAGAGATATTTAAGAATATAATATTTTCATAGTTGGAACTGGCTATGAGGAAGGTCAGAAAATAATTGAATATTGAAGTTCAGTAGTGGAGCAGAAGTACAAATTCACCATGATTTAAAGGAGAAATTAGTTATGCCCCCATGACCAAACAGAAAACAAGAAATTAGGGTTCTGTTTTGTTTTGTTTTGTTTTTGTGTGTGTGTTTCAGGAAAGACAGCACATGCCTATAATTCCAGAGATTTGGGAGGCTGAAGAAGTAAGATAGTTAGTTCAAAGCCAGCTTCAAAATAAGCATAATGGGCTGGGGCTGTAGATCAGTAGCAGAGCACCTCATGAGTGAGGCACTGGGTTTGATCCTCAGCACCACATAAAAATAAAGATATATAAAAAAATAAGCATGATGATGTAAATTAGGATGGCATATTTAAAGTGATTTGTTTTTCTCTTCTTGAAAAAGGAACTGTAAAAGCAATAGGCTAAATGTCTAATTCAAATGTTTTTTAAAAGTTCACTGTCTTGAGGCTGGGGCTATGACTCAGTGGCACTGTGCTTGCATGGCTTGTGTGAGGCTCTGGGTTTGATTCTCAGCAGCACATGTAAATAAATGAAATAAAGATCTATCAACAACTAAAAAAAATTTTTTTTAAATAGTTCACTGTCTGATATGGTTCCAGCTTATTATACATAGAAAGAATGTGGAGATGAGTTGGGACAGAACCATCCACTTAGTAGTTTTAAGTAAAAGTTATCTGGGTTTTGTTCTTGTTGTTGTTGTTGTTGTTTTGATTTGTTTTTGTTGTTGTTGAATCATACTATTTAGTAAAATAAACATAATCAATGTTTAAAAATTTTTATATGAACTATTTTAAATTATATTTAGAAAATAATAAGGATATTTGCCAGGCACAGTGGTGTACACCTATAATCTCAGCAACTTCAGAGGCTGAGGCAGGAGGATATGTAGGTCAAAGACAGCTTCAGCAAAAGCAAGATGCTAAGCAACTCAGTGAGACCCTGTCTCCAAATAAAATACAAAATAAAGCTATGGAGGTGGCTCAGTGATCAAGTAGCCCTGAGTTCAATCCCTGGTACCCTCCCCTCATAAAAGAAAATAATAAAGATATTTGGAATATCATAAATAAAGATTATTGTGGCTGGTAAATTATGCTGGATAAGAAATCAGTCTAAAAATATAAATGTCTTCTAATTTAAACCTTTATATAGTAGGCTTATTTTAAATGAATTTCAAAATTATTTTTCTGTCAGTTGTCTAGAAGTGTCCCTTTTTTATTGACTCTTTTTAGGATACATTTTGATATAATCACAGAAGCCTGGAACCTAATTTGTTCTAATTCAGCCTTTAGCATTGCCTCCCTTCCCTCCTCCCTCCCCCTGTACCGCTTTGTCTACTCTACTGATCTTTTTGCAATTTACTTACAGGTTTGTTTTTGTTGTTGGTTTTGAATGAGTGTCCACTGGATTAGCTTATTTGCATTCCTTATGTTTGGCAAGCTGCCAATATTAGGGGAAGATTGAAGGCATACATAATTCTGTGAAGGTGAAAATTGCAGTGTGACAATATCATTTAAATTAAAAAAAGGTTTATGGTTTTAATGTATTTATTCATTATTTGTTAGTTTAATGCAACTGAAGTTTTTTTTTTTTCTTTCTTTCTTACTCATGTGAACCTGAAATGGATTTTCTTGGTCAGGAGTCTTTCATATAATAATCAGGGACCCATGTTCAATCCCCAGTTTGATGTGCCCTCCTTCAGAAATCAACATTCTGTGAATTCAGCAAAAAGGTTGCATAAAGTATAAGATTCACTCTTGGGAGATATCTAGAACTAGACCCACATTTAGAAGTAATCCATAACTTCTTACTACATTATGTTTTCCACAGCTCAGTCACATGACCAATGATAACTGCAAGGTAACTGGGCAGAAATCTGCAATGGAAAGATGAAATTTCTCATCTATATTTCAGGAGACCCATAATTTTCAATTGTAAACTTCTTCAGAAATGAAATGATTTATACAAATTAGCTAATATATAAATGTAAGTAGGTATACTAGTTGGATTAAAAAAATATTCCTAAAGAGATATAATAATCCATCATAGGATTTTTCCCTAATAGCATATTCCTAAATTTCATAAGTAATATTTTTAACCCCAAGTAAGGCACAAAAAACATAAAGTAATAATTTAGACTGTGACTAAAAAGAGAATCTCTAAAACTCCATGGAAATCAATAGGGATTTTTGAAAAACAATAAAAAAATTACACAGAGCCTTGCTTCATTGTCAGATATCACGGAAATTAGAGGAAAAATGTTAATTATCCCATACAATATGTTTGATTTTGCTATTAGAATTTGGAAAGATAATTATGAAATATACACCAAACATGAACGCCAATTTGAACAGGTAAATATTAATTCTGAAAATTAAAGTTCAAGACATTTAAATATATAGAAAATTGAAGTGAAAAGTTGTGATTTGCCTCAACAAAATTCTTATTAGTGTGAAAATCAGATCCACACACATGGCTATAGGAATTCGTTTTTGTGAGCATGGAAAATATATATATATCATATGTATTGATTTGGGACTTTATACTTAAGTTACTGACATTATTGTCAATTATATTCTATACTATAACCACATGAATAGCTTGATAAATGCTAATGAGCTTAAGGTACTGTCATCACATATTATCTAGTATAAAATGTCAATTACTTAAACCATTATTCATTATAAAATATTTTAGTTTTATTTAGAGATGATAGTAATGTATCATTTGTAATTAAATATAAGAATAATATTAAATAAATGAAATAGTTTTGATGTTCTAAAACTTTCTCACATTCTGCCTTTCCTGAATCACACTTGGATGATTTTCCCCCTACTTATTTAAACATTTTATATAGTTTTTAAAATTAAAAAATTCAACATATGAATTCAGTCTCATTGCGAAAGTACAAAATACACAAATCTGATATGATTAACAATCAAGATAATAAACATGTGCCCTTGTGTCCCTTAGTCTTCTTATTGTTTGTTTATTTGGTGGGTTTTCAGAGTTTTTTGGGGGGGAAGGGTAAGAATATAATGTGAAATCTTCCCCCTTCACAGATTTTTTAGTGCACAGTACCATATTACTATTTCTAATTATAGGTGTCAAGATTATGGGAGACAGCAATTATTAATTTAACATAATTGAAATTTATATTCATTGAACAAGTTCCCATTTCTACTACTTGCCAATCTGGTGCAAATGAATTATATTCTCAACTTCTATAAAATTATATATTATATTGTATAACTTATAATTAATTTTATTTACATATTAATCATATAAGTTGAATCATGAAATAGTTTTCCTTATATGACAGGCTTATTTCACATAGCTTAACATCCTCCAACTTCATGTTGCAAATGGAAAGACATAATTCAATGCATGTATATATCACATTTTCTTTATCTATAATCTATAATCTATCAATGACATTAAGCTGTTGACTTTTCATATCCTGACTGTTATTAATAATGCTGCAAAACATATGGAAGTTCAGACAACTCTTCAAGATCCTCCTTTCAATACTTTTGTGCTATGCTCTGAATGTGTCACTTTCAAACTTATATTGCAGTTTTTTTGTATTGGATTAGTGACTTCCATATATATATATATAAATAATATATATATATATATATATATATATATATATATATATTTATATATATATATATATATATATATGTATTATATTAAATTTATATATAAAATTTTCATCTCTTGTCCCATGAATGCATCCAGAAATTCCACCTTAGAAGCACAAAGCAGCTCTCATCAGATGTAAAATCTGTTGGTACCTTAGTCTCGGACATTCCATCTTCCAACAAATATGAGAAAATTGATTTTAGTTTCCATAAATTATCACATTTCATGCATTTTGCTACTGCAGCAGGAATGGACTAACACATTTTGGATATGTACTCCATAATGGTAATGTCAGATTGTGTAGTACTTCCATTATTAATATTCTGGAAAACCTCAATAGAATTTTCCATAGTAGCTGCACCATCACATTATGCACCAGAAATGAAACCAATGGTCTATTTTTTTCATCCTCATGAATACCTATTTTAAATTATGGCCAATCTAGTATATATGAACTAACATTGTATTTTTAAACTACCTTGATAATAAAAGATGGCTAGTGTTTTTTGTTTTTTTGTTTAGATATCTACTGGCCATTTGTATGTCTATATGGAAAAATGCATGTTCAATATTTTGCAAATATTCAAATCAAGTTAGGGCATTTTATATGTTTTCTTTGTGTTGCTATTAAATTGCATCCTAGACTGCTTGGTCAGCTATAAGAAAAATGCCCAAAAAATATTGCAAATTATAAATGACAGAAATGTTTCTCATAGTTCCATAGGCTGGGAAGTAGATGAGGGTATCAGCATGGTCAGGTTCTGGTACAAACTTTCTTTGCAGATGAGTGTCTTCTTACTGCAACTCCATGTGGAAAAGGGTACTAGATAGCTCTTTGAGGTCAATTTTTTTTTAAGGAAATGAATCTGTTATTCAAGCAGAGCCCTCATAACTTAATAACACCATATTAGTGATTAGGTTTCAATGTATAAACTTTACAGGGGAACAAACATTCAGACCATAATAAGCAATATAACTACCTCATATATTTTGAAAATCACCTTTTTTATCAGATCCATGATTTGCAAAAATTATTCCTTGATCCTCAAGTTCCTTTTTCATTTTGTTGATTGTTTCTTTTCCTCTGCATTTGTAGAAAAGAAAATCACAAGCCAATATTCATAAGAAAAAAATGCAAAATACTCAACAAAATACTAAGAAACCAAATTCAATAGTACACACAAAAATCATACATCATAATGAAGTGGAATTAAACCTGGGTATACAAGGATGTTTCAACTACACATAACAGTAAATATGTTTGTTATGCCACATTAACAGAATAAGGGTAAATTTTGCTCAATTATCTCAAAAGAAATAGAAAAATCATGTAATAAATAATGGCAAAATTAAGCAGAGGAGGTGTAAAAAGAATGTAGATCAACATAAGGAAAGTGATATATAAAAAATCCAAAGTAAACATAAAACTCTGTGATGAAAAATTGAAAGATATTTCCTTCAAGATAGGAATAAGATATGGTTCCACTCACTATTGCTGCTCAAAAATGCCAGAAGTTCTAGCCAGATAAATTAAGAAAAAAAGATTCATATCAGAAAGGAAAATGTCAAATTATCTCTACAGATGACAGAGCCCTACATGTAACAATCAAAAATTCTACACAAAACTAACAATATAAATAAGAGTAAAGTTGCAGGATAAAAAATCATGAGGTAAAATGTCAGTTGCATTTGTATTCACTAATCAGGAGTACATGAAGAAAACAATTATGTTTATGATAACATAAAAAGAATAATGTACTTATTTCTAAGTACATTATTTTATTTCTAAATTAATTAATTTATTGATTTATTTCTAAATTCATTCAAGGTGGTGAAAGGTTTGTACAATGAAAACTAGAAATATTGGTGAAAGAAATTAAAGACAAAAATGCATGGATAGACATCTCAAGCTCATAGACTGAAGGAGCTAGCATCATTATAATTCCCATACTACCTAAACTTGTCTACAGATACAATCTTATTTTCATCAAAATTCCTATGATACTTTCATAAAAATAAAAGAAACTATCATGAAATTTATACAAAACCATATAAAATTCAATATAGCAAAAGAAACCTTGAGACTAAATGAAGACAAACTCATCACACTTTCTGATTTCAAAATATACTACAACGCTAGAGTCATTAAAACAATGATACTGGTATAAATACAGAGAGACAGAACAATTGTATTGATAGGCTGTTTGTGCCTGTCCCATTCATATGCTGAAATTCTTCCCCCCAATGGGATGTAATTAAGAGATGAGGTTTTTTTGAGGTCATTTGGTCTTGAGGGTCTAGTCTCTATAATTGGTGTAAGTATTCTGATAAGAAGCCCCAAAGAGCACTTTCACCCCATTGGTCAATAGAGGTTGCTACAAGAAGATGTCTATTTAGAAAGGCACCTGAACAGATGCAAAATATACCAGAGCCTTGACTTTGGATTTCCAGACTCCAGAATAGTGAGACATAATTATTTTGCTGTTTAAACCACCTAGTTTATTGAATTTTTAATATCAAATTGAAAGGACAAAGACAGTATAGGAATACAATGGGAAGTTCAGAAACATGTTTAGCTAATTTTCAACAAGAGTACCAAGAACACAGAATTGGAAAGTATTGTTGCTTTAACAAATTGTCATCAAAAAACTGCATATCCTCATGTAATAAGTGAAATTGAACTCTTATAGTATACCCAAAAAGTTACTCAAAATGGAAAAGAAACTTAAATTTAAGAACTGAAACTAAAATTTCTAGGAGAAAACATAGTGGTGAATGTTCTGATATTTGTCTTTGCAATGCTTTCCTGTGCAATGACATGTGAATAAATTTTTAAGTCAGAACAATAGATACACATATTTTTTCTCCAGTAGAGGAATCTGAGTATGCAGCAACATCTTTTCAAAAATGTACATAATTTTTTTTTTCTGGTTTTCATCCACAGATTTAATTAATTATTTTTCTAAATGGTGGGCATCCTTTTAATGTTTTGATGCTTGTTCTGAATCTGTGTTTTCTGTGTATGAACATGTTCATATAACAACCAAAACTCATACATCTGCTTTCTCAGCTTCTTAGTCTGTTAACAGTTCAGCATTCACAGCAGCAAGATTAACAGCCAAATGTACATGCACAAACATAGCAATTTTAAATGCCATTGATTGTTAAATAATTTCAGAGATATTAAAAAATGAAACATACTTTAACACAGTAATATGAAGCTTTTTAAAAATAAAACTTGACTTTGGATTTCCAAGACTCCAGAATATGATACCGTAGACTATCAAATTTTACTTTCCTTTAGTTAGTTTACAATTAACTTATTAATTGTAAAAAAAATTATTTATAGAAACATTAAATATAAAGTCAGAATGTAGGAATACTTTTCATATTGATGTGAAATATGGTTCTTTTAACAAAAGATATGTTTAAAATTATGGTATACTTTATAGGATCAGTCACACTGTTGCTAATCAGGAAGATTGCATTTCATGTTTATCATATTGGACTGTAAAAATAGTTTGTATATGAACAGTCTTGTTTGATGATGATGAGAAAATGTTGAATTTTATTTGAAATCATTAATTAGAATATTTTGTATATTCTAAGAAATGCTTAAGGCACATATGCAAAAATATAGATTAAATTTAGTTGATGTTACAATATCTCCTAGAAAATGGAGATGGCAATAGAATATGCCATTTGCTGGGCACAATGGCACATGCCTTTAATCTTATCTTCTCTGGAGGGTGAGGCAGGAGGATCTTGAGTTCAAAGCCAGTCTTAGGAATGAGTAAGGTGCTAAGCAACTCAGTGAGACCCTGTCTATAGATAAAGTATAAAATAAGGCTGGGGATATGGCTCCGTGGTCGAATGCCCCTGATTTCAATCCCTGATACCAATAAGTAAATAAATAAATAAATAAAGTATATGCCATAGTGGTAGACAGAATAGTAGAATACATTAGATATGGAGAAGAGGAAATGCTGAATTTTACTAAGATGGTGTAAATGTTTTCACAGCTTAAATCTATTAGTGTTCTCTTCCTTGGGAAATACTGTGGATAAGGCCTTTCAACCAGATGACACAGAATAAGCCAAGATATTGAAGGATGAAACCACATAGTTTCTACTTGGAGAATACAAACCCATTTCAAGCATAAACCAATATGTACACAACTTTTTGATCACATTAAATATTTTATATGTGCGCAAATCACAGATCCCTAAGGCGATCTGTGAATCATATTTCTCTGGAAAAGAAAATAAGAATAAAAGAAAAATACCAGTAACTATAGTGCTTAGACCTATAGTATCCGAGCTCTAGCCTGTCTTAGAACACTTAAATATAAGGTAGTGTTAAAAGAAGGCCTTTCTCTTCATGTTATTGATAGTTTCCTTTGCTGAGAAAAAAACTTTGTAGTTTGAATGCATCCCATTTATTGATTCTTAATTTTACTTTTTATGCTTTACAAGACTTGCAAAGGAAGTCAGGTCCTAAGCCAACACGAAGAAGATTTGGGCCTACTTTTTTTCTATTAAGCATAGGGTCTCTGTTTCAGTTTCTGAGTCTTTGATCCACTTTGAATTGAGTTTTGTGCAGGCGGAAAGATAGAGGTTTAATTTCATTTTGCTACATATGAATTTCCAGTTTACCCAGCACCATTTGTTGAATAGGCTATCTTTTCTCCAATGCATGGTTTTGGCACCTTTGTATATTATGAGGTAACAGCATTTATTTATTTATTTATTTATTTTTAATATATATTTATTTTAGTTGTAAATTAACTTTTATTTTATTTATATGTGGTACTGAGACTCAAACCCAGGGCCTCACACATGCTAGGCACATGCTCTACCACTGAGCCACAGCCACAGCATGGAGTTAACAGTATTTATGTTGGTTTGTCTCTATTTCTTCTATTGTGTACCATTGGTCTACATGTCTATTTTGTTGCAAATATCATGTATTTTTGTAACATCTGGTATTGTAATGCCTCCTGCTTCACTTTTGCAGAGGATTGCTTTGTCTGTTCTGGGTTTCTTATCTTTCCAAATGAATTTCATGATTGCTTTTTCTAGTTCTATGAAAAATGTCATTTGCAATTTTAATAGGAATTGTGTTAAATCTGTATAGCACTTTTTGTAGCATGGCCATTCTGACAATAATAATTCTGCGTATCTAAGAACATCAGAGAGCTGTCCATCTTCTAAGGTCTTTTTCAATTTTTTCCTCTAGGGTTCTATAGTTTTTATTGTATAGATCTTTCACCTCTTTTGTTAGATTGATTCCAAAGTATTTTTTTTTTGAGGCTTTTGTGAATGGGGTAGTTTTCCTAATTTCTCTTGCAGTTGATTCATCAATTATGTATAGAAATTCACTTGATTTATGGGTATTGATTTTATACCAACCTATTAAAAACTCAAAAAAACTTAACACACACACACAATAAATAAATAAGTAAAAGAAAGAAAGAAAGAAAGAAAGAAAGAAAGAATGAAAGAAAGAAAGAAAGAAAGAAAGAAAGAAAGAAAGAAAGAAAGAAAGAAAAAAGAAATAACCAAATCAATAACTGGGATAAAGAACAGACCCTTTACAGAAGAAGAAATACAATCAGCCAACAAACACATGAAAAAAAAAGTTCATCATCTCTACATATAAGAGAAATGGAAATTAAAACTACTCTAAGATTTCAACTCACTCTAGTCAGAATGGCTATTATCAAAACTATAAGCAAAAGTGTCAGTGATGATGTAGGGGAAAAGGTAAAGTCATGCATTACTGATGGGACTGCATATGGCACAACCACTAAGAAAAGCAGTATGGAAATTCCTTAGAAAACTTGGAATGGAACCACCATTTGACCCACTTATCTCACTGCTCAGTTTATACCCAAAGCACTTAAAATCATCATACTACAGTGACACAGCCACATCAATGATTGTAGCAGTCAATTCACAGTAGCTAAACTATGAAACTAAACAAGATGCCCTTCAAAAGATGAATGGATAACGAAGTAGAAAAAAAGAAATGGAAATAAAAAAGCTGCTGTGGCAAAATCACATTAGACTTATTGATCTTTTGTGATATGAATTTATATTCCTGTTTTTTTTATATCTCATTTCCCCCAGAATATTTTTAAACAAATGTATAACCTGATGTAATCCCAAGCCATTGGCAGGCATCTTTAGAGTGTTAATTTATTATTGGCAATAACAGATACATAACTGAAAAATTTCTCCAAAGCATCATATAAATATGAGTTTCCTTAAGTATTATTCATGCTGTATGATGAACATCACAATGATTAGCAGAGGTGTCCTCTGTGGGTGGACTCAATAATAATTCTCATATTTGAAACTTGTACGTTTCCAGGTGTTAGAGACCACCTGGCTCTCGACAACTAATTTTATGTTGAATATGACCCAGTCTTGTGTTACTTTTTGTTTTTGGTCCTATAACTGTGTATATGACTTAGAATTCTGATTGTGTTTTTCAAAGTTACCTGGTGAAATGTGGCCCTATTTTTAAATTTTTTATTGCCTTCTTCCCTTTTGTATGGCTGAACTTTATGTTGTTTGTGATCAATTATATAAAATGGCATATGGATGGAGGAAATTGTTCAATAAGACTAGCAATTTGAAGTAGCCCCAAAGCATACCAAGCAGAATGCTCCAATGCACCAGTATTCTTTGGACACTGCTTTGGGTCACCACTGAAAACTTTATGAAAGCTTTCCTTTCGTCTCATTGTTTCTCTTAGATTTTGGGGATTTTCCATTCATTTGAAAGTGCACATTGTCATTCTCCAAGGTGGAGACAGTGAGTTTAGACCAGGATCTAGACCAATAAGGTGCAAAGCAGCACATTCTTTCCAACTATATGCTTTCACAGGGTTGTCTCAGCTGAAGTCTGCACCCTAACTCGGTAAACTCAAGCTTTGCAGTACATGTAACTCTTGTCATTGCTATAAATAGCATTTCTTTTTTTCAAAATTGCACATTCTTAACAAGAAAAACTTTGCTCTGCTTTGGCTATTTAGGGAGAACTTTGATATGACTTGCATTGTCTTCTAGATTCTTTAGAAGAGAACTTAAATATACAATATTTAGTGATCATAATTTTATGAATGGTATAGGGGAAAATTACAACCTAGTTTTGAATACAAAAATTTCTTAAAAAATATTTTTCCTTTAAATACTAGTAAATAAAATATGTAAAAATAAACAATCTGCCACAGTCTGGCTGGGCACAAAATCACGAGCCACTCAAACAGGAACAAACTTTATTTTTGAAACTCCCGCCAATGCCCTGTATGCTCCTGGGAAATATGCCGACCCACACACGTGGCGTTCTCCCAGACCCACACACACAGGAAATCCCTCATCTGGAATTCCCTCCTACCGCACTTCCCCAACCAATGGGAACTCTCCAGGAGTCCTGAGGCAGGCTGAGGTGGATGGCAGGGGTCTAATATCCATTTGAATGCAGAACTTAACATAATCATATCATCTCAATGGCTTGCTGGCGTCATCTTTCAACCAAAAATGCCATGCATCGTTACTACTTGGCTATGGCTCTTAGCATCTCCCTCCTTCTTTTTAATTAAGTAACAAGCAATGTGGTTTAGGGACCATGCCTGTTAGGTTGTCCAATTCAACGTATGGTCCTTACCCGTCATCAGATGAGCTGACCTCTAGGCATCAGCCTCCTGTCTTAGGTTGGTACCACTGCAATTGGATCATACCCATCACTGACTACTGATCCAGCATACAGCCATACTTGTGGATAGGCCTATGCACCAATGGGGGGGGGGTTCTTTGCCTCAACTCTGTTGGCCCCCAAATCCTTGGTGCCAGTGGGGGGTGAGGTTCGTTGCCTCACCTCTGTTGGCCCCCAATTTTAGACCATCACTAGCAGAAGGGAGGAGGATACAGAAATGCCACGACACCCAGCCCAATTGACGGCTCCTTTGGAATAATTGTATCACCGGTGACACCATCAGCAAAGATATGCCAGCACTACCACAATTTGCTGCACCAACAGATAGTTCACAATGCATACAAGTGATACATAGTCCAGGCAAGTTCTGCAAGTAGTTCAAAGCGGAGGAATCTATCAATATGTCCATTTCCTCCCAAAGTAAATTGACTCCTTGATTGAGCATTACTTGTTGAGTTATTATTCATTGATACATCAGTTTATACAGTTTGTTGTGATAACTATGGAAGAAGCTGTAATTTGGTTTCATCTTTGTCTTCACCAGTACTGGGATGAAGATAGGAATTCTGACAATGATGCTAAAAAAAAAAATATGTAACATTCCAACAGGTACTAAGAAAACAATTTTCTGAACAATTTACATTATCCTGAACAGAATTATTAAATATAATGAAAAGGAAAGGTGAAAGTAAATAAACAGATCTGTTAATCTCCTTATTTGTTCACATATTAAAACAATCCTCAACAGCTGTTTACTCAATTTAAATTAAACCCTTAAAATCACATGAATAAAAAAAAATTGGATCCATTTATTCATGAGTGCTCCTCATATATGATATATGGAAATACGCACATACAAACATACAACACAAAACAGAAGTGTGCACACATAACAGACAACACATAAGACAATAGTAAAGGCCTTGTAGCTATACATAGGTGAAATCTCCATTGCAATGTTTAAAAACTCCACAGTCAAAAAATAAAACTGATCAGAGAAACATTAACCTAGGTCTGTATGAGCTCAAAAAATAAAATAGAACTTTATGATGTGGGAAAAGGCAATAATAAAATAGATATTGAAAAAAGCATCCTGGTTAATTGCTGTCACAGATGTAAGAATAGCCAAGCTGGAGCTCTGGATATTAGCTGTTATGGATTTGAGTCAAATCATCTTCTTTTTGGTCTGTAGAAATCACTTTGGTTAGTCCCTCTGGAATCCAAATCGGCTGCTGTTCTCCCTGTGGAAACACACAAACAGAACCCCGACTACAGACAATCACTGGGTCAGGACCTTTCCATTGTCCTGTTAGAATATCCTTCCAAAGTACCTTAGGCTTATGTACATTTTTAGGATACATATGTCTTTCCACAGCACTAAGTCCTAATGAATCCAAATTTAAAAAGTTTAGCGTAAAAAGGGTTATTTTAAGTTTATCTTTGGGGGATATATACCTCTTTCCAATTCCCTCTTTTTGCTTTAATAAGTACATTTTAATAGTTTGATGAGCTCTTTCAACTATGACTTGTCCCTGTGGATTGTATGGAATTCCTGTTATGTGAGTAATGCCAAATGATGAGCAAAACTGTTTAAAAGATTTAGAGGTATAGCCAGGATCATTATCTGTTTTTAACTGTTTTGAAATGCCCACAGTGGCAAAATTTTGTAAGCAATGAGCTATAATATCTTTAGTTTTTTTCTCCGTCATGAAGGGAGCCCATCAAAAATCTTGAAGAAGTATCAACTGTAACATGCAAATATTTTAATTTTCCAAATTCTGGCAAGTGTGTGACGTCCATCTGTCAAATATGGTTAGGTATCAATCCTCTAGGATTGATTCCAAGATTAACTTGTGGTAAAAATGTCACACAATTTTGACATTGTTTTATTATATGTCTGGTTTGTTCCTTAGTTATTTTAAAACACTTTTGTAAAGTATTAGCATTGACATGGAACCTTTTATGAAAATTTATAGCTTCTTCTATTGTGGAGAAAATATGTATGTCATGTGTAGATTTATCTGCTAATTCATTGCCCAAACTAAGGGCTCCAAGCATTCCTGTATGTGCCCTGATATGTCCTATAAAGAATGGATCTTTTCTGTCCCAGATTAGACTTTGTATAGTAGAAAACAAAGAGAAAACAGTAGAGGAAGGGGAAATCCTACCAGCATCTTCAAGGGATACTATAGCATTAACTACATACTGACTATCAGAAAATAAATTAAATACAGAATCTTTAAACATCACAAAAGCATGTAATACTGCATTAAGCTCTACCTTTTGAGCTGAATGTTTGGGTACTAAAAATGTAAAAGTTTGATCAGGGGTAACTACTGCTGCTGTACCATTATTTGATTCATCAGTGAATATATTTGGAGCATTCATGATAGGTTTTTTTTTTGTCATTTTTGGAAAAACTACAGAATTTGAAGACCAAAAAGACAACAAAGGATCAGATGGTAAGTGATTATCAAATGAAACATTAGATTTACACAGGATTATTGCCCAAGTATTTAACTCATTAGCTAACTCGTCAATTTGATCCATAGTATATGGAGTAATAATTTTATTGAGAGAAATCCCAAACACTCCCTTTGCTGATCTTATTCCTTTGAGTATTAATTGTTCTACAGCCTCAGGATACCTAGTAAGAATAGTGTTAGGAGAATAAGATAAATGTATCCACAATAATGGACCTTCTTGCCAAAATAGTCCTGAAGGAATATTTTTTTGTTGGTAGTACAATAAATAATAAAGGCAAACTTATATCAGTTCTATCCAAATGCATATTTTCCATATATGTTTCAATGATTCTTTTTTTTTTTCTTTAATTGGTTATTCAAAACATTACAAAGATTGCAGAATCACATCGGTTACACATCCACATTTTTACATAATACCATAATAGTAACTGTTGTATTCTGCTACCTTTCCTATCCTCTACTATCCCCCCTCCCCTCCCCTCCCATCTTCTCTCTCTACCCCATCTACTGTAATTCATTTCTCTCCTTATTTTTTTCCCATTCCCCTCACAAACTCTTATATTTAATTTTGTATAACACTGAGGGTCTCCTTCCATTTCCAAGCAATTTCCCTTTTCTCTCCCTTTCCCTCCCACTTCATGACTCTGCTTAATGTTAATCTTTTCCTCCTGCTCTTCCTCCCTGCTCTGTTCTTGGTTGCTCTCATTATATCAAAGAAGACATTTGGCATTTGTTTTTTAGGGATTGGCTAGCTTCACTTAGCATAATCTGCTCTAGTGCCATCTATTTCCCTGCAAATTCCATGATTTTGTCATTTCTTAGTGCTGCGTAGTACTCCATTGTGTATAAATGCCACATTTTTTTTATCCATTCATCTATTGAGGGGCATCGGGGTTGGTTCCACAGTCTAGCTATTGTGAATTGTGCTGCTATGAACATCGATGTGGCAGTATCCCTGTAGTACGCTCTTTTGAGGTCTTCAGGGAATAGTCCGAGAAGGGCAATAGCTGGGTCAAATGGTGGTTCCATTCCCAGCTTTCCCAGGAATCTCCATACTGCTTTCCATATTGGCCTCACCATTTTGCAGTCCCACCAGCAATGTATAAGAGTACCCTTTTCCCCACATCCTCGCCAGCACTTGTTATTGTTCGACTTCATAATGGCTGCCAATCTTACTGGAGTGAGGTGGTATCTTAGGGTGGTTTTGATTTGCATTTCTCTGACTGCTAGAGATGGTGAGCATTTTTTCATGTACTTGTTGATTGATTGTATGTCCTCCTCTGAGAAGTGTCTGTTCAGGTCTTTGGCCCATTTGTTGATTGGGTTATTTGTTTTCTTATTGTTTAATTTTTTGAGTTCTTTGTATACTCTGGATATTAGGGCTCTATCTGAAGTGTGAGGAGTAAAAATTTGTTCCCATGATGTAGGCTCCCTATTTACCTCTCTTATTGTTTCTCTTGCTGAGAAAAAACTTTTTAGTTTAAGTAAGTCCCATTTGTTGATTCTTGTTTTTAACTCTTGTGCTATGGGTGTCCTATTAAGGAATTTGGAGCCCGACCCCACAATATGTAGATCGGAGCCAACCTTTTCATCTATCAGACGCATAGTCTCTGATTTGATATCAAGGTCCTTGATCCATTTTGAGTTAACTTTTGTGCATGGCGAGAGGAGGGGATTCAGTTTCATTTTATTGCATATGGATTTCCAGTTTTCCCAGCACTATTTGTTGAAGATGCTATCCTTCCTCCATTGCATGCTTTTAGCCCCTTTATCGAATATAAGATAGTTGTAATTTTGTGGATTGGTTTCTGTGTCCTCTATTCTATACCATTGGTCCACCCGCCTGTTTTGGTACCAGTACCATGCTGGTTTTGTTACTATTGCTTTGTAGTACAGTTTGAAATCTGGTATCGCTACACCTCCTGATTCACACTTCCTGCTTAGAATTGCTTTTGCTATTCTGGGTCTTTTATTTTTCCATATGAATTTCATGATTGCTTTATCTATTTCTACAAGAAATGCCGTTGGGATTTTGATTGGCATTGCATTGAACCCATAGAGAACTTTTGGTAATATTGCCATTTTGATGATGTTAGTTCTGCCTATCCATGAACAGGGTATATTTTTCCATCTTCTGAGATCTTCTTCTATTTCTCTCTTTAGGGTTCTGTAGTTTTCATTGTATAAATCTTTCACCTCTTTGTTAGGTTGATTCCCAAGTATTTTATTTTTTTTTGAGGATATTGTGAATGGGGTATATGTCCTCATTTCCAGTGCAGAAGATTTGTCGCTGATATACAGGAATGCCTTTGATTTATGCGTGTTGATTTTATATCCAGCCACTTTGCTGAATTCATTTATTAGCTCTAGTAGTTTCTTTGTAGACCCTTTTGTGTCTTCTAGGTATAGGATCATATCATCCGCAAATAGTGATAATTTAAGTTCTTCTTTTCCTATTTTTATGCCTTTAATTTCTTTCGTCTGTCTAATTGCTCTCGCCAGTGTTTCGAGAACTATATTGAATAGAAGTGGTGAGAGAGGGCATCCCTGTCTTGTTCCAGATTTTAGAGGGAATGCCTTCAGTTTTTTTCCATTTAGAATGATGCTAGCCTGAGGCTTAGCATATATAGCTTTTATAATTTTGAGGTAAGTTCCTGTTATCCCTAGTTTTTCTAATGTTTTGAACATAAAGGGATGTTGTACTTTGTCGAATGCTTTTTCTGCGTCCACCGAGATGATCATATGGTTCTTATCTTTAAGTCTATTGATATGGTGAATAACGTTTATTGATTTCCGTATATTGAACCAGCCTTGCATCCCAGGGATGAATCCTACTTGATCATGGTGCACAATCTTTTTGATATGTTTTTGTATATGATTTGCCAGAATTTTATTGAGGATTTTTGCATCTAAATTCATTAGGGATATTGGTCTGTAGTTTTCTTTCTTTGAGGTGTCCTTCTCTGGTTTGGGAATCAGGGTGATATTGGCCTCATAGAATGAATTTGGGAGTTCTCCCTCTTTTTCTATCTCCTGAAATTGATTATGGAGTATTGGTATTAGTTCCTCTTTAAATGTTTTGTAAAACTCTGCTGTATATCCATCCGGTCCTGGGCTTTTCTTGGTTGGTAGTCTTTTGATGGCTTCTTCTATTTCCTCCCTTGATATTGATCTGTTTAGGTTGTTTATATCTTCCTGATTCAATCTGGGTAGTTCATATGTCTCAAGGAATTTATCTATGCCTTCACTATCTTCTATTTTATTAGAGTATAGGGTTTCAAAATAATTTCTAATTATCGTCTGTATTTCTGAATTGTCTGTTGTGATGTTGCCTTTTTCATCCCGTAAGCTAGTAATTTGGGTTCTCTCTCTTCTTCTCTTTGTTAGTGTGGCTAGTGGTCTATCAATCTTATTTATTTTTTCAAAGAACCAACTTTTAGTTTTGTCAATTTTTTCGATTGTTTCTTTTGTTTTGATTTCATTGATTTCTGCTCTAATTTTAATTATTTCTTGCCTTCTACTGTATTTGCTGCTGATTTGTTCTTCTTTTTCTAAGGCTTTGAGGTGTAGTATGAGGTCATTTATTTGTTGGCTTTTCCTTCTTTTAAGGAATGAACTCCATGAAATGAATTTTCCTCTTAGTACTGCTTTCATAGTGTCCCAAAGATTTCGATATGTTGTTTCTGAGTTTTCGTTTACCTCTAAGAATTTTTTAATTTCCTCTTTGATGTCTTCTGTAACCCTTTGTTCATTCAGTAGCATATTGTTTAATCTCCATGTGATGTAGGGTTTTTCCTTTCTCATTTTATTATTGATTTCCAATTTCATTCCATTATGATCAGATAAAATGCATGGTAGTATCTCAACTCCTTTGTAATTGCTAAGCTTTGCCCTGTGACATAATATATGGTCTATTTTTGAGAAGGATCCATGTGCTGCTGAGAAGAAAGTGTATCCGCTTGATGTTGGGTGGTATATTCTGTATATATCAATTAAGTCTAAGTTATTTATTGTATTATTGAGCTCTATGGTTTCTTTGTTCAATTTTTGTTTGGAAGATCTGTCCATTGGTGAGAGAGGTGTATTAAAATCTCCCATGATTATTGTGTTGTGGTCTATTAGACTCTTGAACTTGAGAAGAGTTTGTTTGATGAACGTAGCTGCACCATTGTTTGGGGCATATATATTAATGATTGTCAAGTCTTGTTGGTGTATGGTTCCCTTGAGCAGTACGTATTGTCCTTGTTTATCCCTTTTGATTAACTTTGGCTTGAAGTCTATTTTATTTGATACAAGTATGGACACCCCTGCTTGCTTCCAGGGTCCGTATGAGTGATATGATTTTTCCCAACCTTTCACCTTCAGTCTGTGTATGTCTTTTCCTATCAGATGAGTCTCCTGTAGGCAGCATATTGTTGGATCTTTTTTTTTAATCCATTCTACTAGCCTATGTCTTTTGATTGGTGCATTTAAGCCATTAACATTTAGGGTTACTATTGAGATATGGTTTGTATTTCCAGCCATATTTGGTTATGTATGATACTTAACATGATTAGTTTTTCCTCTATGCTTAGTTTTTCAATTATTATACTACCTCCCGTTGTTGGTTTTCATTGTTATTTTTCATTTCCTCTTCCTGTAATGTTTTGCCAAGGATGTTTTGAAGAGCTGGTTTTCTAGCTGCAAATTCTTTTAACTTTTGCTTATCGTGGAAGATTTTTATTTCATCTTCAATCCTGAAGCTTAATTTCGCTGGATACATGATTCTTGGTTGGAACCCTTTTTCTTTCAGCGTTTGAAATATGTTGTTCCAGGATCTTCTAGCTTTCAGAGTCTGTGTTGAAAGATCAGCAGTTATCCTGATTGGTTTACCCTTAAATGTAATCTGCTTCCTCTCTCTTGTGGCTTTTAAGATTCTCTCCTTATTCTGTATATTGGGCATCTTCATTATTATATGTCTTGGTGTGGATCTCTTATGATTTTGTATATTCGGTGTCCTGTAGGCTTCTAATATTTGGATTTATTTTTCATTCTTTAAGTCTGGGAAGTTTTCTAGTATTATTTCATTGAATAGATTACTCATTCCCTTGGTTAGGACCTCTGTACCCTCTTGTATCCCAATAACTCTTAGGTTTGGTTTCTTGATGTTATCCCATAATTCTTGGATGTTCTGCTCATGATTTCTTAACATTCTCACTGAGCTGTCTATGTTCTTTTCAAGTTGAAAAACTTTGTCTTCGTTGTCTGAAGTTCTATCTTCCAAGTGTTCTACTCTGCTGGTAATACTCTCATTTGAGTTTTTAATTTGGTTTATTGTTTCCTGCATTTCCAGGATTTCTGTTTGTTTGTTTTTTATATCCTCTATCTCCCTATAGAGTTGATCTTTTGCTTCTTGGATTTGTTTATGTAATTCATTGTCAAAGTGATTTTTCATTGTCTGAATTTGATGAATAATGTCTTCCTTGAGACTCCAGATCATCTGAAGCATGTATATCCTGAACTCTTTGTCTGACATTCCATCAGCTGCAGATATTACCTCATCTAATGTTGAATTGACCTGTATTGTTTGTGGTCCTTTCTTTCCTTGTCTTTTCATACTGCTCATGATTCTTTCTAGCTTTGTGAAACTGTTGAGCTAATGTTTTTCCCCTTATATATTTGTATTGTTCTTGAATAGCTCCAATATCCCTCTTTTTCAGAGAAAGACAATGTTAACAGATCCCAATATCAACAGTACATTATCTAAGGACAAGTTTTCATTATTAATACATTTATAGTTAGATTCTAAGACTATAGATATTGGATTTAATTATTACTTAAGAATATATTCCTTAGTTTCATAAAAGGCATACCATATCTGGTGGCATATAGAAAACTTAATTTCAGACGAAGGATGTTATACTTAAAGAGAAAGGAGTGAGGGAATGAGGTCAAACTAACTTAGCACCTTTGGAGAACTCTAACCACTCAACTGGTAATTTGTGGAAGAATGTATAGACTCAATCTCCTATTTAGATAGTTACCCTATGTATAGATAGCAAAAGTTAGGAGATTGAAAGTGGTATAGAGAGAATATGAATTAAAAAAAAAAGAAAAGAAAAGAAATAACAAGGAAGAAAAGTGAAATAAGAGAAGGGAAAGGGAAGTATGATAGAAATACAGAAAAAAAATGGGGGGGAGGTGGGGTATATGCAATTCCTCTATATTATATTACTTTGGTAATTCAGTTGTTCATGCTCAGTTCTTGGTTTCACATATGCTGAAGTTGTGGAAGAGAGAGAAGAAAAGAGAAAAAGAGGAAAAAAAAAAGTCTCTCAGAACACTGTTTTCCTTGCTTCCAGTAGGTGGCGTTGTCTATTCCTAGTTTGAGCCTCTGTATTCAGGGTGGTGGGTATAGCCAGTGTGAAGGGAAATGAGCTTCCACCTGTATCTTCCCTACTCTAGTCTCTGAGGTAGAAACCAGGTGCCTCTATAGTTGTTGTTTTGTGTTGATAACTACAATCCCCAAAAGCTTGTGGGAAATATTTTGAGTTATCGCAGCTAAGGGTGGGGGAGTTGGAAACCGGGTACCTGGATCAGCTGCAACTGTGCTGGTAGCCACACCCACTTTGATGGGTTTTAAGGGTTGATGGGCTTCCTGGAGACTAGCGCTGGGGGTGGGACCGGACTTCCTCCTCCGGTCTGGCTGAGCGGCTGGCGCCTTCCTGCTCTGGTCTGGCTGGCGGCTGGCACCTTCCTGCTCCGGTCTGGCTGGGCGGCTGTCGCGGCTTCCTGCTCCGGTCTGGCTGGGCGGCTGTCGCGGCTTCCTGCTCCGGTCTGGCTGGGCGGCTGTCGCGGCTTCCTGCTCCGGTCTCTTCAATGATTCTTAATGCCTTTTTTGCTTCAGGCGTTAACATGCGGGGTGAATTTGGATCTGATCGACCTTTTAGGATATCAAATAAAGGTCCCAATTCTCCTGTTGGTATGCCTAGATAAGGCCTTATCCAATTTATGTCTCCCAATAACTTTTGAAAGTCATTAAGTGATTTGACTTGATCTACTCATATTTGAATTTTTGGTGGACAGACCATGGGTGAGGATAATAGAACTCCTAAATAATTAATTGGAAGATTTAATTTTACTTTATCTATTGCTATCTCTAGATTATAATTTTTTAATAAATTTTTAAGTGTGGCATAACATACTAGCAATGTGTTTTTATCTTTATGTGCCAATAATACATCATCCATATAGTGAAATATTTGTAGTTCAGGATTTTCATTTCTAAGTGGCTGGATTGTTTTGTTAACATAAATTTGACACATAGTTGGACTATTAGCCATCCCTTGAGGGAGTACTTTCCATTCATATTTCTGATCAGGACCATCATGATTTAGTGCAGGGATAGTAAATGCAAAACGTGGACTATCCTCAGGATGAATTGGAATTGAGGAAAAACAATCTTTAATATCTATAGCTAAATCATACCAGGTTTTTGGCAAAGCAGACAATTGGGGAATCCCTGATTGAGGAGGTCCCATAATCACCATCTCATTATTAATGGCTCTTAAATCTTGCAATAATCTCCATTTACCAGATTTCTTTTTAATGACAAAAATGGGAGTATTATGGGGAGATATGGAAGGTTGTATATGTCCCTCTGCTAATTGTTGTTTGACCAGGTCATGGGCTACTTGTATCTTTTCTTTATTCAGGGGCCACTGAGGAACCTATACTGGTCTTTCTGATTTCCAAGTAATTTTGATTGTCTCAGTGGCCCCTTCTGAATACCCAATCCATGTCTATTTATTCCTTGATCTATTTGAATTGGTGCTGTTATACCTTGTTCTTGTTCTCTTAATCTTTTTTTCTTTCCTAAAGCCTTGTCTAGCCCTAGTAGTGGGCGCATTAGGATTGATGTTATTTGTTAATGTCAAATCTAATTGATCTAGAACATCTCATCCCCATAAATTCATAGGAAGATGATACAATACATATGGCTGTATAGTTCCTTCACATCCTTCAGGATCATTCCAATCTAATACCATTGAACTTCTATGGGGATTAGTTATCACTCCTAGGCCTTGAAACGTTTGAGTGGCTTGTTGTATGGTCAATGTTTTGGCCATTCTTGACGAGATATAATACTAAGGTCAGCTCCTGTGTCCAGTAGCCCATTAAATTCATTTCCTTGAATATTTAGTTTTAGCATTAGGTGAGAATCTAAATTTAAAGACAGCATAGCCCAATCCACACCTGTGGAGCCTAATCCCCTGGGAACTCTTTCTACAGTATGACTGGACAATTTATCATGCAGGCTGGGTATTATTAATAACTGTGCTATTCTATCTCCTGGTGAAATTACTGATATACCTCTTGGAGAACTAGCTATAATTTTTATTTCTCCTTCATAATCGGGATCAATTACCCCTGGACTTATCATAAGTCCTTTTAGTGTAGAAGAACTGTGTCCCAATAATAAGCCTACTGTTCCTTGGGGGAAGAGGTCCTTTTATTCCTGTGGGAATGATTTGAACTCCCATCTCTGGAGTTAGTACTGCTCTGGCGGAGGTGCAGATGTCCAACCCTTCACTCCCTCTGGTTTGTCTGATGAGGTATTTAATGGATAATGTGTCCTGAGCACTACCCTGATGGTGTTGCTGGGTTCCTCCATTGCCCCATATATTTGTGGTTGTGGGCCCTGGAGCATTGGTTTTTTGGCAATGGAGCCTAATGCCTTTCTCCACGATATCGTGGCTAAACATTTGGTCCTTGTCTGTTTTTTGATAATGGAATACCCTCTATGATGGTTTGAGAATGGCATTCATTAGCCCAATGTCTCCCTCTGTGGCATCATGAGCAAATACCCAGTATTCTATTCCTTTGATGCCTAGCTTTGTTAAACCCTCCTCCTATGGGGCAACTCCTTTTAAAATGTCCTGTTTGTTCACAATTGTAGCATGTTTTTGGCCTGGCATCTAAAGCCTGTTGTACTACAGCTGCCAAGACTTGCCTTTGTTCATTAATGTCTCTACATAATTTGATATATGTGTTTAAATCTTCATGTCTCCATGGTCTAATGACTTTTCTGCAGTTGTTTTATTAATGGCATCACTTGTTCTGTATCCCAAAAAATTCTGGTAGATGTTTGAATAAGCCTATCTACAAATTCAGTGTAAGGTTCATTAGTTCCTTGTATTACCTTAGATAATTGTCCTTGTAAATCTCCATTCCCCTGTAAAGTTTTCCATGCCCTAACCGTATGTACAGCAATTTGTGCATATACAAGATGATCATATTCAATTTGTTGCCATTGACCCTCATAAGGTCCCTTTCCTAACAACATATCTAGATTTCTTTAAGGGTAACCAGGTGCTGCATTTTGCCTAGCTGTCTCCTTGCAAAATTCCTCATTGGCAACCTTCCATAACAAATATTGTCCTCCATTTAGCACAGATCGACACATATTAGCCCAATCTGCTGGTGTCATGTCCAAGTTGGTAATGGATTCAACCATGCTCACTGTGAAGGGTGCTTGTGGACCATAGGTCGTTACAGCCTCCTTTAACTGCTTCACTGTTTTGAAATCTAAAGCACAGTGAATTTGTTGCCCTCTTGCCTGCTCAAGTACAGGGCATGCTAATATTTGAGGTCCTGCCTCAGGATTTCATCTATCAATTACGGGGGTTGAGGGCCACTCAGCTGTCTCTATAGATGGAGCAGTTGGTTGAATTATGCCCTCTGGTGATAGATCAGAGTTAGTAGCAGCCTCCTATTATAGTTTCCTGCCTGAAAGCTATTTGTTCTTTAAGCTTTCTTCCTTTATTTTTTTTTCCTCTATCTGACTAGGTTGAGAGACCTTTCATTTTGCTTGAGCTAACATGTTTTCTACAATAGTTTGGACCTCTAACAATTTACTTAACAGTTTTTCGGTTTGTTTTTTATTAATTTCTAATCTACTATAAAGATAACACAACCCAACAAGATAACATAAAGCAAAACTGAAACAGAATGAAACAAAAATGGAACAAAAATCATTGTATCAATTTTCTCTTTCTCAGGGCCAAACAACTTCAAACCTTGAGCCAACCATTTTTTTCCTAGTTTGTCTGAGAAAGTTCTAGGGATAGGCAGCTTGAAACAAAAACAAAATAAATCAAAACAAGAACACATTGCTTTTTGAAATGGTCACCCATTCTCTTGCCTTCCCTCAGTGGCGAGCAATTTTACTTACCTCTGAGCTTCAGGCGTTCCCTGCATGAGCCACCAATTGCCACAGTCTGGCTGGGCACAAAATCACGAGCCACTAAAACAGGAGCAAACTTTATTTTTGAAACTCCCACCAATACCCTGTATGCTCCTGGGAAATATGCTGACCCACACACATGGCGTTCTCCCAGACCCACAAACACAGGAAATCCCTCCTCTGGAATTCCCTCCTACCGCACTTCCCTAACCAATGGGAACTCTCCAGGTGTCCCATAGCAGTCAAGGTGGACAGCACAGGTCTAATATCCATTTGAACGCAGATCTTAACATAATCATATCATCTCAATGGCTTGCTGGTGTTACCTTTCAACCAAAAATGCCATGTATCATTACTACTTGGCAATGGCTCTTAGCATCAATCAAACAAAAAACAAGGTAAAAACCTTTAAGTGGCTTTCCTTTCAGAAGTCTCCATGTCCAAAGATTTTTTTTTCCACATTTCCTCCAGTCCCCCAAAAGTGAGTTCTAATTCACAGTGACAATCGTCTCCCATTTTCTGGCATAGTATTTTAAGGTCAGGAACTCATGGCACATGAGTTAACTGACACATTATCAAAGGAAAACTTGAAGGATGTTTTCAATACTTTCCAAATGCATGAAAATAAAGAAAGAAAATCAGGAATTTAAATTCTCCAAGTCGGTTAATATTCCTGTCTTCTGATTTTTATAAAATTGAGTAGACAATGTCAATGGTCATTCAATAGCCAAAAATTGGACAGGGAGAATGATCAGGGATAAAGAAGAAGTCCCAGAAATGATATGAAAATACATAGATATAACCAATCTGAGAATGAACTTTAAAGAGTTCATGTGACAGGATAAAACATTTCCAAGAAAATTTCACAAATTTATCTTACAAAATGGTTTTACCTAAACATAGTCTTATAAAGAATGAATGAATGAGATAAATTGGCAATTTCAATAATTACTTGAAAAATACACTTAGACCTTGTCAACGTAAGAGTTGTATTCAACAAAATCCAACAAGCAAGGCTATCTTTTTTCAAAACAATTGAAATATGGGATAGGGATTAACCTCAATTGCATTCATACACATACACATGCATACACACACATACAACCCACCACAAACTGAACTTTTAGAACTAGGGTTAGAGAAATTACAGACCAACTGTGTTTGCTAATAGTCTTTACCCTATAAAAAAAATATTTTTCTCTCATTTCCATGGTACTTTTCCTAGGTATTTTTATAATTTAGAGGAAATACTCAACTAGTTAGGTCCTACTCTCCCAAGGTGCCTGGTAGAAGGGGAAATTATCCCTTGGAAGTTTAGGTGTCAAAGAGATAATTCTCGGGTTCTTGAGAAGGACATTCATTGGGGCTTAAAACTGGCAAGATACTTCAAAGGAAATTATATATTTCAAATAGAACTGAGGAAAACATTATAAATTACATTTTTTTAAAATACATGCTCTAAAAAATGGTTATTAGAGAGACTATAGAGCAGAAGAAACTTGTCTAAAATTAAGGCAAAATAAAAGGAATGCCAAAACTATCTTAGCCAACAAAAATTTTAGATATAGACTTTGTGTGGATATTTCCACTGAACATCCCACAATTTTTTGAATCATTTGCAATAAGAAATTGTGGCCTGTAAAGGAAAATAGGTAGATTGGCAAATGTCCCCCCTGACCAATCTACAACATCAATGCTCTGCAAATATCTGGAAAAATAGATAAAATAAAATTCATATTAAATTGATTGTTTTTATTCTACAAATAAAGCAATGTGATCCATGTACTCCATTGACAACAATTAGAAAATACTTCATTTGATATAAATGTTTGCAGATATTATGAAATAGTAGGTGCTTTTAAAAAAATAATTTTGCCAAGATAAAGAGGAAGAACCTTATGAGATTTCAGGCAGTAACTGTGAAAGAACATATCATATAACTTGCATATATTGTTTAAGCAAAAAAGAAGGAATTTCTCTAACAATAGGGAGGGAAAAAAAGGCAGAGCTTCTGAATAGCAGAGACACTACTTTGCTAAAGGTAAACCCAAGTATGATATCTTACAACCTCCACTGGGTTTCAAAGTCTACTTGAGAGGTCTGGGATCTCTAATTCCTCCCAGGCACTTTCATTTATCTAAACCTGTGTACTCTCAAAAATTAACATTTAATTCCTTCTCTATTTCACCTGACTTAGAAGAGAAGCACCCCCTTTCTAAATCAAATTACCAGATCAAAAGCTCCTAAAGACTTGTAGTTTCCTGTCATATTCAAGGACTTTTCACTTCTTTCAAGAATTTACTTCACTTCTCCTACTTAAGGCACCCACACACTTGATATTAATGAGGATAGGTCTTCTACTTATGTAGGTAGAGAAAACACCTGAAACTCAGTTCATCAGAGAAAACAATAATATACTTGAGTTCATAGCCTAAATTTTCAATACTCTAAAATTATGAAGCAAGAGGTCTGAGACTCTCAGAAAGAACTAAACAGGTGTTCATTTTTCCTGTGCTAGTCCCTGTTACATTTCAGAAACCAAATGATATATAGATTTAGGCTCTTGTGGGATCTGAGGACATAAGAAAAATGGTAATATCCTCAACTTGATTGTATACTATCCATAACTTTTCTTAAAAAAAAAATAATATATATATATATATATATATATATGTGTGTGTGTGTGTGTATGTATGTGTGTGTATATGTGTGTGTGTGTATGTGTGTGTATATGTGTGTGTGTGTATATGTGTGTGTATATATATATATATATAGCTGTAGATGGACACAATATCATTATTTTTATGTAGTACTAAATTTAAACCTAGTGTCTCACACATGCTAGGCAAGCACTCTACCACTGACCTACAAACCCAGTCCTATAACAACTTTTGACAATATCATCAACAGTTAATCTAACAAAAACAAAATAGAACAAAACTCTGGGGTCAAAAATACCATTTTGAAAAGTATTATGATACTATTGAGGACTAGTAAAGTGCTTGTCTAGTGTACATAAAGGTTTTTCCATGGATATGATTTCACTTTAAAACATAAATTTTGATTTCCTTTTTTTAGTTATAGTTGGACACAGTATCTTTATTTTATTTATTTTTATGTGGTGCTGAGGATTGAACTCAGGGCCTCGCACGTGCTAAGCAAGTGCTCTAACACTGAGCCACAATCCAAGCCCCAAGTTTGATTTCTTTATTTGGTACATAACATTGATCACTCATTATCTCACAATGGTAAGCCAGGTGTGCGCTGCTTTCCCAGCTACTCAAAAGGTTGAGGGAGTAGGATGGTTGAGACCCTGGGGTTTTATGCCAATTGAAAGTCAAATATTATTTACCACAAGAAGCATGAATTGAATGGCTGGAAAACTACTAGCAAGACCCAGCATGCTGAATCATTATCTCTATGATAATGAGCCCAGGCAGTTGGTGGGTCACTGGGCTCAGTTGCTGCATGGTTGGAGTAGACAGTATGGCTCAGAGTACTGCAAAGTTCACAGATTCTAGGTTGGTTCAAATGGTGTGATAACTAAACCCAGAGATTTCTTTACGTTTTGTGAATAGCAGCACTATTTTAACTTCCCTACTTGTATGCAAACTGTGTGCAAACATAATGTAAAATAAAATAGTGCAGCTGAAGAGAAATAAAGTCTGCATTAGGAAACAGCACATGAAGAACATACACTAATATTTACTGTGTACTTAACCTGTGCCTGGAACTGTGATAGGTATTTTATATGTTTTCTTAGCTAATACAATAGCTTTTATTATCCATATTTTGCAATTGAGGAAACGCAGACATTGAGAAATTAAGCAACTCACAGAATTTCAAACATTTGCAGCAAGGTTAGGAAATAAAATTAACTTTCACAGAGTCTCCACTCTGTGGCTCCACATTATGTTCTCTACCTTGGACACACGGTTGTGATATTGTAAGAAGTCAGCATTCAGATCATATTTTAAAGGGGAAGCAACTGATTCTCAGATGGTAAAAAGAATTGGCACAAGGTAAGAAAAGCCACTCTGTGACAGAATTCAGCTTTTAAAACACAACTTTGCCTGAAAGCAAAGCTCATGGTTCTTCTACTCTCTTGTTCAGGCAGATGATTTGGGAAACTGAAGGGTGAACTGATTTTCAGAGTGGAACGTACACCTTCAAAGCTGTCCTGGTGAATCTCTGTTTCCCTTCATAAACTTACTCACTGCCAGATCCTTTGTGACCTTTCCCTTAAGACTGCCTCACCTGTCCTATCAGGTTTTGATGGGATGCAGAACTTTACCTTAACCCATGCAGCAATGGGACAGATTGCAACATCAACTGTACTGGTTTCCCTCGGGTCACCTTGGGAGGCAGCCTGAAGCACTGTTCTGCACTCTTGGCTCACTGCTCAACCACCCTAAATCCCTTTTGGCTACCCACAAACTAAGAAGGCTTCAATACTCATTATTAACTGAGCTGGGGTTCAAAAAGGGTTTACGGCCACATGACCTATGCTGGAGAGATGGGCTGTGTGCTTGCCCTGGTTTCATGGAAGTCATTAGAAGGGGTTGGTTGTGAGTCATTTGCCATGGTGTGCCTTGCAGGAAGCCACGTGGGAATATGGCACATGATCACATATTCTCTCATTTTGGTAGTGCTGAGATTTGTCCTGGTTTTAAAAGCTGTAGCACCATACTTGTGTATGTTGCTGCTTTGAATTCATCAGTTTTTCCCCCCTAGGAGTTTTTTAAAAATGTATTTAAGGACAGGTACAAAGCTCCAGTAAAAAGAAGTAATGAAAAAGATGAATGTTATCTTTGATAAACAGAGTCTGTTTACTCTGTTTTTAACAAAACAGCTTTAGTAACCAAGGACTCAGAACTTCCTCTATTAGCTTCTTAAAGAGTAGAATAGGAAGCAGAAAACCCCATAGGACAGATTCAGAGAACCCTATGTTCAACATGGATTTCTGCACTTCCTGGCTTGGCTGACTTTGAATAACTTTATAACTCCCCTGAAAGTCTATTCCTTTATCTGCAAAGAAATATCCTTATATCCATCTCAAAGGTTAAGAATTAACAGAACACATCAAATGTGGAAATAGCTAGCAAAAGACTTATATTAACAGCTTGATGAAATCTTCTCTTGTTACTTTTATGAAATCTTTCCTTGTTAGCTGAGTGATCCTAGGCAAGTTATTTAACCTTTCTGAGTTTCATATTCCTCTTCTATAAGGCTGAAAACAATACTTACTATATACAATAGCTGTGTGGATGGATTCTATGACATGACATAGTAAAGCACCTGGCTGGCATTGTTGGCTAGCACTGCTTCATGGCAGCTTTTATTATTACAAAGCCTTTCCAGGTTCAAGTGGAAAGAGCTCAGGTATTACTAAAGTAACCATGTAATTTTTGTTGCTCTGGACAGAAGTTACTTATACCAGGTTCTAGCAAAATTGCTAGTAGCACATTCTTTACTCTCAAAAGGTTCCAAATGAATTCTGTGGTCACTCTGAATACAAGTGATATGTGGGCAGCAGGCTGGCCTGGTGAGGACAGAATGTAATTCCACTTCCTTACTTCTTGTAAGTGATGTTTGTCTCATTCTTCCAATGGGGCAGTTTGTTATAACTAATTAGCTATTATTAGGTCACTGTTTATTATTTTTAAGCAGATAAGCATCTGCAAATCAGAAAATACATGAGCAGAGTTTTGGGGTGAGATAGTTGCTTATTTCTTTGCTCATTTTCTTCTTAATAGCATCCATTTTCAAGAGTACAGGGTTTTCTTGTTCCCTGTGACCATCACAAGTTACCAACTAGGTTGGCTCCTAGTGGTGACCCTTTAAGTGGCTGCCTGCACAGCTTCCTGCACATACTGGTGCCTCTCACTCCCAGCAAGTACACCTTCTCTTAATTGTACTGCTGGAATCTTGATGCTATACCAGAGAACTTTTGGATAGGAAAAACAGTGGTGGATAATTTATTCCTTATAAGCTCAACCAGTTCTGCTATCTTTACTTTGGATGCATACCACAGGTACAGGAAAATCTGGGTCCTTGTTGTGGGGGGGAGGCATAGGGTAGAGAGAATTATCTTCCTGAATCTTCCCTTGACACTGTCTGTTGTCTCCCTGACTGTTGTCTCCAAATCTATCATATCCCATGTCTTCTTCATTTATGGAGAAGCAAACAAGAAGCACTGTTAGTTTTCTCTGCCTTTGGGAGCTACCAAATCTTGTAGAGCTAGACGCAACAGGAGTGGCGGTATTTCCACAAACCCTGACTCTCCCCTTTTTCTTTTCAATCAACTTCTTCCTCAGGAGAGGAAAGAGAAATCAAGTGTCTTGGGACCAATTTTCATTTACAATGGTTGTTGTCTCACTCTTACCTATTCAGTCCATCCTAGTTTGAATGGATTAACTAGGTGGTAATTGCATGTGGGGCAAGGCTGGAGAAGGTGGTTTAGCCTTTGATCCAGTTCTTTTGGTCATCTTTTCTAGCAGTCACTGTGTGGAACTAGTGGGGGAAGAAAAAGGTACTCTGTTATTTCATGTGATTACCTTGAGTATCTATACTCAGATTACTGTGATATAAGTAACTGGTCCTTTCTTGAATTCCTCCAGCACAGTAGACATCAGGAATATATAGTTATATATATATATATATATATATATATATATATATATATATATATATATATATATATATATATAGTGGCTTAGGTCTAAAAATGTCCCTCAGAAAGTTGTTTTTTTTTGTTGTTGTTGTTGTTGTTTGTTTGTTTGTTTTGGTTCTGGGGATTGAATTCAGGGACACTGTACCACTGAACAATACCACCAGCCCTTTTTATTTTTTGAGACAGGGTCTTATTAAGTTGCTGAGGCTGGCCTCAAATTTGAGATCCTCCTGCGTCAACCTCCAGAGGTACTGGGATTGCAGGCATATGTCATCATGTCCAGTGAAAAGTTAATGTTATGAAAACATTATGTAAGAAAAGAGAAGATGGCTGCGAAAGGAGTGCAGCACCCCCGTGTACTGCGTCACTGAGCAGGAAAAAGACAAGGTAGAATGGATAAAAGCTAGCTTGTTAGGAATTTCCAGCAAAATTGGGGTGCTCCGAAACCTAGAAGAAGGATTTCCATTGCATAAGGACCTGCTACTGGAGCTCAAACGCGAGAGATTTGTCCGCACGGAGGGTCACGCTGCGTATGCAGCAAATCGCCCCGCGGCCAGAGTCTGCGGCGCTCGCTGAGAAACGACAGTAAGATAACAATGCAAAGATACAGCGCTACTGATTCTACAGGTTCCCGCCAGCTGTGCAAATACTGTACTCAGAGCTGAATTCTGGGCTTGAGACGGGGAAGGAAGCCATCCAATTCGGTTCTCCACATCGGTCAGACCACAGAGGAAGCCAGCGGCCACCATCTTGGAGAGCTGACGTCATCATCTCTGTTTTTTTTTTTTTTTTTTTTTTGACTGATAACAGCTCTTTCCGCTATAGATCAGCGGGGAAAACTTAAGGGCTCCTCCCAGCTCTCCTGTGAGCGCAATAGCCAGACCGAGGGCGGCATGGGAGCCGGCGGCAGCCGCGGCTGCGGCGAGGGAGCCGGCGGCAGCAGGGGCTGCGGCGAGGGAACCAGCGGCAGCCGGGGCAGCGGCACGGGAGCCGGTGGGAGCCGTGGCGGCGCTGGCGCAGGAGCCGGCGGGAACCGCGTGGCGCGGGACTCCCAACTACCGCTCCCACCAGTGCTGACAACTGAGGTCTCTTGCACTGACTCGCCTCGGCGTGGGACTCACGGCTACCACTCCCACCAGTGCTGACAACTGAGGTCTCTTGCATCAGATACGGGGGCGTGGCTACCAGAAGGTAAGCAAATTTGCTCGGGGTTCTCAGCCCCAAGCTCTACAAACTTAGGGCCTGAGGGAGGCAAACAAGGAGAGTGTGCCCAGGCACTAATGAAACAGCTGCTCCACGCGTGTGCAAGGTAGGCGGAACTGTGACCACCGACAAAACAGGCCCAGTGGACTGCCAGACACATCGCTCCGGTTGGGGGAGGGGCAGAGCCGCTGGGTGCCTGCAAGTTTCGCAGACCTGCGAATCACCAGCAGAACAGACCCAGCAACATCGGAGCAGCAGAGCCACCCATGGGCCTGCAAGCTAGGTCTACTTGCCACCCACCGGCAGGTCAGGCCCAACAAACTGCGGAGGGGCACAGCTGCCCCACGAGCCTGCTAGGTAGGCAGAACCCTGACCACCGACAGAACAGGCCCAGCGGCTGGCCAGACACATCGCCCCGCCCCGGTTGGGGGAGGGGCAGAGCTGCCGGGCACCTGCAAGTTAGGCAGACCTGCGAATCACCAGCTGATCAGACCCAGCAACCACGGAGCAGCAGAGCCACCCCTGGGCCTGCAAGCTAGGTCCACTTGCTACCCACCGGCAGGTCAGGCCCAACAAACTGCGGAGAGGCACAGCTGCCCCACGAGCCTGCTAGGTAGGCAGAACCCTGACCACCGACAGAACAGGGCCAGTGGCCCGCCAGACACATCGCCCCGCCCCGGTTGGGGGAGGGGCAGAGCTGCCGGGCGCCTGCAAGTTAGGCAGACCTGCGAATCACCAGCTGATCAGACCCAGCAACCGCGGAGCGGCAGAGCCACCCCCGGGCCTGCAAGGTAGGGGCACTTGCCACCCACCGGCAGGTCAGGCCCAACAAACTGTGGAGGGGCACAGCTGCCCCACGAGCCTGCTAGGTAGGCAGAACCCTGACCACCGACAGAAGAGGCCCAGAGGCCGGCCAGACACATGGCCCCGCCCCGGTTGGGGGAGGGGCAGAGCCACCAGGCGCCTGCAAGGTAGGCAAACCTGCGTCTCACCAGCATATCAGGACCAGCAACCCGCGGAGCGGCAAAGCCACCCCCGGGCCTGCAAGGTAGGCGCACTTGGCACCCACCGGCAGGTTAGGCCCAGCAACTCTCGGAGGGACACAGCTGCTCCACACGCGTGCAAGGTAGGCGGAACCGTGACCACCGACAAAACAGGCCCAGTGGACCGCCAGATACATCGCTCTGGTTGGGGAAGGGGCAGAGCCGCCAGACGCCTGCAAGGTAGGCGGACCCGCGACCCACCAGCAGAAGAGGCACAGCAATCCACAGAGAGGCAGAGCCACCCCCCGAGCCTACAAGGTAGGCAGACCTGCGATCCACCGTCTGGTCAGGCCCAAAAACCTGCGGACGGGCACAGCTGCCCCACGTGCCTGCTAGGTAGTCGGAACCGTGACCACCAACAGAACAGGCCCAGCGGCCGGTCAGACACATCGCCCCGCCCCGGTTGGGGGAGGGGCAGAGCCGCCGGGCGCCTGCAAGTTAGGCAGACCTGCGACTCACCAGCAGATCAGGCCCAGTGACCCGTGGAGCGGCAGAGTCACCCCCGCGCCTGCAAGGTAGGTGCACTGGCCACCCACCGGCAGGTCAGGCCCAGCAACTCTTGGAGGGACACAGCTGCTCCACGCACGTGCAAGGTAGGCGGAACCGTGACCACTGACAAAACAGGCCCAGTGGCCCGCCAGATACATGGCCCCGGTAGGGGGAGGGGCAGAGCCGCCACCAGCGCCTTTTAGGTAGACAGACCTGCAACCAACAGACAGAACAGGCCCAGTGGCCAGCGGAGGGGCAAAGCCACTGACCACGCCTGCAAGGTAGGCGGACCTGTGACCACCGAAAGAAGAGGCCCATCGAAAGTACAGGCACAGCGGCCTCCCGGCGTGGTAGGCACATTGCCTCAATTGGAGGAGGGGCAAAACCACCGCCAAAGCCTGCGAGGGAGACTTTGCAGCTATACAAGAGCAATATAAATATATAGGGGGAAAAATCAACAACACAACAGTTTCACCAAACAGAAAGAAACGCGATCAATATGAAAAGACAAGGAAAGAAAGGACCACAAGCAATGCAGGTCAACTCAACTTTAGAAGAGGTAATATCTGCAGCAGATGGAATGTCAGATAAAGAATTCAGGATATACATGCTTCAGATGATCTGGAGTCTCAAGGAAGACATTAGACAGCAAAATCAGACAATGAAAGACCACTTCGACCACTTTGACAATCAATTACATAAACAAATCCAAGAAGCTAAAGATCAATTATACAGGGAGATAGAGGTTATAAAAAACAAACAAACAGAAATCCTGGAAATGCAGGAAACAATAAACCAACTTAAAAACTCAATTGAGAATACTACCAGCAGAGTAGAACACTTAGAAGATAGAACATCAGACAATGAAGACAAAGTATTTCAACTGGAGAAGAACATAGACAGCTCAGCAAAGCTGTTAAGAAACCATGAGCAGAACATTCAAGAAATATGGGATAACATAAAGAGACCAAACTTAAGAGTCATTGGGATACAGGAAGGTACTGAGGTCCAAACCAAAGGAATGGGCAATCTATTCAACGAAATAATACGAGAAAACTTCCCAGACTTGAAGAATGAGACAGAATCCCAAATCCTAGAAGCCTACAGGACGCCGAATGTGCAAAATCATAAGAGATCCACACCTAGACACATTATAATGAAAATGCCCAATATGCAGAATAAGGAGAGAATTTTAAAAGCTACAAGAGAAAGGAAGCAGATTACATTTAGGGGTAAACCAATCAGGATAACAGCTGATCTTTCAACACAGACTCTGAAAGCTAGAAGATCCTGGAATAACATATTTCAAACACTGAAAGAAAATGGGTTCCAACCAAGAATTGTGTATCCCGCGAAATTAAGCTTCAGGATGGAAGATGAAATTAAAACCTTCCATGATAAACAAAAGCTAAAAGAATTTGCAGCTAGAAAACCATCTCTTCAAAACATCCTAGGCAAAATATTACAGGAAGAGGAAATGGAAAATATCAATGAAATCCAACAGCGGGAGGTAGTACAGTAATGGGGGGGGGGGAATAATCAAAGAGGAAAACAAACCATGTTTAGTAACATAAATAAACAAATATGGCTGGAAGAACAACCCATATCTCAATAATAACCCTAAATGTTAATGGCTTAAACTCACCAATTAAGAGACACAGGCTAGTAGAATGGATCACAAAACAAGACCCAACAATATGCTGCCTTCAGGAGACGCATTTGATAGGAAAAGATATACATAGACTGAAGGTGAAAGGTTGGGAAAAATCATATCACTCATATGGACTTCGGAAACAAGCAGGAGTGTCCATACTCATATCAAATAAAATAGATTTCAAGCCAAAGTTAATCAAAAGGGATGAAGAGGGACACTACATACTTCTCAAGGGAACCATACACCAACAAGACATAACAATCATAAATATATATGCCCCAAACAATGGTGCAGCTATGTTCATCAAACAAACTCTTCTCAAGTTCAAGAGTCTAATAGACCACCATACAATAATCATGGGAGACTTCAACACACCTCTCTCACCACTGGACAGATCTTCCAAACAAAAGTTGAATAAGGAAACTATAGAGCTCAATAACACAATTAATAACCTAGACTTAACTGACATATATAGAATATACCACCCAACATCAAGCAGTTACACTTTTTTCTCAGCAGCACATGGATCCTTCTCAAAAATAGATCATATATTATGTCACAGGGCAATTCTTAGACAATATAAAGGAGTAGAGATAATACCATGCATCTTATCTGACCATAATGGAATGAAATTGAAAATTAACGATAAAAGAAGTAAGGAAAAATCATGCATCACTTGGAGAATGAACAATAGGTTACTGAATGATCAATGGGTTTTAGAAGACATCAAAGAGGAAATTAAAAAATTCTTAGAGATAAATGAAAACACAGACACAACATATCGGAATCTATGGGACACATTGAAAGCAGTTCGAAGAGGAAAATTTATTGCTTGGAGTTCATTCCTTAAAAAAAGAAAAAACCAACAAATAAATGATCTAATACTTCAACTCAAAATCCTAGAAAAAGAAGAGCAAAACAACAGCAAAAGAAGTAGAAGACAAGAAATAATTAAAATCAGAGCTGAAATTAATGAAATCGAAACGAAAGAAACAATTGAAAAAATTGACAAAACTAAAAGTTGGTTCTTTGAAAAAATAAATAAAATCGACAGACCCTTAGCCACGCTAACGAAGAGAAGAAGAGAGAGAACTCAAATTACCAGCACACGGGATGAAAAAGGCAATATCACAACAGACACTTAAGAAATACAGAAGATTATCAGAAACTATTTTGAATCCTTATACTCCAATAAAATAGAAGATAGTGAAGGCATCGATAAATTTCTTAAGTCATATGATTTGCCCAGATTGAGTCAGGAGGATATTGACAACCTAAACAGACCAATATCAATTGAGGAAATAGAAGATACCATCAAAAGACTACCAACTAAGAAAAGCCCAGGACCGGATGGGTATACAGCAGAGTTTTACAAAACCTTTAAAGAGGAACTAATACCAATACTTTTCAAGCTATTTCAAAAAATAGAAAAAGAGGGAGAACTTCCAAATTCATTCTATGAGGCCAACATCACCCTGATTCCTAAACCAGACAAAGACACTTCAAAGAAAGAAAACTACAGACCAATATCTCTAATGAACCTAGATGCAAAAATCCTCAATAAACTTCTGGCGAACCGGATTCAAAAACATATAAAAAAAAATTGTGCACCATGATCAGGTAGGATTTATCCCTGGGATGCAAGGCTGGTTCAATATACGGAAATCAATAAATGTTATTCACCACATCAATAGGCTTAAAAATAAGAACCATATGATCATCTCGATAGATGCAGAAAAAGGATTCGACAAAGTACAGCATCCCTTTATGTTCAAAACTCTAGAAAAAATAGGGATAACAGGAACATACCTCAATATTGTAAAAGCAATCTATGCTAAGCCTCAGGCTAGCATCATTCTGAATGGAGAAAAACTGAAGGCATTCCCTCTAAAATCTGGAACAAGACAGGGATGCCCTCTCTCACCACTTCTGTTCAACATAGTTCTCGAATCACTGGCCACAGCAATTAGAGAGACGAAAGAAATTAAAGGCATAAAAATAGGAAAAGAAGAACTCAAATTATCACTATTTGCAGATGACATAATTCTATACCTAGCAGACCCAAAAGGGTCTACAAAGAAACTATTAGAGCTAATAAATGAATTCAGCAAAGTGGCAGGCTATAAAATCAACATGCATAAATCAAAGGCATTCCTGTATATCAGCGACAAATCCTCTGAAATGGAAATGAGGACAACCACCCCATTCACAATATCCTCAAAGAAAATAAAATACTTGGGAATCAACCTAACAAAAGAGGTGAAAGACTTATACAATGAAAACTACAGAACCCTAAAGAGAGAAATAGAAGAAGATCTTAGAAGATGGAAAAATATACCCTGTTCATGGATAGGTAGAAGCAACATTATCAAAATGGCGATATTACCAAAAGTTCTCTATAGGTTTAATGCAATGCCAATCAAAATCCCAATGGCATTTCTTGTAGAAAGAGAGAAAGCAATCATGAAATTCATATGGAAAAATAAAAGACCCAGAATAGCAAAAACAATGCTAAGCAGGAAGTGTGAATCAGGCGGTATAGCTATACCAGACTTCAAACTGTACTACAAAGCAATAGTAACAAAAACAGCATGGTACTGGTACCAAAACAGGCGGGTGGACCAATGGTACAGAATAGAGGACACAGAAACCAATCCACAAAACTACAACTATCTTATATTCAATAAAGGTGCTAAAAGTATGCAATGGAAGAAGGATAGCATCTTCAACAAATGGTGTTGGGAAAACTGGAAATCCATTTGCAACAAAATGAAACTGAATCCCTTTCTCTCGCCATGCACAAAAGTTAACTCAAAGTGGATCAAGGAACTTGATATCAAATCAGAGACATGGCCTCTGATAGAAGAAAAAGTTGGCTATGATCTACATACTGTGGGGTCGGGCTCCAAATTCCTCAATAGGACACCCATAGCACAACAGTTAATAACTAGAATCAACAAATGTGACTTACTCAAACTGAAAAGTTTTTTCTCAGCAAAAGAAACAATAAGAGAGGTAAATAGGGAGCCTACATCCTGGGAACAAATCTTTACTCCTCACACTTCAGACAGAGCCCTAATATCCAGAATATACAAAGAACTAAAAAAATTAGACAATGAGATAACAAATAACCCAATCAACAAATGGGCCAAGGACCTGAACAGAAATTTCTCAGAGGAGGACATACAATCAATCAACAAGTATATGAAAAAATGCTCACCATCTCTAGCAGTCAGAGAAATGCAAATCAAAACCACCCTAAGATACCATCTCACTCCAGTAAGATTGGCAGCCATTAGGAAGTCAAACAAAAACAAGTGCTGGCGAGGATGTGGGGAAAAGGGTACTCTTGTACATTGCTGGTGGGACTGCAAATTGGTGCGGCCAATTTGGAAAGCAGTATGGAGATTTCTTGGAAATCTCGGAATGGAACCACCATTTGATCCAGCTATTCCCCTACTCGGTCTATTCCCTAAAGACCTAAAAAGAGCACACTATAGGGACACTGCTACATCCATGTTCACAGCAGCACAATTCACAATAGCAAGACTGTGGAACCAACCTAGATGCCCTTCAATAGACGAATGGATAAAAAAAATGTGGCATTTATACACAATGGAGTATTACTCTGCATTAAGAAATGACAAAATCATAGAATTTGGAGGGAAATGGATGGCATTAGAGCAGATTATGCTAAGTGAAGCTAGCCAATCCCTTAAAAACAAACGCCAAATGTCTTCTTTGATATAAGGAGAGTAGCTAAGAACAGAGTAGGGACAAAGAGCATGAGAAGAAGATTAACATTAAACAGGGATGAGAGGTGGGAGGGAAAGGGAGAGAGAAGGGAAATTGCATGTAATTGGAAGGAGACCCTCAGGGGTATACAAAATTACATACAAGAGGAAGTGAGGGGAAAGGAGGAAAAATATAAGGGGGAGAAAGAAATTACAGTAGAGGGGGTAGAGAAAGAAGAGGGGAGGGGAGGGGGGAGGGGGGATAGTAGAGGATAGGAAAGGCAGCAGAATACAACAGACACCAAAATGGCAATATGTAAATCAATGGTTGTGCAACTGAAGTGATTCTGCAATCTGTATATGGGGTAAAAATGGGAGTGCATATCCCACTTGAATCAAAGTGTGAAATATGATATATCAAGAACTATGTAATGTTTTGAACAACCTACAATAAAAATAAATTAAAAAAAGAAAACATTATATAAGAATGTTCAGAGGTGAAATGATTAGATTATGAGAGCTGTAGCCTCATTTTAAGTCAATGGACTCATCCACATTTGTGGTTGGAGGATAGAATTGTCCTGGAAATAAGTCAATATTTCCATCTCCATTGCCTCCAAATTCTGATAGATTTCCTGAGCCTTATCTTCTAGATCATTCATTTGGCCTATGTTTTTATTCAGTCTTCTTCTTTGGTTTTCATATCAGACGTTAAATGTTATAGAATTATTTCTGACTCTCTGGTTCTAAGCTTTTTAGAGCATCCCATTTTTATTGTTGCTTTAATGAATGCTCTTTCTACAGTTTTTCTTTTTTCCCCCTGTTTCCTGAATTACCTTTTTCCCTCCAAGCAGTTCTTATTAATCTTGGTACTTCTCTTTCATGCTGTTGATTTTTCTCAACTATCTGGTACTCATCGTTTGTCCATTCATCCTATGATCAGAGTGGGTAGCTAGCAAGTGTTTCTTCTGCAACTGTGTTGATTGGTTTCCCATAAGGCCCTGTTATATTTTGGATATGAGGTGTCTCTCTAAATTTCCTGTTATTGCAGGACTATTCAGAAATTAAATGATTGGATTATGAGAACTGTGACCTATTCAGTCCATCCTAGCCTGAATAGATTAACTAGGTGGTAATTGCATGTGGGTCAAGGCTGCAGAAGGTGTGTTTCTGGGAGTTAGCCCCAGAAGGGTTCCCTGTAGGCCCTTCCTCCTCAGTTTGTCTCCTTCCTTCGTGGATGCCATGAGGGTAGCAGCTTCCCTCTACAATGCTCTTCCCCCAAGATGTGCTATTTTACCTTGGGCCAGAGCAATGGTGTGGGTCATCTATGGACTGGGACCTCTGAAACCATGAGCCCCAATTAAACTTCTCCTCCTCTAAGTTGTTCTTGTTGAGTATTTTGGTCACAGCAATAGAAAAGCTGACTAAAACAACTTGATAAGGACCATTTTTGTTTTGTCCTGGGTACTCCACCTGATGGATTTGACTTTTTAAAAAATGAAACTGAGACAAATATTATTTTAATTTTTGTTAGGTCCAAATTAATATTACTCTGTCTCATCTCATTTCACTTTGTTCCTTCCACATTTGATAACTAGGAAGTCAGGCAAGAGTGTGAAGCTTTGAGATCCAAACCCTGAAATATCACCGATACTTAGAAAAGCCCTTTGTGTAAGCACCACAAAATGGAGTTTGTACTTACCTCATCACATGCTCATGCTCACCTTTCACACATTTTCTATGACTAGGGTAAAACTTGTCATGATGGAGTGAAATTCAATCCTATATAAAATAATACTGATTAAGAAACCAATATGGATGAAGTAAACACTATATTTTATTTATTTTTCAAATCTCAGATTTTCTTTTTTTTGTATTAACATTTAAACACTTCTCTTAGATTTGCTCTCACCTAGTATTGGAATCAATTTAAACACCCAATCCACAGTGTGACCACAGAATAGGTCAATGTCTGATATTACAGCAAATACATATGAAACATGTCCCTAGTGAAAAAACTTATTAACATTTAAAAAGAACTGGATCCATTTATACTTTGACTATAGCATCAACGCCAGCTGAGCAGAACTCACTGTCTGTCATCCCCAACCTTTTCCCCTCTTTTGCATTTACTGAAGTCCTTAAATATCAGTAGCACACTGAAAGTTCTCACATAAATGCACCAAATGAAATCCCATCTTTAGCTTCAGCCCTCCCAACCCATTTTCCCCCATGTTCAAATAACATCGAGGGGCTAATTTTCAGTAAATTGTCAAAAGGAAAGGTGACAGTCCATTTAGCAGTCAGCTAGTTGCTAATTAATACTCAACTAAAATGCATCAAAATTTGAGCACTCCCAATTGAACACTTTCAAAGATAAGCATTCTACTAATTTAACTCTGCTGTGGGTTGATTCCTCATTGAGTTCTTTCACAGAAGGACAAGCCATATTCCAGTGCTTTCCATCATTGATTTTTTTTAACCCAAAGCTAAAATGCCTACCTAAGCATTTCATGTTTTTTTGTTTGTTTGTTTTTCAATTAATGCTGTGTGGGGTTTAATCTATGAGAGTGTAAGGTCATTACACTCATGACACAGGAATTTAAAAAGACTATCTTGTACCTTTTCACACCTTCATAGTTAAAGTAAGACATGTTGGGGAGGTAGGGGAAGATATAAATATGAGAAATACATAAATGTTCTAAGAAGTGAATTACAAATGTGGCAATTTGTCATGAATAAGCTAAACTTGGCTTGATCTTTCCTTTCAGATGCTGGTACATTCAGGTTAGGAACTGGATCTGACATGAGAATGATGCACAGCACTCTTCAGAACTTGATCAGAACATGAAGCCATTTTATTCCAACGAGTTGAAGTAGTACTTTCCCCAGAATTCTATCCACACAAAATAAAAAAAAAGACATAAAGGGGGTAGCATTTTTAAGCACTTACCATGAAACACTTTTCATACGAGTTATATATAGTCACAACCTTGACCCAGAGGTGATGGTTCACCTGGAAGCCTGGATTTGCATCCTATTTTCTGCTCCCAAATCCCATGCTCTTTCTACCTGGCACACTGAACTTTCCAATTCTTATTGAGATGAAACTCCAAAGCACTTATGGCATCTTGGAAGAAAATAGAGTTGTCCTATTAAAAAAAGAAAGAAAAAGAAAATAGGTCAAAATATCTTCTAGAATCACTGAATTGTTACTGTTGAAAGGTTTTGAGAAAGGTACGAAGGGGTAAGGTCTGAAGTAGCTTTAATGAGGCTAAAGTGACTGTAAATTTCATATGCCATAAAAACGGTATCTGAGCTGAGAACCGTACATCTTACATCCAGTTGTAGTTCTTTTATGCCAAGGTTCCCATGTCAACGTGGTGAGTGAAGCTGAGAAGGCCGGGATTTTTGGAGAGTTAACAAAACCAACAGTATGTTAGGAAAGTGAGATGAAGTTTCTAAGCACCTCCCAGTTACTAGAATAGGTCCTTGGGGAAGGAAGATGTCAAATATTTAAGAGCAAAGTCTTTGTAGACCAAGAAAAGAACCAAACTTTATTACTTGGTCAATGTCCTATTTCCTGATTTTGACTCTGTTGCTTTGGGATAGAGAGAAAAAGAAAATAGGATCTTGGAAAAAATGGAATTTAAATAATATGAGCTCACAGCTTCCCTCTCCTTGATCCTACTCTTCTCTCTCAGAAAAGATTTCTCTAGATCCAATTATCAGGAGACCTAGAATCTACAGAGCTCTGTAGATATTGAATAAATTCCTTCTTTGTGGTTATGCTTTTCATCTATTTAATAAATGATCTCAACTCTATCCTCTCTATTCAGTTATAAACTGTTGTGATTTTGCGATTCTTATTACTTATCAGAATATTCTACTACAGAGGACAATGTAGGACCTAGTCTACAGTTGACACGCAATTAAAAAAAAACAGCTAAATGACTAACAATATTTTTGTGAGATTTGATTACTTTTTGTGAAATTCCATCTGCAGGTCTACCACAGTGATTAACTCCTGACTCCAAATAGCTTGTGTATAGTTTTCATAAATATCTATGTGTATCATTAACATAATGAATTTTCCTTTTACAGGACCTTGACCATTTAGGCCCCTAGTCTATCATGACTCTCAGTTTTACCACTAGGTAGGTATCTAAAAGAAATACATGTCCCTTTGCCTCAAAAGAGATGTATAAAAATGCTCATAGCAGATTACTCACAGTAGTTCCTATTTAAATCTCATTAACAATAGAATGGATAGATTGTGGTACAGTCATATAATATAATATGATAGCCAAGAGATGAACAAACTACAATTACAAAGACAAGACCATCATCACTGCGGTGTTGAATGATAGAAAACAGAGACCAGAAAATCCATAGTGCTTTATTCCATTTATATAAAGATCAGAAAGAAGTACAACCAACGATAGAATTTATAAATGTTTGCTTACATGAAACATCCTCAAAGCAAAGTAAGAAAAGGATTGTCACAAGTGAGGCTAATGTTCAGGGGAGAGTAGGCAGTTTTGAGGGACGAAACTGCCGAGGCCTTCTGAAGTCCTGGCAATGCTGTTTTATGATGTGGACTGAGTTGGAGAGGAGTTTGCCATTATCTGTATCTTTCTGTAATGTATGTGAGATTTCAGAATGAAAACTTCTTTTTATTTTGCTTTTCAGAAGTGTATGTAAAATTCCAGGCCCCTGAGTAAGTGCTGAATACATGGTAGCTGCCTAATAAGCATTCCATCTCCTTCTTTTTCCCCTGATTAGCTCTGCACACCTAATCTGAAAAAGCAATGAATAATCTTAGTGTGAATGCCCAACTCAGACATCCATTCCTGGAAGAAAAGGTGCCTTGAGCATTAGCAGATTGCACAGGCAAAAGGTGTTCATTCCTGCCTCATCTGATTGCCTCTTACGCCAGCATCAGAGTTGTCACACGGGTGACTCTGCGTTTCAGAGCCAGTGAGCACCCTGACGCTTCGTAATTACTGAAACACATGTGCTAAGTCACTTTTTGCTAAGCCACGATGAGAATTCTCAGTGCTCAATCGCCCTCAAAATTTCTCATCTCTTCCCTGGGGTGAGGTGCTTTGGTTTAGCAGCTGCACATGGGGAATGCATTTAAATCATTTAAGGTCTGGAGTTCACTATCTCCTAAAAGCAGTCTCTTTTCTTTTGGCATTCCTCAGGCACACCTGGATTTTTTTTTTTTTAATACTTCAAAGTGAGGAATATCCTTCCAAGCGAGGAAACCTTTGGAAATGCATTAACTCTTTGCATGCACAGGTGTACTTCCTGGTGCTTTCTGTCTGCCTCTTCCTGGACTGTTAATCACTCCTTGGCAGTAGCTCTTTTAAGTCATTAGTTATCCATTTCACATTTTAGCAGCAAGAGCAGTAATATAGTAAGTCAGGTGTGTGGTGAGCTAAAGGTCAAAAGAAGTAGTGGTAAAAAGTGCACAAAAAAGTTAAGGCTAATTTTACTTTTAGATAATGTGTCCTCTGTGTTACAGCATAGGCCCTCCCCTTGCATTCCCTAGTTACTGAATTGCTTGTACAGGTGGCTGAGCTTTTTGTGAAACAATTAGAATAATGCCTTAGGTTGTAAATTTTCTTAGAATACCATCACATTGAAAAACTTAACTCTGGGTTATAGATGAGAAATATCAGAGTCTTTTCTAAAAGCTAGTTTTTTTTTTGTTGTTGGTTTGTTTACCAAGAGGTGAGAGAGAATCATTGATGGTATTTGTGGGTGAAGCAGAAAGGAGATATTTTGATGCTTCAAACAAATGTCATCATTTAATCATACCAAAGCCTAAATTCTGTGGTTAATTCTAGATCTTCCCATTACCTAGCTGTGCTGGAAATACAAGAGATCCATTTCAGTTAGCTCAAAATTAAAACAGGAATTTGGGAAAACGGAAGGAGATTTGGAACAACAGAGACACAAGATTGAATCATATTTAGGCTTTTATATTTTATGTGCCCCCCCAAAAAATTGTATAGATGTGAAAGAATAAACTTCATGTGTATTTTTCCATGTTAGATGTGAATGACTTTTCAATGAAATGCATTTTGATAAGTATCTGTCAAGCACCCACTGTGGGTCAGGTACACATTGTTATTTTTTAGGGACTTCTAAAATGGGTGGATGAGTCTTAGTCACTGCCTTGCATCATTTATTACTGTGCCTTAATTACCTAGGAGCTGTGAGATTGTGCAGTACCAGACACTGCAGGCTTGCGGGGAATTTGGATGGAGACTGTCAGAAAACACAAAGGAGGCTGGACTCTCCCCAAAGTGAATCTGCAGGCTTAGTTCCCAGGTTGGACAGAGATCTCATTCATCTCTGATGACGCTGTTGGGGATAATTTGCTAGTCACTGAGACCCCCCTCCTCTATATTTTTCCCACAGAACCATCTGCAGCTGGTGAAAAATGACCCACTACAGCTGGTGAACATTTCCTACCTCTTTTCCTCTGACTTCACACAGCTGTGACAGACGGTGCCCCAGCAGGGTCTGCTCAGCTCAGCTGCCAACCGGGAGTGCCATCATGATGTTCCTGACTTCAGATCTGGCACATGGATTCTGTTTGTTCTAGCCAGGCCTCACTCACCCTCAGGAACTGCGCACCATTAGAACTTGGCAACAAACGTTGTTGACTAAAGGACTGGAGAATCTCTTATCATTAATATCATAAGTCTAAAAAAGGCATGAGGGATCACCCAAGTCAACGCCTTTGTATTTTAGACAGAGGGACTCTCTCACGTGCATAAATTCAAGGTTATATATTCCTCAGTGAGGAATTAAGACTAGGGCCCAGGTCCCTGGTCATGATCTTCCATTTCAGGTCATTCTTCACTTTATTAAGTGTTTTCCTGAATTCATGTGGAACATGCTAAGGAAAAAAAGCATCCACTTTTTGGAAACTTTTGGCTTCATACTCCAGTCTGAGTTAAATGTTTATGGTGGCTACTCTTCTTGACCTTTGGTCTACTTTTTAAAGAATGTTCTTAGGCTTCTTTAGATATGCATGCCAATTTATGTTGTGTTTCTGAGCAGAATATTCCAGAATAAGTACCAGAGACCACAAGAGGTAATAGTAAACATTTGGGATTTAGGAACTATTTTGCCTGAAATGGAATTTCAGTTTACCATTTACTGGTATTATAATCTTTTCCTATCTTTAAAGGAGTAATAGTTTAAACTTGGATTAAGTCCAGTTTGTCATATCACTATTTTAGTGGTTTTGTGAGAAATATTCGCATAACCCAAGGTCACAAAGGTTTTCTTTTTTGTTTTATTTTGAAAGTTTAACAGTTTTAGCTCTTGTGTTTATGTAGGTTATCCTTTTGGAGTTAAAATATGTATAAGGACTAAGTTTTTTTTTTCCCCTACAGATATATAGGTATGTAAGTGCCATTTGTTGAAAAGAATATTTTTTTAAATTTACTAAATTGCCTTGACACTTTTTAAAAAATCTGTTGGCCATAAATGTATTTATTTATGTTTCATTCTCTACTTATACAAATGCCACATTTGCCATATTGCAACTGGTGAAAAATGACCCACTGTGGTAAAAAGTTTTGAAAGTAAGTAAGTGTTTTAGTTTTATTCAAGAGTTTATGATTGTTTGGGTTATTTTAGGTCATTTCCCTTTTTGTATAAAATTTAAAATTTCTTATCATTTTACATTCAATCTATGTATCCAACTTGTGAATGACCATATTAATCTTCTGAACCATGAACATGGAATCTCTCTGATTTTATTTTGATCTTCTTTAATTTTCATTTATAGTGTTTTGTAGTTTTGGGTGCCCAGTTCTTGCATATTTCTCTTAAACTTATCCCTAATTATTTTTAATGCTATTCAATGGAGTTTTTTTTTGAAGTTTATTTCTTTTTTTTTTGAAGAGAGAGAGAGAGGGAGGTAGAGAGAGAGAGAGAGAGAGAGAGAGAGAGAGAATTTTAATCTTTATTTTTTAGTTATCGGCGGGCACAACATCTTTGTTTGTATGTGGTGCTGAGGATCGAACCCGGGCCGCACGCATTCCAGGCGAGTGCGCTACCGCTTGAGCCACATCCCCAGCCCTTGAAGTTTATTTCTAATTTATCACTTCTCCTATGTAAAACTTAAGCTGATTTTTGCTATGTTGAGCCTGTATCCCAAGATCACTTATTAGTTTTAGTAGGTTTTATTTTGTAGATTCCTTTAGGTTTTCTTTTAAGATGACCATGTCCTCTCTACAGTTTTATTTCATTCTTTCCAATATTTATGTGTTTTATTAATTTTTCTGAGCTTATTGAGTTGGCTAGGGATTTTGGTGCAATATTACCAAGAAGTAGGGAAAAATAGACATCTTGTTTGCCCCTGATCTTGGCCAAAAATCACTGACCCTTACACATTTGAATATAATATTAGCTGCAGATATTCATAAATATCTTTGAACAAGTGTGGAAACTTTTCTCCTATTCCTAGTTTTCAGAGTTTTTTAATCATAACTTGTGTCAAAGGCCAACAACATCATATGGTTTTCCTCCTTTATACTATTTATGTAGTGAAATATATTGATTGATTTTTAAATGTTAAACCAACCTAGCCATTCCTGGAATGACTCACTCTTGGGGATACACACACACTCACACACACACACATATATATATGTATGTGTGTGTGTGTGTGTGTGTATATATATGTATGTATGTATATATATATATATATATATATATATATATATATATATATATATATATTTATGTATGTATATATACACATATATATTAGTTAATATATATTGTATTTGATTTGTTAAATTTTTTTCAATTTTTTGCATTCATTTTTCAGAATGGATGTTGATTTATAGTTACATTTTCTTGTGATGTTTTTGCCTAATTTTGTTATCTGAGTGGTCCTGGAATTTGTAAGACTGAGATCTAAAGGGATATGGGAATTAGTCTTTCCTCCATTATTTTCTGAAAACATGTGCATAGAATTAGTATGATTTTTAAAAAATGTGTTATAGAATCCACCAGTGGAGCCATTCAGTCCTGGAGATACCTCTGTGGGAAGATTTTTAAATTAAAAATTCAATCTTTGATTGATATAGATGATTCAGGTCTTCCTATTTTTTGAGTTAAATTTGGTACTTTCTGATTATAAGGGAATTGTTCATTTTATATAGAACATTTAATGTAAATAGTCCCTGTTTATCTTAGGGGATCTGTCCAAGACCCTCAGCAGATGCCTGAAACTATGGATCAAACCAAATCCTATATGTAATAAGACTTTTCATATATATATATATATATATATATATATATATATATATATTAAAGTTTAATTTATAAATTAGACACAGTATGAAATTAACAATAATTCTACTACTAATAAAATAGTTTTAACAATATACCATAATAAAAGATTATGAATGCAGTCCCTTTTACCATAAATTATGCAGTCAAGTTTCTCACATTTGATGAAATTGCAGGGGTCAGCACATCCTGAGTGCTATGGATAAGCCTTCCCCTGGGAAAACCACCTTCGTGATCATAGTATCTCCCCTGCCAGGTAAGTATATCATTTTTTAATGAATTACTGAAACCTGGATATTTTCAGCAAATGACCTAATTTGGATTTGAATCTAATTGTTTCTTGATCTGTTTTAGTACTTCACAGTATAATGACTTTAAAGAGTGGAAATAGTTAAACTTTGCTCTTTACAAGTGATTTCTGGATAAACTAATTAGTTATCACCTAGCAGAGATGTTAATTTGGGTGTTCTGTCATTGAACGAGCTAACTAGAATTAAAGAAAAGAATTTCAGTTGTTTGTGTAATTGCAGAAAACATTAAGAGGTTGGTTGCAAGATATGCAACAGTAGGCTGTCTCTGTATAACGGCAGCTGGACCCCTGTCCGCATCTCCATCTTAGGCTACTTCCCTCATTCAAATGGCTCAGGTGGGTCATCTGAATTCAGTGAAGAATGCCATTTAGGTGTTGGGACTTCTTTTCTAGAACATGACATGCTGATAGTTGAAGAGAGTTTCTCCTAGGATTAAGCCTCAGTCCCCTAGAATTAAGGTTAAGATTTTTGGAGTATATAATTATGGTATTACACAACACACTAAAATATCTCTACTTCATGGAACGCATGCTACTGCCGGTGTGATGATGGTGAAGATCCTTGACTTCCCTGAGCTTCAGTTTCCTCTTTCATAAAATGGGACAATACTGTTATTTAAGTTTCTGATCATCAAAATTCCTCTTTTATTGTAGAAATTCAACTTTAATTTCCATATGCTCTGTTTTTATAGTTACCTGTGTTCTCTCTCTAGGTCAGTCTTCAGTGGTACCTTCATCATAGTAGACACAGAAGTGAACTGCATAGATGCAGATGTTTGAGTACACTAGATAATAGTGTTTCAGGAAATCACTGGAGAACTGACAGTGTAGGAAAGTGTCAGGGGTCAGAGCAGGGGGTCTGGAGTCAGCTTTGGAAACGCCTCTGTGACTTACTCTGTGACCTTGCAGAATTTATTTACTCTCTCTGTGCTGCAGATACCTTATCTTTAAATTGAGGATGATATGACTATCTTCCTTATTAGGTTGTTAGAGGGATTAAATAAATTTCATAGGCTGTAAAGTGGCTATATCAGCACTAGGCACATTGTAAGATGATGCAATTGTTAGAGATGATGGTAACGATATCATCTCTATTGTCTGACTATAGTTTTTTTTTTTTTTAATTTTTTCCCGTAACTATTTCAATGTTGAAAGTCGGTTTTCTTTTCAACAAATTACACATGTGAGAAAGGAATAAGAGAAATCTGAGTGACATCTTAAAGAAATCCTTGACTCTGTTGGCAGGCAAGACTTAAGAATGAAAAAAGGAAGTGACATGTACTAGCAGACTGGACAGGTCTGTGCTAACCGTGGGAGAGCACAGCCACCAGTACAGAAATAGGATTTGGTAAAGCTGCTATATTTGAGACAGCTTTACTGTTAGTCAAGAAACCCTACCAAGAGGAGAGATAAATGGTCTTTCTTTGCTGGACCTCTTACTACCTCCAAAGAACTGAGAAATGAGGTAAAATGGCTTATAGGCTTTCCTTCATCCCAGAGGAGTTGAGCTTCTTACTCAGCCTGAAGGTCCTGGGCCTCATTCAGAGACTGGCCTTGAGACCCAAGAGAAAACCCAAGTCAACAATGACTGTGAATATAAGCAGCCCCAGTGGAGGTGTCTACAGCACAGCCAAGGGCCCTCACAGAGTAGGTGCTCTAATGAGCCTTACAGAGCCACAAATCCTCTCTGTGACTTGGAGGGAAGTCAGAAACCTAAGTGGGAATTAATGAACCCAGACAAACCTCACAGTGGCAGGCTTAAGTCAGAGGCCAGGGCACAGAAACCAGCCGTAGAATTCTGGGAATAAAAAATTTGTGGTAATCTTTGGTGAATAGAAATTGAAGCAGAGAATGTTAGACATTATATAACCTAAGTTGTCAACAATCCACGGTTGCTCAAATTGTGCTCAAATTGGGTGTTCGCACTGACTCAGATCTTAGTCTGAAGATACAGTGCTATATCACTGCAAATTGCCTTCAAATCTTATTTTCTTTTAGATTTGGAAGCAAATGTAAAAATCCTACCTACAGTTGTTCATATTGTTTAGTGGAGATTTTCTTTCCTTTTCCTTTTGTTGGATAGGAGCTAAATTAAATATCTGTAGGAAAATATTTTTCAAAAATCTACAAGTTAGGCTTTCGTGGAGAGGAAACTTGATTACTTAGAAGGACCATCTGCACTGGGCTTACTTCCATTTGGAAAAAAAATATTCAAAATATGTTTTGGATGAGATGAGAATAGATATGGTAGGAAAAGCAGCAGCCTATTGTGTAGAATAATTTTCTGCTTTATCCTTGTTACTGCCTTATCCTTGTTACTCAAGTTTTATCAGAAAACTGAGGATGAAGTGTTGTATCAAGATTTTTCTGGCAGTGCTGTGGGCAGAATAGGTGGGGCAGCTGATGTTGCAGCCATTCATGTGGCACTTGGTATGGCTACTCTTTCAGGTTGGTCCTGCCTTCTGAGCATATTGGAGTGAAGAAAGGTGTATTCACTGATGGTGCTGCCAATAGACAGGATCTATGGCTGCCCTTGGCTCTATTCACCCTTCCCTTGGGTAGAATTGCCAGGCTATTTTATCTGAAATACTGTGAAGAAGAGCCTACATACTCATTAGAATGAACCAGAGCACATGGGCAAAAATCATTTAAAATAGGGACCCTCTTTTCCACTGCAGATTCAAATAGAAATTTAATAACTATAAAATGTTACTGTCATTTTACAGTCACAGAAGGCAAAATAATTTTCAGATATCTTGTCCTTTGCTTATTTATTTTTATTATTTTAATTGGTGCATTGTAACTATACATTAGTGGGTTTCATTATGCTATATTTGTACCTGCACATAATACAATTTGATCAATATAATTTTCTATTCATTTCCTTTCACTTCTCCATCCTCCTGATCTGCTTGATCTATTCAGCTGGTCTTTAGAAGGAAAGAATTAAAAATATATAATACTGCTAATCTGATCAAATATTTGGAGCAAAAATTAATTTCTTTTTGTTGTTGTTGTTTTTCTTTTTGGAGATAGGGTATTGCTGTATTTCCCAGGCTGAGCTTGAACTCACAACCCCCACAACCTCATCCTCCCTTGTAGCCAAGATTTCAGGCATATGTCACTGAGTCCACTAAATATTGTTATCTATGTTAGTCACTATACCAAAAATTAATTTCAAGGGAATTAAATAATCACTGCCATTAGCTTAAATGCTTACTTGGTGTCCTGTGCATAGTTTTTAATATTTACCACAACTTTTAGAAGTAGGTATTATCCCAACTTAAGAATAAAGACAAACTGTGTCTCAAAATAGGAGTTGGCCTGACTCAGTGAATAAGGAGCAGGTCTAGGATTCCACTCAGACCATCTTAGTGAAGAACAAACATAGCATGCGCCATATTGGCCTTCCCCTATTGAAGCATAGAAAAGGATGAAATTAAGTTATCAAATAGTACTCTTGTGATAGGAAAGAATTTTTTTAGGCATAAAGTCACTGAAAAACCAAAGAATAAAATACAATATAAAATCAAGCACAACATAGAAATATCTAAAACATGTAATTCCAAATTTAAAGTAAATTTGGCAACAGAAAAAAAAAATTGGAATATGCATGGCAGTCAAAAGATTATGAGTCTTAAAATATTGTAAACTCTGAAAACCAAGAGTAAAATCTTATTAGAAAACTGGAAAGAAAAGACATTTTAGATAAAAAGAAAATGGAGAGTAAGTGTGAAAATATATTCAAACACCATGAGTAGCGATTTTTCACTTTCTAGATTGGCAACAATTATGGACAGAATACTGTTCAATAGGAGTTTTCATATACTGCTCCTAGGCTTGTAAATATTTTTAAAAGCTTTTCTGGAAAGCGGTTTAGCAATGGCTATCAAGAGTACAAAGGAGTGCAAATGTTTTGAATAATTGATGTCACTTCTGGGGATATTTTTTCTATGAAAAGAAGATTATGTGCTAGGTCATGGGATATCAGGTAGAACTATATTTTAGTACAAAATCCATTTATTTATACTTGTCATGTGTAAAAGGCCAAATTATTTTAATCAATCCAACTCTCAGTTTCCTCATTTATAAATTGCAAATGATATTATTACTTGTTATGCTTGAATTCGGGTCCCCCAAAAGACCACCAGAGACCAAGATCCATGTAAGCACAAAGAGGTGTTTATTGGGAGCTAGTTCTGCCCTCCACGTGCATACAGCAACTGGTGATACTGAGAGGCCAGGGTTTGCAGCAGTTTCTCTTTGGGGAAGGCAGGGACTTCACATACAACATAGCATCTCTTACAAATCATCACTCTCCTCGGGGAAAATTATAAAACAACTCTAAAACATGATTAGCACATTCACTGGCAGGAACAAGTCGTGTAATGGTGATTGGTTAGTACAAGAAGGGGATTCCTTTGAACTGATTGGTTTAAGCCACGAGGGGTGTACGTGCTGAACTACATGGTTTCCCAACATGTTATCAACCACCATAAACTACTGGGAGGGTCATCTGGCATCCCAGGTATTTTCCCTGTCTCATATTGATTGGTGGTTGCTAGGGGGTTGCTATGGGTCCTCACCTAGTCTGACTGAGTCAGGGACACCTGGCGCAGATCTCTCCTGTTATTTGTAGATAAACAACTCAGCAGGGTGGGTATGTGCCTAGGAGTGCTCTGTGGGTCTTTCCAAGGACAAGGGTCACACCCCCTTCCTTAGACAGGCTTTGCTCTGAGGTAGAGGCTGGTTTCTCAACTGATTGGCAAAATTTCTGTGAGGATTATGTGCATAATGCACATTAAAGAGTTAGCCTGTGTATAGCAATTATAAATTTAAGTGACTTTTTTTTTTCATATTGTTGCTGTTGTTTTATCATATAGTTTTATTGGTAAGAGTAAAATTAGTGGAAACAAACATTTTCAAAGAAAAATTTATAACTCGAGTAAATCTTCAAAATGTATTCTAAAGTAAAAAAAAAAAGTAGCTATATATTTGATTGCAATTTTTCAGGACTCATGAAAGAAAATATACCAAAATGATAACATTGGTAATCACTGGATATTTATTTATTTATATTTTTTCTTCTTTGTTCTCTTCTCAATTTTTTAGGTTTTCTTAATCAGAAAAATTTCTTTCCCATTCTAAAAATCCCTAAGTACTTTTAATGGGACATTAGAGTGAAAGACCAGCCCTTACCATAATATTCTAGGGAGGAACAAAGGAACAAGTGTCTAAAACCAAGGGAGTGGCAATTTTGATGAGGAATGCTGTAAAGTCAGTTTCCTCTGTATTTCAGAAGTGAGAGAGTATGAAATTTAGATATCTAGAAAGTGATTCTTAATGAGAAAGATATCAGAGTTTTAGTGCATTTGATATGTTCAATGAACTATTGAAGGAAGTCAAAGGGAAAGGAAATATGTTTTTTAAACGAAGTTCCCAAACTTCAGATATCTTGATAGATTATCAGTAGTGAAAAAATGTTTAGATTCTTCTATGTGTATATATATCTTGTCCAGTGAACTAGACAGTAAGTACTTCAAGATAAGTGGAAAATTCATACTGGAATTATTTTCAGCTGTGAATATTATGTGAATAATATAGTATAAAGTATATTCCTGTTCTTTTCTTATTTTTACTTCCTTGTGTGAGACTGTCCCCTGATTTATCCAAGTATGTCCATTGCCTCAGGAAGGATCTAGTCAGGAATGTTAGAGCTTGAAAAAAGATAAAAAATTTACTATTTAAATTTTGGCTATAAATGAAGTGATTGAGTCTGGGGTGAGAAAATATGCCAGGATTTACTGAAAAGAGACTTTTCTGAAATCCAAAAATTTATTCTTTCCACATTCAGAGTCAATCCTAGGAGACTGGGATCACAGAATTTTCTTTAAACTATAGTATAAAAAGGATCAAGAATGTAACTAAAGAAAATGTAATAAGAGTAAGGATAAAGAAGAAAGACATACACTAGAGGAAGACTGACTAGAATGAGATGCATCTGATTCCCTATTTATTGGTCTCAGCCACAAAACTATGCAAATCTGACCAAAGTCTCAGACTATTCAGTTCTTTGCATCCATGATGTCCCAGGAACCACAGAAGAGCAAGAGGGGAAGGAAAGTCTATTTAAATGTCTATAAAAGGACTCCAAACCCCCAAGGTCTGTACTTGGTTTACAAGAGACCTGGGATTCCTACATGCCTGCATCTTATGGTGAAGTTGGGGGAGGAATTAAGAGGACCAGGGATTCAAGAGACAGTCTAGGTGTTAGAATAAACAGGCTAGAAAGATTATTTCACAGCCAGTGGCATTGTGTGTGGCTATGGGCCTCAATAGCAGGCTCCGCAAACAATTTATAAAAACCAGGTGGGTTTACCTGGGCTCCTAGTAGGGCAGAGCAGCCTGGACTCATACCATATCTAGACTGTGGTAGACATCAGTGCAGGCATCAGTTCATAGGAGTAAAAGTAGACCAACCCTATTATAAAGGAGACTAGTTAAGACCCAAGTCAGAGACCTGTCACTATGAGGAGTCACAATTTCCCCCATACCATGTGAGGAATAAGGAGTAGAGGAAGAATAAAACCAGATGAAAAAGGGTAAACCAGGTCTTACAGGGACTTTGAATTTCAAATTGGCAGATAATTACCCATTGGATCAGTGGTTTTCAGTTTTTTTTTTTCTCACATTGCAATCACCTGGGACACTTAAAATTTCTTAAGTCCAAGACCAGTTAACTGCTTGAGGTGAATTCTGGCATTCATGTTTTTAAGAGTTCTTCACATGATTAAAAAGTGCAGTAAGATCTCAGTTCCACTGCAATGAAGACAAAGAAACTTGAAGGAGACTTTTAAATTGGGTATTAACTTTAATTGGCTAGTTTAGTTTATTTTTCCTCCATTGCTTAAATTCTTATATATTCCAACGCAGGATAAAATTACTTACAGAAATGCTTTAAGAAAATTTGTATCTGAAATCACATATTTTCAGCCTTGCTCTACTTAACAACATATGCTTACCACTTGCCAGGCTTTAGTCTTAGTGTTTTGCGTGTATTTTTATTTAAAATTCAGTGTTAATTTAGAAGGTAAGCACTATTAATAATCCTACTTTATATTAGAAAGATGCAAAGGATGCATTGATCCATTTTGTGCTACTATAACAGAATATCTGAGTGTAATGGTCAATTTGAATTGTCATCTTGATTGGATTAAGAGATACCAGAGATTAAAAAGCTTCTGGGTATGTCAATGAGGGTGTGTCTAGGAATGATTGGCATGTGGGAGACCAAACTGAAGAGGAGGCCCTCCCTACAGGTGGGCAGCACCATCTAATAGGTAGCTTGGATGGAATAAAAGTTGGAAGGACAAGGAAGCAACAGCAGCTGAATTCCTCTTGAATGAGTTCTTGATTGCTGCTGTGCTCATCTAAGGATTTTGAACTCTCGCTTCTTCACTCTTCCAAAGAGGACTGTGCCAGTGATTCTCCAGGGAGTTTCTAGAAGCCTTCAGTCTTGGAGGAGGGTAGCAGGGCCGATCCCTCTTGTTCTGGTACTTCAGCCTCTGGCACTGTGCAGCTACTGGTTCTCCCAGCTCTCCAGCGTACAGACAGCCATTGGGGACTTTCCAGTTTCTGGTGGCTTTAAGACAATCTAATAAATCCCCCTTTTATAATCATATTTCCTGCTGATTCTGAGATATGGTAATTTATAAAGAGCAGAATTGTACATCTTACAGATTTGGGGGCTGTCAAGTTCATGCCTGCATCTATCAAGGATTTCTTTCTGTTTCATCCCATGGAAGAAGGCAGAAGGGCAAGAGAACATGTAAATGAGAAAGTGAGGGTGAGAGAAAGGAAGGGGCAAAGTTCATCTTTTCGTGAAGATCTAGACTAAAATAACTAAACCACCCCTATGAGAGTGGCATTCATTCATTCATCAGGGCAGAGTCCTTGTGACTTAATCATGTAGTGAAGGCCTACCCCTCAACACTGTTTAATTGAGGTTTAAGTAGCCAATATATGAACTTTTGGGGACACATTCAAACTATAGCCAAGAGGTTAAGTAACATTCTAGTTCACCTAGAGCAAGTGTTCCCCACAGAAGCAGGTTATCTCTGAAGCCCCTTTCCCACCTCTCCAACTACTACATGGGATCTGTCAGACATTGCTATTTCTTTCCTGAGGTTCCTACTACACAATGGAATAAGGTTTACCTTCCATTTTAAAAAATTAAATAGAAAATTTCAAATGTTGTATGAGTATTTGAAAATCACAATGTTTATTCCAATAATCTGTACTTGCTTATATTAACATCTACTAAGAGTTTGTCAAGGTTCTTGAAAGAAGTCTTTCATGTCTTATCCCAGTCATCATTTTTGGTTTTCTTTCCTTTCAGAATATCCCCTATCTGCTGATTCAGATATGGTTTGAATGTGTCCCCCAATGTCTTATGTGTTGGAAACTTGGTCCTCTGTGTGCCTATGTTAAGAGAAGAGGGGACCTTCAGATGAGGCCTACTGAGAGGTTATTAGGTCATCGCAAGCATGCCCCTGAAAAGCATTAAGATAGTTTCATGGGACCCAGAATTAGTTCTTGTGAGAAGGTTGTTATAAAAAGAATAACCTGAATCTCCACTCTTGCTCTGGTTTCCAGTCTCTTCATGCCATCTCTTCCTTTTGTAAAGCATTTCTACTATGATGACATTTACCCTTAAGCCCTCACCAAAGACTAAACCAATTGGGCTGATGTTGGACTTCCAGCCTCTCAAATGTGAGCTAAGTAAACTTCTTTCTTCATAAATACCCAATTTCAGTTATTTTGTTCTAGTAACAAAATGGACTAGTTTACTAATCTTAGACTTTTGAGTTTCCCTTAAACAAGATAAACAGCTCAAATATTACCTCCTTCTTGAAACCTTTTCTGATGCTTCAAAGAGCTGATATGTTTTATGTGTTAATTTTCATTGCATGCGTCCTCTTTCTTTATCACATTCACATACCAGCTCATATTATATCACTACACAGTGTTACTTATTTTAACATCTCTCTCCATCCTTCTGCTGCATTCTTCTAATACATGTTCCTTTAGGCAAGAAGTGTCTTATTTATCTCTGTATCTCTTGAATTATTAACACGTTGTCTTGTTCTGTTCCTGCTCAAAACCATACATTTTAATAGAATTTCATGCAAATGTCCATGACTCAAATCTAACACACATGGGAAAATGGTTTCATCAAAAACCAATAAGTACTAAAAATATAAAATAGTTTCAGATGCAACATATTGAAAGTCAACCTCTAACTAAAGAGCATAAGTGTAAGATGAATTAGCTAAAATACTTCTGTTTTCATTTATACAATAGCTTGAGGTTTCTGCAGTTATTTAAAAATTGTATAACCTCTCAAATTAGCATATTAGGACTATTTGTTTTGTGCTGCCATATGTGAAAAGATGATTTTAGTTGAAGTTTCTCATCCTTCCATATTCTCATGACATATTCTTTTTGTATTTAAGAGGCAGCATTGTAGAATTTTACAGGTGGACAATAAATTTAAAAGATTTAGTGGTAATGAGAAGATTTTTGTTTTGCAAAAAAAAGAGGGTTATATCTTTTATTTAACTGATATTTAATTGCTTTGGCCATAGATTTGTTTGTCTATTAAAATGTTGTTTCAGTTTTTCTTAGGATTTATAAATACCCTGCTTCCCAAATTGCAGGATGTCCTTATTCCCTTTGATTCTGTATTTTCTGGATGTTTGTTGCCTTAAAGAAGTATCAAGGAAAAATGTGATTTTCCTTTTCTTTACCTGTGACCTTTTAAACTAATGCTAAAAAGATATCAGATGTAATATAATTTCTCTGTCTGGTGTGCTTTTTAAATAGATAAAATGATATTGAAGTGATTGACACTGAATTGACTGATAAAGAATACATTTCAAATTTAATATCTGATGGGTACCTGGTAAAAAAATAGATTCCAGTTTGCCCATTAGCCTAAAGTTCAAAAATTTTATTGTGCCTTATAGTACAAGCCAATAGCAAATTGTTTCAAATTCTACAAATCTCCACATCACTCTACACATTTTTAATCTTCCTCTAAATTCTTCATGTACTATTGATGTGTCTTTCAGAGATAGCTATGCTAAAAAAAAAGTTTAAGAAATATTTTTGAACTCTATGAAGAGGGCAAGCACTCAATGGTATATTTTGAATTCTGGTTCAATTACTTTGTGATGAGAGATTTTCTTTATTCACAAATGAGTGCTGCTGGTTGAAGGTAGAGGTCAGCTGTTTATATACCAACATGTGGCAATTATGATGAAACAAATTCATTCTGAAATTCTGTTGTAACTATGGTGACCAGAAATAAATGAATTCTTTTAGAAATACAAAAAGTCACCCCAGCAGGATAGAGTAAATATTATCTCTTATTGATTTATGAAGGTTCCAGATGACGAAAAGTGGTTAATATATTTCTGTCATGAAACACATTTGTTAGGGCTTCTTCTTCTTGATAGAGCCATTGTCTATTGAAATGATGTTAGCTAGATATCATTAACTTTCCTGTCTTTTTTCCAATACTTTTCCCCTTATAATGATAAGAAACTATCAGCCTTTCTACCATCTTCTATATTCTGTTTAGGGGTGAGAAGAAGGGTGTTTGATTTAAGGATTATTTCTGATTGTTTTTGGCTAAAATAATGACTAAACCAAAGATTGTTAGTATAAAAAGGTTGCACATTTCTTCTGAGGGAGAATTTGTTTTTGATATTTTATTTCACTTTCATTTGGACAAAAAATATAATTCACTTGGTTTCAGATGGCTTGTGCTTATAGTGGAATTTGATGGAATAAAAAAATTGAACTTTTAGTAATTTGGTCTTTAAGTAGACTAATTTAAAATTTCATTTGAGTAAAAAAAAAATGTAAAGCTAAAATGAATAGCATTATGTAGCAAGATTTGGATTTTTGTGTCCCAGATAATTGTGGGAAGGTGTCAGTGTGGCTCTGGGGGTAAAATGCCCACATAGTGTACTTACTTATGTCCTTTCCCTAACATCAGCTCAATATTTTGCATCTTGGTTAAAAGTAAAAGGTCATTATGAATTTTTTTCTCCATAATATTGATAACAGTCATAAGAACACACTATCTACAAACCAGGATGAATAAGATTAGGCAAACACTAGGCATTAGTCTTTGGAATCTTTATATATCTGATTTCATCATATATATTTCTCCTCAATCTCAGTGGAAATGCTATTGATTTGAATGAGGAAATACTTTTCTTCTAAGATCAAAGTGCTCAGTCCCAGAAATAAAGTGGAAAAGTGTAAAAGAGGTTTTGGACTGTAAGATCCTTAACTAATTTCCATTCTTGTGTTCCCTTAACCTCTAGCATCCCTGAATTGTTAAATTTCGGGTGGGCTATATTTAATAACAGTTTGGGGTCTGTTTAGGTCATATTTGCTTGTGTTATTTTTGACTAATTCTGTCTTGTTATGCTAGATATGGGAATTCCTGAAATGAACTACAATCAACTCAAGCTCTTGCCTAAAAAAGCAAGTAATAGAAATATAAACCTTTCCTACTCTGATCTATATGCAGCTCTTCTATAAAGTCCCCATGTTTTACCAGGGTTTCAGTCTACTGAGTCAAATGCCATTGTGATCTGATCTTTTCTGCCTTCAGTTCTAAGGTTTTATAGGCATTTTTATTACATTCCACAGCATTCCCATTCCAGGCTGACATTCTGCTTTGAATCACAACATATAAGAATTGAAAGGGATTACAGAGATCACCTAGTCTAAACTGTTCATTTTTTCAGATAAGAAATGGAGACCCAGAAGGCTGAAGTGAATTGCCCAGGGTCACACAGTTCATTAACAGCACAGCTGGAATAAGACCCATGGTCTCCCAACTCTTAATCCAGGACTCTTTCTATAACACCTCTCAGCCTTATCCATTTCTCTTATGTTCAGAGGAAGACACAGGCAGCTCTTCCTTAGCATATCAAGCCACAGACAGAAGACAGGATCACCTTTTTCTTACTCAGTGTTCCATCCATTACTGCCCATTACACATCCACTTAGTTGTAAAGGAAAAAAAAATCGCCTGAACATTGAGCTTTTATATTCATTATCTACTCTGTGCCTGTTAGTTGCTTCGTTTTTTTTGGTAATGCTTTTACTGATTAACTTGGTCTTTGCAATATAAAATGCTGAAATTCATTATCTTGGGTAAATGTGATGTTATTAATGTTTTTTATTCTAGTTATGGGTCATTATTTCCGATTGATGTAATCGTCCCAGCACTGAGACCTAGCAGGTGGTCTCACTAGAAGTTATAACAGTTTTCTTAATGGTCTGGTAAGAATGTCATTTGCAGGGCAGCAAGGGCAGAGAGAAATTGGTCCCAGAGCTAACTTGCTTCTGCACTCATTCCCAAGCTTGAGCAAGCAAAAGTAAATACATATTTTCTTACTGATCAGTTGGGCATTTTTTCCTGAGTATTCATTTTCAGTAATTGTGATGAGGAGCCATGTATATTTATTTCTTATTTACAGCCTGCCCCCCAATAATACTACTAATGACCCTGTAATACTTTGCTTTTCTAATACTTAGAGGAAACAGGCCTTATTGCCTCCTGAGAGGAACCAACATCCATTCAAGCAATGAGATATGATTAAACGCAGTTGGCTAGGCAAAACTCAGAGACCACTGTGAACGAGAAATCAAGAGACAAATTTGCCATTAAAAGGAGATCATTCTTGTGAAAACGTATGATATCAGTGTGATGGGAGAAATAGAAATCATGTATTCAAATGTTCATACTTTAATACACATAAGAGGCGTGCACACCAGCCATGATGTATATTTTCATTGTCCTTACAAATTTTTCTTTGCAACAGAGCATAACTGATGTTGAATGATTTGATATATAATTACAAACATTAATAACCTGAGGAAATAAACTACCTAGTTTGAGAAAAGTGTCTTCCAATATTAATAATATTGCTTGCATATATTCTAAGGCTTGGACTATTTAAAGTATGTTTGCACTCAGGTAAGAAAGAGGAAGAGGGATATGAAGGGGAAGAAGAGAGAGGGAAAGAAAGAGAGAGCAGGGTGGAGAAAGAGAAAGATTGATGGCCCATGGGTGTATGTTCTCAGCCATGGTTGATTTAATTAGTACAGCTGCTATAAAGTACCAGGTTAATAATTTACATACTTCACTGGCTCTTCATTGCCATTGTCATATTTCATCAATTCTAAGATGAGTGTGTCATCACCTACCCCCATTATTTAACTTCTCTGAAATCAGAGCATCTTCTAGCTAACAGTGTAACAGTATTTGAAACAGTTTTGCCATGGTTGTCATAGTTTGTGTATTCTTGAACTTAGAGGTATAACTGGAAAAGTGCAATCCATTGATATCTCAACCCACCATTTTAGGGACTCTTTGAGAAAGGAATATGAGGTTGTTAGCCTGAAATCCTTCCAAGGATTTCAAGGTATATGAGTAGCTTGAAAGAAAATCCTAGAGACAATAGCAAAGGGTTCTCTTAAAAGATGTTGAATAGTATGCTCTTGTCTGATTAAAAAAGAAGTAAAGAAAAAAAAATCCTAGTCCAGAAGAGTCAACTTCTGAATACAAAGAAGTTTTGCAAGTACCTTAACCAATTTATCTCATTTATACTTTCCTCTTTAATGTATGAATAAGAGTACCACATGAAAAAAAAGCTATGTCTAAATGAGTTTTTTAATGCTCTTTCAATAAGTTGAAAATGAAAATCTCCAAAGATAGGAAAGTGTAATTTAATTGGCAATGTTTTTCTTTCTTTATGGTAAATAGTAGTATGTCTTGCAATCAATGGCATTTTAAATTCAGCGAAATATGGCATTTAGTCATCAGATCATAGAACTACATATATCTAAAGCCAAGAGAGATGTAGAGAGCAAGTCCAACTTATCCATTTTTTATATTTGAAAAACTAAGGAAAAATTAAAAGAGTAGCCCATGATCACCCAGCTCCTCCAATGTATGTCAGTGAAAGTCAGGTGTGTTAGAGGTCATCACTAACTATTGGGAACTAGATTTGTTTAGTTTTACTAAGATACTATCTTCTTTACCCACATGGTGAGGTTAATTATTTCTTCTTAATATATCATAATTGTGTAATTTCATAAAGTAAAGTAATAAAGTATTCTTCATCTTAGGGGACTTCCCAGGAGGTATAAAAATATGTATTTTTGATCAATACATCGAAAGGTGTTTGAGATGTTGGTGACTCCTAATATTTCAGAAATTATTATTTTTGGGAGAAAAAGTAATAACACTCATTTAAATTTTGACAACTGTGATAAAATATTGGGGGTGTGGATAATAGGTAACCCTGAGAATAAAATTATGCAGGGTAACTTCTTTTTCACACTGTTATCTAATATTTATTAATTTTTCTAGTGCATCAGAATTCCTCATCCAGAAATATTACAGTTCTCAGGAAAATCATATATTTTCCTTTTAATATACATTTTTTTTAATCAAGTCAATACACTGTGTAGAGTTTCAAAATCAAAACATGTGAAAGGATTGTCATGAAAGGGATTCTCTTCTGCTTTCCCTTCAGCTCCAGTTGCATTCCCTTGAGCAAACACTGAACTATTCAAGCCTTTTCCCTTGCCATTTCTAAATGACATATATCAACCAAATAGACTAAGATATGACTTCTTTCTTGTACAGCTGTATATTTCTTAAACAGCTTTATTGAGGTATAATTGACCTACAATAAATTTTATAAATTTCAGTTGCTCAATCCCATAAGTTTTGGCAGAGGCACTGATTTGTAAAGTCATCATCAAGATGACACTCATATTATCCCCTCTAAAAGTTTCTCTCTGCCCTTTGTCATTTCACCCTTTCACAGCTCCCTACAGTTTCCCCACCTCATCCAGGCAATAAGTGATTTGTTTTCCTGTCCCTGTAGAATTGTTGGTATTTTCTTGAATTTTATATAAATGGAACCATATAGTGGCTACTGTGGAAATGAAAATTAAGATGGTTGCAGTTTGGTCAAGAAAAAAGTGCAAAATTTTTCAGAGATTGCATTGAAAGCCCACAAGTGCCTCAATCTTTAATTTTTAGATGAAGAATGCTGTCTGGAGAGAGCAAATTTGCCAGTCTACACACTGAAAGTTTCCAACCACAGGCTTCTGATTTGTCTTAAAAGACACATTGATTTACTACTAACCCCCTTCTGAAAGTCCCCTGGAAACTAATCATGCATAACTTAATGTATAGATAGATTCTCTGAACCAATCTAAATTTGTTCAAAACAACAAGGATAACCAAAAGTGAAAATAAAAGAATTTTCCAAACAATTCTCATCCCCTTGTTCCATTTTCCCTTTTAAAATCCCAAACCTCCTTATCCTTGACATTCAGGATACTTGATGAGCTTATAATTAAACCTGTGTCTGATGACTTGTAAGTCTGTTCTGTACTTGAGTAAAAATGGTCTTTGCTTTTATTTTAGCTTAATTTATGATTTCTTGGTTTATACCAACTCCCCCAATTTCTGCTTTCTTTCAAATGGTATAATTATTTTGAGATTTATCCCTGTTTTTGAACATATCAATCAAAAAATTGATTCTTTTTTATTTCCAAGTAGTATTTCATAGAGGGGAAGCATTATCTAATCCATTTACCTGTGTATGCTAATCTTTTACCTGTGGAGGAACATTTGGATTGTTTTAGTTCTCACTTACTTCTAATAAAGAGTTCAACATCTGTGTACAAATATTTCTAATGAAATATCTTTAGAGTAGAGCAATTTGGTCATATGGTAGTGGAATATTTACCTTTAAAAAAAACTGCCAAGCTATTTATCTCAGTGGTTATACTGTTGCATATTCCCACTCCAGTGCATGAGAGTTTCAGTAAGCCCATATCCTTACCAACACTGGAAACGATCAGTCTTCTAAAAATATTAAACATTCTAATAGGCGTATAAATAGAGTCATGGATTTAGTTTCCCTTTATCTAATGACTTATGATATTAAGCAGAGCCAATATTATGATGAAGTGAGTGAGACTTACCTTTGGCACAAAATTTAAGGGAATACCAACAAATTCAGCAATCAAGATAAATTATATTTTAATGTAATATTGAAAACATAAAAATTACCGAAAAATACCCACAATGAACAAAACATAAAATTTTATGTTGAGTTATCCTATTTAAAACAAAAATTTCCAACCACATGGCTTAGTACTGCATTAATGTGAGGAATCATATTATTTACCTATTTACCCTCTACACATTCTTTGTTTGTATTATCTACTCAAATCTTTTGCTCTTGAACTAGAAAACTAGTTCTTTATTAGGTACATGATTGACATTTTTTTTTCCCAGTCTGTTTTTTAATTTTTTTTTCTCTCTCTTAACAGTGCCTTTCAAAAAGAGGACTTTCTTAATTTTAATGAAGTTAAATTGTACATTTTATTGTCTTTTTAATTTTATGAATTGTGCTTTTGGCCTTGTTGCAAAGAAAGCTTTGCCAAATGTCTCAGCAATTTTATACTTTTTAAATAGAAGGTTTTATAGCTTTAGGATTTCCAATTAAATTTGTGATCAAAAATCAGTGTTTATGAGTAACCAATTGTTCCATTACTATTTGTTGAAGAGCCTATCCTTTGTTAACTGCTCTTGAAAATTTGTTCTCTTTTACAAAATTTTGTTATTCTATATTTAAAAAATGTTTTGGCTATTTCATTTCCTTTACTTTTCCATATGAATTTTACAATCAGCTTGTCAATTCCTACAGAAAAGTCTGCACAGTTTTAACTGAGCCTGTATTGAATCTAGAAACCAACTTGGGAAGAATAATATCTTAACAATAATGAATCTTTTGATCCATGAACATGGTTTATCTCTCCATTTACGTAGATATTTTTAAACTACTCTCAGGAATGTCTCCTAATGTTCAGCATACAGGTCTTTAACATATTTTTTGCCAGATTTATCCTTGTATTTTTAGTACTATCTGATGACATTGTATATGGTATTTTTCATAACTTCAATTTCTGATTGTTGCTAAAATATAGAAATGTGATTCACTCACATATTTTGATCTTGTATCTTGTAATTTCAATAAATTTACTAAGTTTTATACCTTTTTAATAGAGCCAATTGTAATACTGTTTTCAGATAAACAATTTAGTTCTTCATTTCTATTATGAATTTTAATTTTTTTCTTTTACTCCTTGTCCTGGCTGATACTTCTAGTAAAATATTGAACAAAAGTGAGAATGAAAATTCTTGTTTTTTAATATTCCTAGGTGGAGATTATTCATTTTTTCCTCATTAAGTATGATGTTAATTGTGTGAGTTTTTTGGGGGTGGGGGAGAGAGGGCAAATTTCATTTTTCCTTTCTGTTTCTGGTTTACTAAGAGTATTTAATCAGAAAGTTATGCAGGATTTTTGTCAAATCCTGTTTTCTATTTTTGTATTTATTCACATGATTGTATAGTTTATTTTTGTAAAAAAAAAAAACCATTGTAATATGGTCAATTACATTGATCAATCTTAGAATATTCAAATGATCTCCCATTTCTGGGAGAAAAATTCTCTTTATTGTTGTATATTATCATTTCCAAATATTGTAGTATTAGATTTTCTAAAATTTAAAATCTAATTTAAAAAATGATCTACTATCATGAAAGTTGTAGGCCTGTAGTTTTGTTGTTGTTATTGTTCTTATTTTTGTCTTTTAATCTCTTTGCCCAATTTTAGTACCAGAATATTCTGACCTCATAGAGTGAAGTGGAGATTGTTCCCTCTTTCTTTATTTTCCTGAAAGAGTTTATGTAAAATTGCTCTTATTTATTCCTTAAATATTTGATAGAATTCACAGGTGAGGTCATATGAGCCTGGAGTTTTCGGTGGAGAATTTGTTTTTTACTGTAAAGTCAATTTTAAGAAAAAATATAAACGCTTTTTAGATTATTTCTCATTGAGTTTCTGTAGTTTGTGTTTTTCAAGTAGTTTTTACCTTTCATATAGATTGTCAAAATTATTGCCACATATTTGTTCATAATATTTCATTATTTTAAGTATTTAGAATATGTATAGCATTGCCATTTCACTCAATAAATTTCACTGTTACCCATTGTTTACTTGGAATTATATAGTTTATGAATGTTCAGGGATTATTTAAATATTATTTTATTGCTGCCTTCTAATTGAATTCCATTGCTGTTAAATATATATGTGATTTGTATACTTTTCAGGTTGTTTAGATTTTTTTTTTTTTGGATCAGCAGGTAGTATGCTTGATAAATATTCTATATATTTAAATAAATGCTTATTTTACTGTTGTTGGTATGTTATTAAATCACATTGGTTAGATGAAATTAAGTAAAGATACTCATTTTTTGCATTCTTTAAATTCACTTATTCTCTGCCTACTTGTACTCTCAATTATTGAGAGAATATGGTGTTGAAATCTCTGATCATACCCGAGGAATCCAGGCTGTTTCTGTCCTATAGTTCTGTCATTTTTTTACATAAGATAACCCATCTTAAGGCTTGGATTTGGAGAATTCAGTGCATTCTTAAAACTCTTGGACTAAAAATGGCATGTATGGTTGATAGTTGTTGGCCAGAAAACATAACTCTGACCCAAATACAAGAGAAGCTGAGATATACAGTGGAAGGAGGAGAAAATGAGATATTTCTAAGAAAAATCATGTTTTTCACAATAAGTTTTACCAACAATTATTGATGGAAATGGTCCCAGATCTATTATGCTTTAGTAGATAGAACCGACTGTTTAAACTTCTCCCATGCTGTAAATTTTTAGATTTGTCCTATGTCTCACAACTCACAGCTTGGCTATACCAGTGGGTTGTCTATTTTGAAATATAAATGAGACTAATGTCTTTCAAATAACCTCTGGAATGAAAGAGGATCATCCTGTTGCAAGAAATGATATGATATAGTAATTAATTTTTTGTGCCATTATGTGCCAGTTTTTTAACTGTAGTATGTAACTACTTTTGATCTTTGCAGAACTCTATTTTTATCCCAATTTCTAAAATGAAGACACTGAAGTATAGAAATGGGAGTAGTATATACATGGAAAATAGGTATGAAATGGGCAGAGCAGTTCTTTGGATCCAGGTGCTGAATCCAAAACATGCCCAGGTCTATTCCCCAGGTGTTCTATGTTACTACTAAAATGTATTTCCCTTCAAATTCTGGCAGATGGATTTACAAGTAAAAAAAGATGGAAACACCTTATGAGTTAAAATTGCATTTAATTTATATTGATAAATTAATGTATTAATGAATAACTCTGGTATCCTAAAAATAGTCATATAGAAATTAATATACACTTATGTTTCAAGTATAAACATGTTAAGATAGCTTGCTGCAATTCATCTGAGGATAATCATGAAGAAAAAGGATTATTCTGTTTATATATGGTTCACTGTGAGACTGTGTATAATGTTTGCATCCCACCATGATTGAAACCTATTATCTCTCTTTCTCATATAGATTTATTTTTGTATAAATTATGATATATAGATTTCATATGGTTACAGATAGAGAGATGTGTACACACACACACACACGCATACACACACACACATGCTTTCCATGCTCAGATGACTCTCGGGTTCTTCAATCCCCAAACTGCTATGGGGGGAAAGAGAATATCTCCCTGAGATATTGGCACCTTGAATGATTGAGAGCTGATTCTTCCAACCTCCAGAGCAGGGTATTTGCCAAGAGTAACTGGCACTCTCTTCCCATTCACAATCACAGAGTGCTCTACCTGTGAAGTATGGTTATTATGTTTCTGTCATGAAGATGAAAGACCCATAACTCCAAAAGCCTCAGGCATGAGAGAGTTACTAAGATCTTTCATATAAGCGATGGAAACATAATTATCACTCTTCAAAGGTGAGGTTGAATTTATTTTTATTTCTTTGCAAAAGAAGTGAGTAAAGAGAGTGAAATAATAAGAGACACAAATTAACCTTGCCAACATGAATGAAAAAAATCAGCAGGGATGAATTAGGTGCTGCTCTAAATTGAACTGAAATCTCTTTTCAATGTTTGGTAGCTTTTGCTTAACTTTTGTTTTCACTTTTAAACAATAAACTCTCCAAGCTTCTGTGTACTTGAAAAGTTAAATACAATAAGATAGCTTTTATAGCATTGTAGGCCGTGTCAGAACAAGGAAATGCTAAAGATTATAGGAAAAATGATCTGTCATTTTGTACATTTTAGTTTCACTTTTAAACTTTATATCACATCACATATATCATTTTGATGTATTTCAATTCCTTTTTTTCCTTCTGATTTGACATTTTGCTCTCCTCTTTTCTTCCTAGCCTGTTTAGATGTTTCTCTCCTGTTTCTGTTGTATGCAATTAACACTAGAGCTGAGCTGTGTATTGTACTGTGCAGTTTTTATAGCCATGAATAGAATCAGAATCTGTGTCTGCTCTTTCAAGCTCTGAGAGTTTACACTTGATTTTAAAGCTTGACAATCACCTTTCATCAATTCTGTTTTCTAAAGGTAGTTCCAGACAAATATCAAGTCTAGAATAAAATCTACAGTATATGTCATGTAGATTGTAAGGCAATTAAAAGTGATTTTAGGAATATTTTCTTTAAGAAATTACCAAAATTATTCCAATAATGGGATATTCATGGTCTTTTTAAAAGAGTTCTTTGCTGTGACAGATGTGTAAAATGATACAAGACTTATATTGCAGTTACCTATCATAATATCTATTTCCACTTTCAATCTCTATCTTATCTCTACACTATTGCTGTTTTTATCTTCTGAAAATGTGCTGGTACATAATGCCCTTGGTTGTGAATTCAAACTAGTTCAATGACTTCAGTGGTATTAAAAAAAATCAAGTAAAAAGAATTTGACTCTCTTTACAACCTACCTAGAACTGACATTTTCAAAGGACTGAAGTTCAAGTCCAAATTAATGAAGCTGTAAAGGAAGAGGAATACATTGTAGCCACAGGGTATGTTCTCTGTTATTGAATAATGCTTATTTAATCCAATTTCAGGTCTTGGTCATATTTTCTGTAATGTTTGGTTGCTTCTCTATCATTAGTAAATAAGATAAAAGACAATCACTCAAGTACATATGTTTTTATGATGTTGCTATTTTTCAAAGAAAATAGATTCAATCCAAGAATTTAGAATTCCTAAAGACTTCAAAGCTTTAGGTAGAAAACAAATAGGAAGTTAAGGTGTAGCTTGTAAGACTGAACTGGTGATTAACAGGAGTCAAGCCTGTTGTACAATTGTCCCTCCGTATCCATAAGGAATTGTTTCCAACTTCTGCAGGTGCTCAAGTCCTTTATATGTAATGATATAGTATTTGCATATAATCTAGGTACATTCATCCCATATGTTTCAAATCATTTTTAGATTATCCATAATACCTAATTAAATGTAAATGCTGCAAATAGCCATCATATTGTATTTTTTTTTTTAGAGAACAATGATAGGAAAGAAAGTCTGTATATGTCACTACAGATAAGATTTTTTTCCCAAAATATTTTCCACATACAGTTGGTTGATTTAGTCAATCTAGAACCTATAAGATATGGAGTAACAACTGTATTTTGTTTTTTGTTGCTTGTCCAGACATCAATGGCACTTTTAAGGAGATGCATCTGCTTAGTAGCCTGATTTTCACAAAGAAATACCACAACACATATCCATCATTTGTGGATTTACCTATATGAATTAATTGGCTAATGCATAACATGAATTGCTCCTCATTGTGTTACATTGTTCTTACTTCCTCCTCTGTCCCTCTCCGGACCCTACAATTACTATAATGCTGTCTAACTGCTTCTGTAACCCCTCATTTATGCTTGGAGTTTGATTCATGTTTTCTTCTCTCCCAGCCAAGTCTTGACTATTCTTTGAGCATATGATCCTCTGTCCATTTTTGGCAACAATTCCACATATGATCCATACTAGTAGAAGAATGTAGAGAGCAATTGACCTGTTGTTTATACAGTCTTATGGTGTAAAGTATGAGATGTGTCCCTGTCTAACCAGATGTGTGTACAATACTGACATCCTGAGGAAGTACAAATTCTGCAGTATTTTTATTTTTAATTTGGGAAAACAGAGAGTAATCTGACATTTCTCACAACTCCTCCAGAGGGAATATAGGCAATAAGAAGTGAAGCTCTGACTGATCCCTGAGAACTGAACAAAATAATGAGAGCTAACTCACAAAAGGATCTCAACTTGAAGCCAGGCTAACTGGGAAATACCCCAGGAGTCCTCCCAAAATTTATGGTTCCTCTCTTTCCAGGCCAGATTGGACTCAGAATTAAGAAGCTTCTGGTAAATCACTTTGAAATATTCATTTATAAGTGGGAATAAAACTTGGACAGAGAAAAACAAGTTTTTGGCAGCCTGTCTTCTGAGTCAGATTAGTAGAGATAGGATTTCCCAGGGGAGAACTTCTTTAAATTCTCTGGGATTACCCTGCATCACTTTGGTTTTTCCAAATTATGCACACAGCTTTTTATTTATTTATTTGTTTGTTTGTTTGTATATTTTTTAATGGTATTGGGAACATAGTATTTTTCCCCTCAGTTGTTTTGTTAGCTCAGCTTTGAGTGCTAGAGGAGACTCATGGTTGCCAGCAGAGCTCATTTCTGTGTAATGATATAGTGAGTCTGGCGGGCCAGGTATCCCTGTGTTTTTATTTTGTTGTGATCTACACACTTAGGCACCACGTAGACTATTTCAACTCTTATCTTTGTACTTAACACCTTGCAAGTTTATGACTGAGCAATTTATTTTTACAAACAAATAACTTTGAATTCAAAAGTAAGGATGCTCTAAAAGATTGTAGAAAATACCATTCTGATTTTCCAAAGAATAAAGAGGAGGTCTTATTTATTTATTTATTTATTTGGTACTGAGGATTGAACTCAGGAGTGCTTAACCACTGGCCACCTCTCTAGCCCTTTTTTGTATTTTGTTTAGAGACAGGATCTCACTGAGTCACTGAGTACCTTGCTTTTTCTGAGGCTCGCTTTAAACTCCTGATCTTCCTGCCTCAGCCTCCCAAGTCACTGGGATTACATGCGTGTGCCACCATGCCCAGACAAGGTCTTTGTTTTTTAATATAGTAGCTTTAATATGATTTTTACTTCTGGTTGACTATATTGTAAGCATTTTCTCTCTTTCTTATCTATTCCCTCTAACTGAAATGGAGGTACTTAGGGAACAAATTCTGGGCTCTGAAAACTGGACACTGGCAGGCTGGTCTGCTTTGTGATTTTCTCCACCTCCATGAGCACACGGGCCTACTTCCCAGCCTAGAGCTGCTCAGCATCGGTTCAATGAGGTTTTCCTCTTGACTTCATATAAAACACCAGATGTGAGCCGCTTGAATTAAAGTGGGTTGGAAGTGCAAAAAGGCAGAAATAATAATTTAGCCAAATCACATCCCTTTCTTAAATCTTTGAATTTATTCTGTCTGTTTCATGTTTCTGGCATCGGTACACTTCTCTCCATTCAAATAATTAGAGTTTGCCTCACTGGTGAGGAGGCTGTGGCTTTGGCTTTACTTTTCTTCTGCTAGTCTTGGAGAAAATAAAATCCTCCCTCTTGGCTCCTTCAATATTCTTCTTTCTGATTTTTTGGCTAGTTCAAGAACAGAATAACTAAGTATATCAAGCTTGTCCTCTTGCTTTTGGTTGTGTAGACACTTTGCTGCACACCACTGAGACATATGCAAATGATAAGGGTGATTCCTTTAACCTAAGAATCACCTGGTACAGCAATCTAAGTTGCCTTAAGATCTGCTTATTTTGGATCAGAATAATGATGCACAGAAGTGCACTAGACCCTTTGCTTTTGGAAGAAGTGGAATCTGAGGAGTAAACAGCTGCTTCCCATCCCTTCTCCAAACCCACAGTGGCTTCTCAGAAGTCTTATGGGAGGCTCAGAGGTGGAACAAGTGGGTCTGGGCAGATTGACTGTGTTCTGTCAAGAAACTATCATTTCATCCTTTTGTGACCCAATTGGGAGGTGTTTGAACCTATTCTTTTCACCCATGATCTTCCAAGAGGCTATTCATTCAATATTTCCATTTGCTAGCCCTTTAGTCTCTCTGGAATTGAGGCACAATAGATCAGTGGGAAGATGGAATAAAGTAGAACTTTCAGCAATTCTATATCATGAGAATCTTACCCAATTATGGGGAGAAGAAGAGATGCTGTGGTCTTTGTGAGTCTACTTCATTTGAGGACCCTAAAGTTTTGTTATAGCTGTTACTATTCAAGGCCACAAAAGAATTATAACTTAGACCACATCATGGTTGATATGCCAAGATTTGTGACAGTGACTTTTGTAATTATAAAATTATTTTGAATTTGGAAAGAAGTTTACAAATTAAAAAGAAGCTTGTAAACATTCGCTCATTTTATGCATACACGTGCATGTCAATATATAAGAATCTGGAGAAGAAGAGATGCTGTGGTCTTTGTGAGTCTACTTCATTTGAGGACCCTAAAGTTTTGTTATAGCTGTTACTATTCAAGGCCACAAAAGAATTATAACTTAGCCCACATCATGGTTGATATGCCAAGATTTGTGACAGTGACTTTTGTAATTATAAAATTATTTTGAATTTGGAAAGAAGTTTACAAATTAAAAAGAAGCTTGTAAACATTCGCTCATTTTATGCATACACGTGCATGTCAATATATAAGAATCTGGATGAACGGCAATAGCTTTGAGGGGTGTTTCACATCCACAAAGTGGAAGATGTTGGGATTCTTAGAAATCATAACAATGTTCAAACAAGTTGGTTACGTTGACTAGTGGAATCTCTCTCAAAGGTCAGAAGGTTCCCTAGATAACACACATAATAATTTCCATTATCTAAGATTTTAGCCTAACCTCATTATTCCCACTATCTAGAATTTTAGAGGAAGAGGGATGGATTTTACTCACAGGGAGTTAAGGGTGATGACCATTAAAAAAAATCTAGTCCATGGAGAGTTGGGTAGGCTTGTTGAGGGCAGAACGGGTCTCTGATATGGAAAATATCAGAGATATAATGCTATTTGTGCTTATTTTTCTCTTTGGCAAGACAAATCGGACAGAAAGAAAATAACTTTTGGACTAAAGCAGAATCTTAATAAAAGCTACAGTAACAATAAATTGGAAGCAGAGTTTAATTATTGTTTTTCTCCACATGATTCGCTCTCTGCTTTCTTTGTAAACTTCCTAGCACTTAGTTTTGATTCTTCTTTTATCCTTCATCTACTGATGCTATTTACATACATAATTGTGATGTGTTTACCGTATTATTGAAATAGAACTGGATTTTAATTAAATATCAATTCAGGATCACAATCTCAAGCTACTTGCCAACCCTGATGGTGATCAATAGAAAGTGTCGAACAAAGAAGATAAATAGATTTTCTGAATATTCAAATATTTTTCATTTCCCTGACTTCTTCCTTCTCTGTTTTCCCTGCCTCCCACACGACCTACACTTGTTCACTCATTCCCTTTCTTCATTCCTCCACCTGCTCAATTTTTCACATGATGCATAAATTTAATTTCCTGTGCATGTTTTCTATAGCGTGCATTCAAACCCTAGAAACTGGAGATGTTGTCTGCCAGATCATCATGTTTGCTAATTCACAAATCTACTTCCAGTTGCCAGTTCCTCTGGATTAGGCATCTTTGAAATGGTTTTCTATTAGAGGCTTGTTTCAGAATTATAAAATGTTATTTGCTTGATTGTGTATTTATTTACAACAATTAATTCACCCTGAGCTTTTATTTGGAAAAATCCATTGCCTGCAAGAAGTAAACAGTTCTAAGTGTTCTAGAATATTAGATGTAATTATGCCTTTATTTTTATAATGATTCACCACTCCTTCCGAGTTTAGCATTTTGGTTGATTTAAGTCTTGCAGAAATTAAAACTCTTTGTGAAAAATGTTGCTTAGAAAAATTGAGGATTGTGAATTTCAAAGGCCATGCTGAATTGGACATATGTTTTATGGAGTGAAATATTTGCCTGTATACTACAATAACAAGGTCATGATAATTTATTCATTTTGCACTAATTTTCTTCTTGTACTTATGCATTCATATGTTTTTGCAATATTATCTGAGTATGAAAAGAATTGAAAAGCAATTTGAAAAGCAATTCAATATCACATTTTGGCAGGAGTAGTCCATTATTCCATCAAGCCATAAATCTGAGTTCACTTTTAACCTGAATACATAAACTCAACAGAATTTATTGAAATACCGATTCAAATTATGTGTATAATGATTAAGAAATTTCTATATTCTATCCCCTTCTTCACATATGAAAACACACCCAGGTGTATATGTGAGCAGGATAATTAGACTGGTAATATGGTTCTGGATTTTAAATTTTCTTCTTTTTCTTAATAACAGGTGTCCTTCAAATTTCCCTATGCTTACCCACTTTTGCCTTCATCTGACTGAGATTTTTAATATTCTCTTCTTTCTTCTTTGCTTGCTTGGAAATACTCCACCTTTCATACTAACAATTTCCAGGGCAATTTGCTGACTGATTTTTTGTACTTCTCCTGCTTAAGTCTTTTTCTTGGCTCTTGGGACACATGCGCAATTTCCTTAAAGAAACAATGTTTGCCACGTGCAGTGGAGCATGCCTGTAATCCCAGTGGCTTGGGAGGCTGAGGTAGGAGGATCATGAGTTCAAAGCCAGCCTCAGAAAAAGAAAGGCACTAAACAACTCAGTGAGACCCTGTCAAATACAAAATAGGGCTGGGGATGTGGCTCAGTGGTCTAGTGCCCCTGAGTTCAATCCTGGTACCCCCCCCATTCCCTCCCCAAAAGACAACAAAATAGAAAGAAACTCATCATTATATACAGCCCTATATGCAGCTATACACATGGCTCATGCTAATTATTTTTCACTAATAAACAATGAATACTTAGAAATCACTACGTTTATGATTTCTACTCCTCACTAGTCCATGTGTGGATCTGTTATTTTGCTTCACCACTTTCCTGACATATAGAGACTGGTTCTCTTCTCTTTTCCATCTCCTATGTTACAGCCTTTTCATGGCACTGGGAAAAGCTACAGGGATTACTGCCTGTGTGGACCATGGCTGATGTGCATGGATAGAAATTATTCATAAACTTTTTTGATAAGTAGATGTGTCTAATTGCTACTAACCAATGTAGCTATAACATTTTAATAATTTGTGAAGTGAATAAAGTAAGGATGAAATATTTGTGTGTAATTCTGAAGTATTTGATTGTCATATAAAACAGAAGTGTTACTAATAGCCATTAATATACTTATTAAAGAAAAAAAGTAACAGGTAAAAAGTGGAATTTGAGAAAGCATTTAGGAATGGAAGACAAAAGTATTACTGATGAATGTTAGACCTGGAAGGGTAGAAGACTTGGAAAATGGCAAACCAACTGAGTGAAGACATTCAAACCATGATGTTTTAAAAAACATTATAGAGGATAGATTTGGAAGTAATAGAGACTTTTTTTTCTGATACTCCGACTTTTTAAAAAATCACAAGTAAATGATATGTGACATTTGCATTTGATTGAATAGTGCAAGAAAGATAGAAAAGGGGTTGAAGAGTAGAAGAAATGGACACATGGAATAGAGATTTTGATATGGACACATGGAATAGAGATTTTGAACAATGTTAGCAAAACAGATCCTCAAACAAAATAAATGTTCCAACTACTACCTGGAAGAGCGTTGGGTAGAAGTCACTTTAACAAAACAGTTGCATTTTTTACTCATCATTGCTGGCTGTAGAGTCTGAGCTTCCTAAACATTCAACTTCATCTATACAACCATTTTAGTAAGTTATCCAGTAGGTTTCCAATCATCTGCCTCCTCCATACAGTTCTGAGGATGAAGAGGAGTTAAATGATGATATGTGACATTTGCATATGAGTAAATAGTGCAGGAGGATAGAAAAGGGATCGAACAGTAGAAGAAATGGTGCAGGACACATGGAATAGAGCTTTCAAATAATGATAGCAAAACAGATCCTGGAGAAAAATTTTAAGACAGTTGAAACAGTGGTATCATGTAGAATATTGATTCAACTTAAAGCAAAAACAGATCATCTTCTTCTTCTTCTTCTTCTTCTTCTTCTTCTTCTTCTTCTTCTTCTTCTCCTTCTCCTTCTCCTTCTCCTTCTCCTTCTCCTTCTTCTTCTTCTTCGTTAATAAACATTGACAATGAGAGTAGTAGAACACTACTGAAATAATTGGGAAGGAGGATGTAGTTCATTCATTCACAACAAGATTTTATCCTGTTCATTTGCTGCAGGTCACTGTTGGGGTGATGGCATGTCTTGGTCATTTTTGCCTTAGACTATTTCATAAACAAAACATGACTCATTTAAGTGCTACTGATATTTTTTTTTCAAAAATGGAAATAAAATATAAAATGAGTCACCCAGTAGCAGGTAAACCTTACCACTTAGGAGCAGAGATTTATAATCCCTCTGTGCAGCCCTCGCTTCACAGACATCTAGCATACACTTCCCCCACATTTCAGCGTATGTAGGTAGTCAGTTAGCTGTTTCTAAATGTGAAAAGATAAATTTTCAACATAAGTGACTTTTACTGGTTGATATTTGAGATGCTTATATACACATGAAAATATTTAATCCAGAAGCTAATTGAGTAATTTAACTTGCCTGCTTAGAAAATTAATTTTGCTTTCTTTTTTTGTTGTTGTTAATAGAAATGATAATTGTTTCCTACATGAGACCTTTTCCTCCACCTCTTCTCTGTAGGTCTAGATTTAAAAGCAGATAATTACTGTATAAACCATTAATCTTCATGTATGGACAGGAAACAGGTAAACTATGGAATCATGAAAGTCTAAAAGTCATCCATTAACTCAACAGCCAGTAGATGGACAGAAGGGGAGGGGGGAGAAAGAGAGAGAAGGCCAGAGGGGGTGGGGAGCATGAATAGTTAAATTGTGGTCACATAAGAAAAATAAAAAGATTTCTGACTTTTTCACACTTGAAATACTCTATTCTCAGGAAGAGTAATTGTCTCACTTTATTCAAAGCAAAATGAAGTAAAAGGTTGATACATTAATATTCCAGATCCGTATTACAGATAAATTCGCATGTCAAATCTTCCCAGGACTAGGGTTATCTTCTTTTACTAGAATGAAATAATATAAAGCAAAATATATATAGTTTTATATTTCAGAGAAAATCCTGTGATAATCCACTCAGGATCACTGAGATTGAGGATAATTTGTCTCTAAATAAACATGTTTACGCCTCAGACATGAGGTGAAATCACACATCTGTGAGCAGCTTGCCTCATGCATAGGATAATCCTGCCTCAAAACATTGTCCTAACAAATTTGACTTGCCAATTGGAATGCTTATCATGAGATCTACTTCTTTATGTGTTAAAACATGAGAAAGTACCTCCTTAAATGAAAATATGAACCCAGGAGAATGGATTCATTAATTCCTTGTACTTTCATGAGGAACACAAAACCAAGAGATAAAAATGCCACTTGGATGACTGAGAAGAGAATTTTGTCAGTCAGTGTGATGGGTAACAAATCATTTTATTAGTTTCTTTATACATCTCTATGGCTATTATTATGCCCATTTTACAGATGAAGAAAATATGAGATCAATTGTCTTCCCCCAAATCAATAACCACTAAGTCTGATTTTTTTTCATATTTCCATGCAATGAGTGCTATTTTTTTGTATTGGTATAATAAAAATAAATATTTGGTGGTTTTAAAATCTTATTGCCAGATAATATATTATGGGGAAAACTTACCCATCTAAGAATGATATCTTTGGTTTAAAATAGCCTCAGTAATATTTAGAGCTGCACTCTTGTAACTGCTAAAGAACCTGCTCCTCATGATGTTTTCTCCTTTTAGAACATGAGGGGGTGGAGACAGAGAGTGAAAGGTGACTGGAAGGTAGGAGTCACATCAGTTTACCTGAGAACAGCAAAGTGTTCGTGGGAAGTTAATGGATGTCAGAAAGAGGATAAGGCTGGGCAGCAGGAGCTGGAATTCATCAAAGCAACATGCTGCTTCTTTTGCTTCTGGAGGAGTATTTACAGAAACAAGAGGGGTTTACATAGAAAGTCTATGCAATAACAATTTTCACGTCCATGGCTGTGGTAATTTTTTTGATAATTTGTGTTAAAAAGAAATTTGAGTTTATCTAAAAGAGAAGGCTGAGAGGATGACTTAATTACTATCTTCAAATATATGAGGGATTGTTACAGCATTTGGAAGATGACAACCAGCTGTTCTCTGTCTCCAAAGAGGAAAACAAGAGAAAATGAATTTGCAAAGTGGCAAAGACTTAGACTGAAGACAAGAAAGAACATGATTATTATATATTTTCTTAACCATGGGATGTTAAATGCTTAAAGGGTAACTTGGAGGGGAGGGGAAAACTATGGACTTTTCTAAACTGATGTTCACAGTACACGTCACTTGGTTCGCTCCTTCCTGCGCCAAAGCTATACAGTACCGAGGACAAAATCATTAGGATCCCATTTGAAACAGTCTTGCTACCACTTGAGCTACATGATTTTTTTCAAAGGTTTTTTTTTTTTTTAAATCAGTAAGTCTGATTAAAATAAACTCAGAAGTTTATTTTTTAAAATAATTCCAGGTAGAAATTAGTTTTTCCACATTTGGATTATGACATTGACACCAGAATGTAATATTCATTTTATGTCTACTAAGTCTCCATTTTGAACTTTTACAATTATAAAAGAATGCCCCAGTAGTCTTAGTGAAACTCTGGGCAAGTGTACTGTGCTATCTGCTCTAGTAAGACTTTTACATGACCTCTTAATGATTTGGTGGATACGAAGCTCATGGAAAACTGAATCTTCAAGCTGTAACTCTTCTACAGAGACTGGGAAAGATTCTGTAAGATGTTTGATCATTTTGTCAGTGTGTTTGTATTTTTAAGTTCTAATTGATAAGCTGATCAAAGTGATGCAGAATCACCTTGGGAGACTCCTCACTTTGAGGAGTCACTTTGACCCTCTAGTCAATGTAACTAATGTGACTGGGGGTGGTGCTGCCTGCTTGTAATCCCAGTGACTTGGGAGGCTAAGGCCGGAGGATTGTGAGTTACAGGCTAGCTTCAGCAACCTAGCGAGGCCCTAAGCAATTTAGTAAAACTCTGCCTCCAAACAATAAATAAAAAGGGCTGGGGATGTGGCTCAGAGGTAAATTGCTCCTGGGTTCAATCCCGAATACATCACATACACACAAAATTAATGTAAACTTTTTAAAAGAAGAATTTGAAACTGTTGGAATTAAACATGGGGTCTTTCATTACCTTAAACTCAGTTATTTTTTATACTTTTGCTGTTCTATTTTAATAAATGTATGTAGTATATAAGTGCATATTCAATAAGAACTGTTTAATGAATAAATAAGTACATACTTTAAACAATACAGCATAGTTACAGGTAAATTTTCTTGATTTTCTGTCATCAAAAGATAAGTTTCAAAGTATGTTTTTTCTTTAAAAATGTGTGTTTTTTAAAAAAATCAGTTGTGTACAAGAGCGTTTTATCGTTTTTAATTCTCAAGACAAATACACAGCCCTCTACCCACATCCCACCCTGCTTCAATGATATTTCTGATAACCCACTCATTTTCCCCTTACAGGAAATTAATAGCTCAGAATAGACCCTCCTACAGAATTTATCATCACTAATAGATATTTTAGAGTAGAGAGCTAGAGACACTAGCAAGCAAGTTTTTGAAACCTTGAATGATTTACTTCCTACAAAATGGAACTTGTGTTTTAACTAACAGTTTTACTTGCATTATACTTCAAAAAACAAGATATCCAGGGCTTTGAGATGTAATGTTAGGTCATTTATTCTTTGACTTTCTATTCTTTTGATGAATGAGCTTAATGAAATAAACTTTCCTCTTAGCACTGTCTTCAGAGTGTCCCAGATGAAATTCCTATTAAAATCCCAATGACATTTTTCATAGAAATAGAAAAAGCAATCATTAAATTCATTTGAAAAAATAAGAGAACCAGAATAACCAAAGGAATCCTTAACAAGAAGAGTGAAGCAGGAGGCATCACAATACCAGAATTTAAACTATAACACAGAACCATAGAAACAAAAGCAGCATGGTATTGGCACCAAAACAGATACATAGACCAATGGTATGGAATAGAAGACACAAGAGACAAACCCATAAAAATACAGTTATCTTGGACTGGGGTTGTGGCTCAGAGGTAGAGTGCTTGCCTACCACATGTGAGGCACTGGGTTCAATCCTCAGTACCACATAAAAATAAAATAAAGATATTGCATCCACCTCTAACTAAAAAATAAATATTTTTAAAAATCCAGTTATCTCATATTAGACAAAGGTTCCAAAAATATTCATTGTAGAAAAGAAAACATCTTCAACAAATGGCATTGGGAAAAGGAAATTTATATGTAAACAAAATGAAATTAAACCCCTATCTCTCATCCTGCATGAAATTCAACTCAAAGCGGATCAAAGACTGGTACTAGAATGGAGACCCTGCACCTAATGGAAGAAAAAGTAGCCCCAAATCTTCACCATTTCCGCTTAGTACCTGACTTCCTTAACAAGACTCTTACAGTGCAAGAAGTAAAATCAAGAATAAAAAGCGGGATGGATTCAAACTAAAAACCTTCCTCTCAGCAAAAGAAACAATAACGTGAAGATAGAGCCTACAGTATGGGAGAAAATCTTTACCACGTGCAACTCAGATACAACATTAATCTCCAAGGTACAAAAGGAACTCAAAAAATTCAACCACCTCCCCCAAAAACCCCACAAAAAATAAATTGGCTAAGGAACTGAATAGACACTTGGCAGAAGTATGATGGATCAACAAATATATGAAAAAAAATGTTCAACATTTCTGGCAATTAGAGAAATGCAAATCAAAACTATCCTAAAATTTCATCTCATTCCAGTCAGAATGGCAATTATCAAGAATGCAAGCAATAAATGCTGACAAAGATATTGGAAAAAAGGGTCACTCATACATTGCTAGTGGTAATGCAAATTGGTGCAACCATTATGGAAAGCAATATGGAGATTCCTCAGAAAATTTGGAATGGAACCACCATTTGACCCAGCAATCCCATTCTTCTGTTTATACCCAAAGGACTAAAGGTCAGCATACTAAAGTGCCACAGCCACATCAATGTTTATAAAAGCTTAATTCACAATAGCTAAACCTTGGAACCAACCTAGATGTCCTTCAACAGATGAATGGATAAAGAAAATGGGGTATATAAACACAATGGAATATCACTCAGCCTTAAAGAAGAATGAAATTATGGCATTTGCCAGTCAATGGATGGAACTGGAGAATACCATGCTAAGAAAAAGAAGCCAAACCCAAAAAACCAAAGGCAGAATATTTTCTCTGATATGCAGATGCTAATTCACAATAAGGGAGTGGGGCTAGGAAAGAATGAATTAACTTTGGATTGTGTGGAGGACAGTGAGGGGAGGGGTGGGGGTGTGGGAGTAGGAAACATAGTAGAATGAATTGAACATTACCTTATATAAATATGTGATTACACAATCGGATGATTTTACAACATGTACAACCAGAAGAATGAGAAGTAATACCTCATTTATATATGATGTGTCAAAATGCATTCTACTGTCATGTATAACTAATTGGAACCAATAAAAAATAAAATATAAATAAAAACCTTATATTGAAAACAAAAAAAAAAAAACATATCATCAACAGTGGGGGGAGGAGAAGAGATGGAAAGGGTAAATACTGGGGACTGACTAGAACAAATTATATTTCATGTCTTTATAATCATATCAAAATGATGCCTAATGTTATGGATAACTAAAAAGAATCAATAAAAAGAAAAAAATAAGATATCATAGTTCATCACTATTGACAGTAGCTATTCCTATATTCCATGTATATGAAAAGGAGTGGCACTATAGTTTCATAAACACAGTGATGTTACTTTTTCTCCTTAAGAGAATCTGTATTTCACTTCTTACCATAAAATGGCCCTCCATGCTCTTTTTTACATCAATATGAGTTGTTTACCTGTCTGCTAATAGCAATTAGATTTCTTGTTAATGATCAGTTTGTAATTGAATGCTGCTAGCTAGTCATTAAAACCTAAGAGATCAGAAGAAACAATTTCTCAGGCTCATGGCACCTTGCTCTGGAGGTTTTAAAAGTAGCTCCATGGATACATAGATCTTCCTTTGAAATTTGCTCCTTAAGTAGAAGGGTGGTCAGTTACTAATGCTTTGTTCCTAATACCTAGGCCATTAAAATAAGTCTTTTCCTTGTAGGATGTCCATTTTAAGAAAGCTAAGAGACATCAATCCCATGAGATGTACTGACAACAAGGAGAACCCTACAATGTTTTAATTCTTAACTATACATATTTACTAAGGTGTTTTATATCATATCCTATGCTTATTGGGAACTAAGCTATTAGGATGGGAACTCAATAAGCATATGTTTTAGCCAGCTTTTCTTTTCTGTGACTAAAGGACCCAACCAGAACAATTGTAGGAGAGGAAAAGTTTATTTGAGGGCTCCACGGTTTCAGAGGTCTTAGCCCTTAGAAGGGTGGCTCCATTCCTGCAGGCTGGAGGTAAGGAGACCATCATGGAAGAAGAGTATGGCGGAGAGAAGCAACTCACATGATGATAAGAAAGGAGAGAGAGAGAGAGAGAGAGAGAGAGAGAGAGAGAGACTCTACTCTCCACATATAAAATATATACCCTAAAGCCACGCGCCTATTCCCACCTCCTCTGGCCACATTCTACCACTCCAGTGACAACTCAGTTAATCCCTATCAGGGGATTAATCCACTGATTGTGTTAAGATTCTCAAAATCCAACCATTTCTCCTCTGAACCTCTTGCATTGTCTCACATGTGAGATTTTTGGGAATACCTCACATCCAAACCACAACAGCAGAGGATAATCAACATTACCATGGCTTCCTAACATCCTTTCCTAGAAAATTCAGTGTTTTGTTCTTCATAAGGTGGCATTTCAAACTATTGTTTTTTCCCTCAATTTCTAACCTATGGGTTCTATCCCCTCACAGCATATTTGGAGAGGAAATCAAGACAATAGAGGAAAAGTATTATCTTTTCACCCTAGTCCCATGGCAGAATAGAGGAGGCTGGTTGAGAGTTGTCCTTCCTGTAGGACACTGGAAAGATATCCAGTGACAGTCTTTCTTTTAGTTTGCAGAATCAACAAGCATCTAAAGTTCTCTAATCCATTTGTCAATACACTTTTTTTTTATTTGGTACTGGAGATGGAACTCAGGGGCACTTGGCCATTGAGCCACATCCCCAGCTCTATTGTGTATTTTATTTAGAGACAGGTTCTTGCTGAATTGCTGAGCACCTTGCTTCTGCTGAGGCTGGCTTTGAACTCAAGATCCTCCTGCCTCAGCATCCCAAGCCACTGGGATTACAGGCATTTGCCACTGTGCCTGGCCCCAATAAACTTCTTATGTGGGAAACTGAGACATACCACCAGTTTTTTCTAGGAATTATGCCTTGGTTTGCAAACATCTGAATTCACAAAGCACTTTTTTCAAACTCCAAGATATATATATATATATATATATATATATATATATATATATATATATATATATATATATAAAATTTTATGACATCATAAAATATACTTTAGTTTTATTTAATTATATTGTTCTGTGTAACTGAATAGAAATAAAACCAGTAAGAACAAAATGATTTTTCATGACTTCCCAATCACCACACCAGGTATGCTTAAATTTTTCCTTTTTCATTATCTCAACCTCTTTATTAAATCAACAACTCTTTAAGATTTCGTATTATATTATTAGGGGAATAGATAACTGAATCATGATAGATATTTACTATGGATTTACACAATGGTTAGAAATAATGAAATGGATAACCATGCAGTACCATCTTCGCTTTTTAAAGGGTAGTTAGAACTGTATCCATACTATTAACGTAAGTTAAATACACATTCATGTACAGTTACACATAGAAATACAATGTGCAAAGAAATTTTATATACATGACGTCATGTATTGATATTTTAATAGATTCCTAAGTGAAGGAGGGGGATGAATTCAGGGTTAAGGATTCAGGAAAAAAACAAAAAGAATTGAAAATAAATAAAAGGGCTTTAAATGGACCAAGGGTGGCAGTGTGCCAACAGCTGAGGATTATCAGGATTATGATTAATTAAACTTTCCTCACTAGTAGAACAAATTTGTTTTAATGTTGCCCTTCTGGAAAGACTCCTGAACTGAGCCAGAAAATGTTAGTCTTTCTTCTGCCAAATTTGCTCTAATACTGATTCTCCTTTAGTCAATATGAAGAAAAGAGATTTCCTATCTTACACCACAGGTCCTGCTGGTGTTCACTTGCGTTTTTGGGTGTCTGCCTGGATTTGCTGATCTTGTGGCGGTAACAGAGCACGTGATGTTGGGGTAGGTATGACTATGCTCCAGGATCACTGCTTCCCACCTTAAGTATCAGGTGGTGTCAGAGGCTTGGTTAGCGCTCCAGGAATTGTTTTTTATTGTGAATAAACTCTCAGGACAGACTTGACTTCCGCCTTGCTCCTGATTCACTACTCTTGCCTGCTTTGTCACTCAGCTCTGAGGTCCACCTAACTTCCTTTCACCTGCTTGGTTCTTTGACTTGTTATTGTTCTTTGACTTTGGGATGACTGTGGCCTGGATGGGATCTTCTTGGATATATTTGGTGTTGGTGGATATATTTGTGGCTGCTACTCCTTAAAAGCATCTGTACAGAGAAATGATTCTAATCCACTGCCCTGAAATCCTTAGGTGCTGCCATACCACTCTAGTTCATTTTAGCATCCTTGCCTCTGTTGGGTTAAGCAACTTACAATAGGAACTTGATAACTCTGATGAAATCTTGGATTGAACTAAATTATACCAAGCAATTCCCATTTGGTACATCTCTATAGTTCCAATGTACTTACTTTCCTGGTGGAAGGAAATCCTATTGGATACATGACTGGTACTCTATCTAAATTAGCTTTTCAAGACAAAATTTTCTCATACTCTCAGTTTCTTATAATTTTAAAAGTGCCTAAGTACATACTCTATGACAGCTTGACTGTGCTGGGAATTGAACCCAGAGCCTCTAGCTTGTTAGACTAGCACTCTACCACTGAGCTATACACCCTTAAGTCCCTGTACTAAGATTTAAAAGGAAGAAAGGACTACAGAGGGAAGAAGGCTGTGAGCTCTCATGTATTAAAATACTTTATGCTCTTCCTCATGTTTTTTTCATGTACTGTTCTCTATATGTATTATAATCTTTTAATTTTTTATATTTATTCATTTGTACACTTAATAAAACAGTATAATTTGATCAGTTTAATTCCCCTGTACCTTCCATTTTCTTCCCCACTCTTCCCCTGATCCCCTTCCTTTATTTTACTGGTCTCTTATTTTTTAAAACTTGTTCTAATTAGTTATACATGAAAGTAGAATGCATTTTGACACACTGTACACAAATGGAGCACAAGTTCTTATTCCTCTGGCTGTACATGGTGCTGTCACACCAGTAGTGTAATAGTACATGTGTATATGGTAATAATGTCTGTCTGTCTCATTCTACTATCGTTCCCATTCCCACCATCCCACCCTTCCTCTCATTCCCCTCTGCAAAATCCAAAGTTCCTTCATTCTCCCCCAACACACTGCTTATCAGAGAAAACATTCTGCTTTTGGTATGTTAGGACTGGCTTATTTCACATAGCATGATATTCTCTAGTTCCATCCATTTACTGGCAAATGCAATAATTTCATTTATCTTTAAGGCTGAGTAATATTCCATTGTGTATATATATATACTACATTTTCTGTATCCATTCATCTGTTAAAGGGTGTCTAGGTTGGTTCCACGGTTTGGCTATTGTGAATTAAGCTGCTATAAACATTGGTGTCGCTGTGTCACTGTAATATGCTGATCTTAGGTCTTTGGGTTTAAACAGAGGAGTGGGATAGCAGGGACAAATTGTGATTCCATTCCAAGTTTTCTAAGGAATCTCCATTTTTCTTTCCAAAGTGGTTGCACCAATTTGCATTCCCACCAGCAATGTATGAGTGAATTATTTCCCTTTATCCTCATAAAAACTTTTATTGCTTGTATTCTTGATAATTGCCATTCTAACTGGAATGAGATGAAATCTTAGAGTAGTTTTGATTTTCATTTCTCTAATTGCTAGAGATGATGAACATTTTTAACCTTTTAATTTTATTTATGTGTATATATCTTACGGAGGTCAAATTCCTTCTAAAACAAAGAATATTAAACCAAATCTATGTGTAACAAAATAATTGCAATTCAATCCAATGATTACAAATACCCAAAGTAACCAAATTAAAGTTTTTTCTAATAATGTTATTTGTGCTTATAAGATTCTTATCAGTTTTTTTAGATTCAAGTTTTCTAGATTTCCCTTGAGTAAATAAATTCTAGAAAAAGAAGTATTTAATTAGAAGCTATAATGTATTTATATTCTGTAATACCACAACATAATGAAGAATTTACCTTATTGTAAATCTGAAGTAAGTAATATTTTCAGGATATTTTTATAACCTGTATCAAGCACAAGGTACATTTTTAAGGCCCCTCGACTACAAGCTCAGGATTTCTTTAACTGTCCCTTAGTGTGCATTTTTATATTTTATTTCATATTCAACTCTTTCACTCTAAATTCAGTACTGTGATTACTACTCATCTCAGTTGAATTTCAATGCTAGCCTTTCCAATTGTTTCCTAAATGCTCAATTCCTTACTTATGTGCAGTAGATTTCTCATACCTCATAGAATTCCAATCAACGTTCCTCAGGGCACTTTGCATTTTTCAAAAGCTTTCCCCCCCCCCAAAGTAAAAAATGCTTGCATTGTTTCTCTACATAAACAGCATACTCTCTTGAGCATTTCAAATCAAATAATAAGTTGATAACTAGATTCGAGATGCTCCCAAGCTTCAATCTGATTTATCATACTTGGCTGAGTTTTTGGGAAAAGTTCCAGGAAATATATAAATAACAAAACAGCAACAACCAAAAAAGTTCTTCCCTATAAAAACTAGAAAAGGAAACTCTTAGAAACAGAAAACAATGTAATGAGGACAGAACTTTGACTCTTCCCTGTAATTAAATTGCTATTATCCTAATCAATATCAGTGTAATTAAAATCTTTCACCATCAATATTCCAGCCTTTTCATGACTGTTCACTGTTTTATGTTAAGAAAAGTTACTCCTTTCAGTTTCCTTACAGGTTGTTTTCACTTAGAATGCATCATCTGAAAGAATGAGTGCATACCAGTTTTTGAGAAAGAGGGAGAAAGAGAAGGGAGGGAAGTTGAGAAGATACAAAAGGTGGTAAAGAGAGAGAATAAATCACAATTAACAGACGGCTTTGATCACTAGTTCCATTCCTTAGATACTTGCTCAATCCACAACATATTTTTTTCTTAGTAGATATGACAAAGAAAACTATTTTGTCTATATGTAAAACATGAGTATATCCAATTTACAAGAGTCTCAAGGACTTATAAACATTCAAGTATGTGTTCAAGGCTAGGGAAGTAAAGCTAATGATGAAAGTAAATGTATTTTCTGCTTTCAGGACACTTATGCTCTTGACTAAAGTCAAGATAAGATATCAATGGGAAAAGCAAAGCATTGCTCTGGTTGATAATTTTGTCAGTAGAATGTTAAACAATAGAATCAGTATAAGTGCTCATTGTTTTCTTTGTGTTTGAAGAACCTGCATTTTTTTTGTCTCTGAGTTGGCATTTCACGTCACATAGCTTTTCTTACTTTATGTTCCGAGGACATAATTTTGAGGTCTAAAGATATTTTTTCAGAAATTTACAGAATGATATTTAAAATTATGAATTTGTTGTCAAGTTTAAAAATTGAGAAAATTTTCAATAATTGCAAATTTCTGAAATTTTTTTCAAACATGTCAATGATCCATTGAAAGCAAGCCTGAGATTCCACATGGAAATGACTCTAGAGGAATAAAAGTTCTCCATTTAAATTGGGTTTATAGTCTCTAATAATGTATAGCTTCCTCCAGGCTTGTTTTATTTTTTCATTTATATTAATGGCTACAGGTTATGGATTCACAAGCCTTACCTACACCTTAGAGTCATATGGAGAGAGAATTATGAGAGTGGAACCCCAGGGCTCCCTCATGCTGAATCTTAGCCATATATCTTTGAACTGTGGATTTATGGGTCCAGTAAGACTAATCATTGGAGTGTGTGTGTGTGTGTGTCTATTTATGCGTGTGTGTGTGGGTGTGTGTGTGTATGTGTGTGTACATATACATAAATGTATATATATATATATATATATATATATATATATATATATATATATATATATAGGCTATTTTTTAAAATTTTTTATTAGATCATTATAGTTAAACAGAGTAGTTGGGTTCATCTTGACAAAATTGTACATGCATGCAATTTGATTTCAGTTCATATATCACCCATTTGCCCTCCCTCCTCCCTCCCTTCATGCTCTATCCTCTACTCCAGTGATCTTCCTTTTGTTCATCTATTTATTTTTTATTGTTTTTTTTTCTCCTTATACATAAAGGTGAAATTCCTTGTGGTATATTTATATATGCACATAGCATCAACCTTTTAAAAATTCATTATACATTTCCTCCCCTTTCTTATCCCTCCTCTCTCTCTCTCTCAATCTCCTTCTACTTAACTGTTCTTTCCTATATATCTGTGTGATATCCGATCTACCTCTCTGCTTTCTTTGTTCTGCTCTTTCACATATGAGGGAAAATATTTGACCCTTGATTTTCTGTGTCTGGCTTATTTCACTTAGCATGATGTTCTCCGTTTCTATCCATTTACTAGCAAATGCTATAATTTCATTCTTCTTATGGCTAAGTAAAACTCTGCTGTGTATTTTTACCACAATTTCTTAATCCATTCATCTATTTATGGGCATCTGAGTTGATTCTATAATTTGGTTATCATGAATTGTGCTGCTATAAACATTGAAGTGAGTGTATCAATTTAGGATGCTGATTTTAGTTCTTTTGCATAAATACCAAGGAGTGAAATGCCTGGGTCATAAGGTGGTTTCACTCCTAGTTTTATGGGAAATCTCCTTATTGCTTTCCAGAGTGGTTCATAAGAGTTAAGCAGGTTGTTTTAATTTAACTGTAGTTGAGGACCATTGCTATGAAATTTGGGGGTTTCATTGGTTATTTTATATTTTCAATGGTAGAAACATTAAAAGACAGCATTCTCTTCTGTGTTTTTTTTTAACCTGGATTTAATTTGTAGCACTAATATGGAATATACAACATATTGTCTAGTATTTATTGAGACTGGAAAAAGTATTCCTCCTTATATGACCTGGGCTCTGGTCACAACCCTGTTGTCCAGAGCCTCATAGAGATTTTTGTACCCAAAAATGACTCAAGGAGAGTGATTCTGCTTATTAAACTCATAGAAAATTGATGTATTTATTAATTTATAGCTAACCATTTATAATGAAAAGATAATTTACAAAGGAGTATTTTTGTTGTGGGTCAAATGTCTCTAGGATAAAGGTCTACATGGGGTGTCAAATTATGATCACAAGACTGTGAGGTTGGTATCAGAACAAAAAATATGAAGGCCAGCGTCCATACTTGTTGACTGAACTGACGGGAACATGAGTGGCTACTACTCAGGGCTTCCTGGACACCTATGTCACCACAACCATAGTGGATGTCCTGTGTGTTTGACTGTGTGAGAGCTTCCCAGGCCTTCTTGGGCTTTTGTCTGTGGATGCTTGATAGTATGGACTTTTTCACCAGATGACACATTTCCTCCAGTACAAATTTACAAATTGAACTTAGATATAAAATCTGATTTAAAGTTCTGTGGGTATCTCACTGTAAAACTTTGTATGCTACAATAATATGAATGATCTTTTCATAAATGAGGATCTGTTATACTTTCCTGAAGTAGAAGTTCTTTGAGGGTAAAAATATAATATACTTTAAAATTCTCTTTAATTGTCACTCGTGCTGTTCGTCAACCCTACTGTCAGGACATAACTCTGGGCATAGGAAATGGAAAAAGTATTCCTCAGTAATGGGCATAGACTGCATAGTATCTCATTTATGCATATTATGTTAGATGCATGTATATAGACTCTCTCATAATATTGTCCCATTTTCTAAATAATATAATTAAAGTTGAGGAAGATGAAATAAATTGTTTATTTTTGCAGCTGATACATTGGTTAATACAATACATTGGTAACACCTAGATTTAAATGTCTCTTTGACCTTGAATTCCGAGAGAGAGAGAGAGAGAGAGAGAGAGAGAGAGGTGAGAAATAAATTGCATTAGATTGCCCCTTAATTAATATAACTTGTTGCCTCAGATAATATATGATAAATAAATATATTCTTTGTTTGAGTTATAATTGAAAAACTATAATTTATTACTCAATCATTTTCTTACAGCTTCTACCTATTTTCATTTCCCGGTTGTAGAGATTTTGGGAATGAGGTGGATTTTAATTGTTTTAATTATTTAATGCTTGACAGTCTGAGCACTTAGTAACTACTCAATAAATATCCTGTGTGGCAATAAATTAAGGGAATTATAGGGTAATTTCTACTCTATATCTAGACTTACAGGATAAAAAAAGCTAAAGATGTGTTCAATCTTTCTCTCTTCTCTTTACCCAAAATGCAAACAATATAAAGTCATATTTAATAAAAAGTTATTGCTGCATGCATCCAGAGGAAGCACTTGCTCTTTAAAATGATTCACTGCAGACAGATTAGAAAAATCGTAAACATTTTGTTTAAAAGTAAAGCCTGCAATAGAATGAGACTTCCTCCTTATATGGAACATTATCAAAGCACTTTAAAGCGGAAAGAGAATATGCAATTCTATATTTCAGAGTCATGATTTTGAGGCAATAATTTTTCAGCTTTTTTTAAACTGATAATGGTTGAAGAGGCAGAACTCAAAGGTGTCAGAATATGGGTAGAGTATGTCAATTTTCCTGAGGTTTCTAGGAGCCTTGCTTCACACCAAATGGTGGAACTGGATGACACTATTTGATCTAGTATGGAAACCCTGTTTTAATGTAGTCTGGGTAAAATATCACTGAGAAATCAACTCCTGAAAGTATTCGAGGTGTCTAATAAGATTTGTGATATTTTGATGAGCAAACTTAACATCTACACATAAAATTGCTTTTAAGTTAGTATAACATGGTAAATATTGAAGGCTCTCTCTACTTGAGAAACTTTCCAGGAATCACTTTGTAACTTAGTTGAAAGTCATTAACGAAAGAAATTCTAACAGAAGATTAGGTAGAGGCACATACTTTGTGTTCAGTTAAACTTATCATCTGCTCATAATCGCTATAACACCTAGTGGAAATAGCAAAACCACAATGGCAGACAATACCTAGAAATCTGTTAGCCTAGTTTAACCATTAGTTAATCACACAATGTTAAAATTTCTCAGGGCATAATTTTCCTCACTGATTAAATGAAAGGATGATTTCTATGATCATTAATTTTACTTCTACTTTCAAGATTATGTAGTTCTCATCATAATGCCACCTTTTAAATAATTTAAATGTATTTCATACTTACTTTTCTAAAACTCTGTATTTCTTTTTTCCTTATCACTGCTTTTACTTTATTTGGACCAATGATTTTTCATTGCTGAAACCTGAAATCAGCTACATTCAAGCTTATTCATTTAATGTTAAATATGGAAAATATAAATAGAAAGCTACTAATTTTGCAACTAATTTAAGCACCTCTAATGATCAGCAATTATCAAAAATAAAAGGGTGTGAATAATACTTTATAAGCCTGGTTAATTAACATACTCTTGGCTTATACTTTAAAATTGAATACAAAAGTAGACATTTATAGATAAATGCAAATTTACCAAAATAAGCATATTTATACAAATGTCAATTTAAGCTCCAGATAATGTCAGGAATAAGTGTACTATCTTGACATATATCAGAGTTAAACAGTAGTAATAGTTTTTCAAGGCTTATCATATATATTCTGCATTAAAATTGTATGTGTCTAACATTTACAATGTAACATGTACAAAATTTTATGTGGTAATATGTTCAGTTTTTCTTTTTTCCTTACAACTACTCTCTGGAAATTTTGCTCAGATTTTTAAGTTATACTGACACCATTTTGTAAATGTCTGGTAAGCGTATTTACGTGGCTTTTCTTAAGGTCTGTGACACTTGAATAAATGAATTAGATAATTTTAGAAAATAGTCAAGCACATCACATGAAGTATACAATAGAAAACTGTGAGGAATTTTCAAAGATTGTAATGAAATAATTTAAACCTTTGAGCTTCTTTGGTTTTCAAAGAGTTCAGTTGATAAATAAAGATATTAGCAGAAAGTCTTTCATTTGTAGATATCAGATGACACTGAAGAGTTATAATATGCCAGAGAAAAACACAGGCAGTAAAATTTATTTCCTCATTAAAAAAATTAATTTAAAAGAACTGTCTTCTAATAGAAAATCCACAAAAACTTTTAAAATGGTAAGACATTGATAAGTAAATTAAGGTATATAATTGTCTTATACCAAGGGAAACAAAGTTTTTGGAGTGGGGAAATCATTATATAGTAAGCTTATACAGGAGAATGTATTGGCTTCTTTCATAATATTGGTCCCAAAGAAGATCATAGAACCCTAAATGGTAAGTTTAGATAACACAAGCACCTGCATTTCTCAACCTTCCTAAAGAGCTATCAATAACACCTTGGTTCTTGAAAAGAGTTAAGAAAATGGATAACTTCTACCCAACTGCAAACCTGAAGCCATTGTTATTGTATAAAAACACAGGGATGTGACCAACAGAGCTGGAAACTAGGCTTGACTAAAAAAAAAAAAAAAAAAAAAAAAAAAAAAAAAAAAAAACTCTCTCCAAATTCAGTAGAGAAAAGAGAAAACCTGGTCCAAATTATCAGAGCAGGTGCTACACAAAGGAAAAGTAGAAATCTTTTTAGAACTATGCAGTGGTAATGTTAAAGGACTGATTTGATTTCCTCAAAACATTTTTTAAAATAAATTTTGCAAAGCTCTTAAGGATGCCCATGAATTCAATGGTTGTGTTTATTAATTCAATAGCTGTGTTTTTCTAGCTTGGAAGTAAATTTCAAGATGATTGAGGCAACAAATGGCTATGGGTAATTTGAGTAACAAGAATTTGAGAACTCAAATGGTTTAAATGTAGTAGTTAGTTGTAATGTATTTTCATGCAAAGCTTATCAAAAAAAGAATTCTTTTAGTCACTTCATTTGTGCCTATTTAAATACACGTGAATTTCAAATAAGGCTCAAGCAAACTTTATGATTCATTGTATTTGATTCATCAACACATTGCTTTTTAAGAGTTTTTTGATATTTGAAAAATCTTGTATGTCTTTTGGATAAGCCTTCTTAAGCCCTTTTCCCTCAAGTCAGAACGTTATACTTCACTAACTGTAAAGAAATATTAAAGGACTAAAAATTTGTTTTGCAACAGAGAACCCAGTATGTTCTAAAGAGTTGCCAACCCACGTCTCCCTTATCCACAAACCAAATAGAAGTCAGGGATCAAATACTTGACAACTGATCAGTGTATTCGAAAATAATCAACAGCAGAGAAAGAAACTAGAAATCATATTGCAGGGCCTAGAGGCAAAATAAAAATAAAAATACTGCTTCAAAAATAAGGATATTGACAGGACATAAGATGAAATTGCATTCTAAATGGGATGTGTCCACTGCAAAAGAAGGTGAAAGACAAAGAAAAAGTGATCTTATTTCCTGGGCTTAAGTTTATTCCAAAAGAAAAAACAAATAAAAAAAGGGAACTCCAAATTTAGCTATGGATCTGAATATTTTAGGAAGAATTTAAAAAAATATAGACAAATGTTTTTTTTAATGTATTTATTTACTACTTTTCCCACTAATAATAGCATTCATTAATTATATCATTTGGACTATAAATAATATTTGCCTTTGATCTAAGGGATGCTACTAAGTGAGTGTATTATCAGATAAATCCTTATCACATTTTCAAATGCTAAAATCTAAACTAGAATATTTAATATCAGACAAATAAAGCAATGTAGTTATTTTCTTTGAGGATGATAGGCAATCACAACATGTTGTAACAAATTATATAAGTTTTATGTAAAGAATTTATGGCTATAAGTCCTAGATCCATTTAATCATTCCCACATTCTGATTCCTTAGGATGAGAAATTAGATTATACTGAAGACTAGAGAAAAGATATGAATAAAAATCTTATTGTTTTGCAATGGAATATTGCTGATATAAAAAATCCTTTAGGTAGTCTGATGATGAGTTAGAAACTGAAGGAGGCAGAAAAGATAATCTTTTTCCATATAAGGTGATATTCTGAGGTTCTGAGAAGATATATCTTTTGAGGGATCACTATTCAACTTATAGTAACCCACAAATTATTAAGTGATATTCTAATTTCATTTTTGATTATGAGGGAATCACATCAGATCAATTCTCCCTCTAAGAAGTTTAAATAAAATATTTGATATTTATTTGATTTGTTATTAAATATTTTTGTAAAATATTTAAAAATCAGCTTCAAGAGCAGGTCGAGAATACTTATGGCAGCCAGCATTTTGAAATAGTCATATTACAGAGATAAACAGAAACATTGGGAGAGGAACCAGACACTCTTGCTACTTAATCTGTTCATGATGAGAACAACTGAAATGCTGGACAGATGGGCATGGCTTAGGGGTTTTCACAATGTCCACCATATCGGAGAGACAAGAATAGACCATTAGATAGGGTGGTAAAGATAGCCAGGATCTGAGAGACTAAGGTTCCAGAGAAAAGAAAGCAACTGAAACATCAGCTTCTGCAATCTTTCTTAAAAGTATGTGCATGTTCATAAATTGAATTAGATTGTAGGAAGTAAGAGCAAATAAACCATTGCCTAAGATATTAATAAAATAAGCTTCATTTACCACAGTCTCATGGTACTGAAGAGGCAAAAACCAAAAATGTAATTTAGAGTTCCACCCATAAAGAGAAACCATGACAAATATTCCAGAATCTTTAAAGATATTCCTGGAGAACAGTATGTCCAAAATATGATCAAGCATAAATAAACTAAACCTATACAACTGAAAATCAGTTTCAAATACATTCAATCCATGAATGGATCATGTGAGTTTCCTGCTATCCAATCACTTCCTGTGGGGGGGGGGGAGGAAATTACCTCTGAAGCAAGAAAAAAATCTGACTGAATATCTATAATTGTTTACACATATTATTTGACATTCAATGTAAATCAATAGACCAGAAGACAATGTCAAATCAAGGAAAAAACCAGACCCAAGAAACAGACTTATCAATGATCAGTTATAGGAGTTATCAGAAAAGGACATTTAAGGAACTTTTATAAATATTTCTAAAAATATATGCTTATATTTCTAAAAATTGATAAGATATATATAAATGTATTCACACACACATACACACACACATATATATATACATATATATATATATATATATATATATATATATATATATGTATATATATATTTATATAAACATATTTTGTAGCAGGGATTGAACCCAGGGGCACTTATCCACTGAGCCACATCCCCAGCACCTTTTTATATTGTATTTAGAGACAGGGTCTTACCAAGTTACTTTGGGCCTCACTAAGTTGCTGAGGTTGGTTTTGAACTTGCGGTCCTCCTTCCTCAGTCTCCCGAGACACTGGGATTATAGCCATGTGCCACCGTACCTGGCTAAGATGGTGTATTTTAATGGAAAATGGTATCTGTAAAAACAAATCAAATAGAAATTTTAGATCTGCAAAATATAATACCTCAATTAAGAACTCAACAGAAAAACAATAGATTTGACCCAGCAGAAGATTGGTTAAAAAAAAAAAGTCATTAGAAAAATCCCAGAAGAATGGAATGTTATAAAAAAAAGAATCTACCATATTATTTTTTTACACACTTTATTGATGTATAATTTATCTATCATTATTTTTTCCCATTTTAAATAAAGAATATATTTTATTGTGAGGAGTAATGTTTGGAGCATTTTGTCATGTGCTGCATGATAGTATAGTGCAGTGTTATTCAAACTTTTTGACTTTTTTATTAGTTGTTATTCTTATTAATAACTTAAAAGAATTATTTAAATATCTAGATACTATATTTTATTAGATATGTGATCTACAAATATTTTTAGTCTGCTTTGACTTTTATTTTTCTACTATCTTTCAAAACACAAAAGTTTAATTAAAATTTATCAATTGTAATATATTATACTTTTAGAGTAATACCTAAGAAATCTTTACACCATGGTGAGAACTATTTTAGAATGTTTATAGTTTGGGCTCATATATAACTTGTTTCATTTTTATAATCTTTGGTTAGTTTTCTATTTATAACCACATAAAATAATTTTAGGTTATAGGAATTTCATACATAGCATATCAGATTTGGATAGATTCACTGCTAATTAAAATATAAATTATATGAATTTGCTAATATTATTAAGTTCCTGAGTAAGTTCTTTTTTAAAAAGTATTGGAAGTATACTAATGATATATCCCATTTTTTGAGCAAGTAATTCCAAATCATATTTTTAGTAAGTGTCTTTGGTGGTTGGTTGGGGGTGTCAGCTTGACTGGATAAGATATATACAAATAGCTGGGAAAGTATTGTTATTCTCAATGCTTCTGTAGGCACTGAGGATGTGCATTTGCTGAAAGGGAAACTCAGATGATTGTGTTTTTTATTAGAATTATTGAGCTAGTCCATGTGTTTCTGAGAGGTAGTTGCCAGGGGACCTTGGCAGGTGAGTTGGAACACTGTATGGGGAAGACCTGTCCTCCATTTGTGGGCACCATCCAATCAACTGGAAAACTGAGTGAAACAAAATGGAATAGAAAGGGTGAATTCTTACCTCTCTCTCCTGGAACCAGGATTCCTGTTTTGTCTTACCTTTGGACACCAGAACTCTGTGTTCTCCAGCCTTTGCACTGCAGGACTCATAAGAGTATCCCTGGGCTATTGGACTATCAGCCTTGGATTGGAATTACACCAACAGCTGTTTTCATTTCTGAAGCCTTTGTTTTGGACTGAGTCAAGATACTGGCTTTCCTAGTTCTCCAGCTTGCAGATAGCCCATTGGGGAACTTCTCAGCTTCCCTCATAAAGTTAGCCAATTTCCTTGATATAGCAGTCCCCTGCTATCCTGGTTTTGCTTTCTGTAGTTTCAGTTACCTGCATTTAACCTGAGATCTGAAAATATTAAATGGAAAATTCTGGAAATAAACAATTTGATACTTTAAAATTGTTCCTTTTCCATCCTTCTTGGACATGACTCACCAATGTCCAGTGTATCCACCCTGGTGTGTCACCTGCCTATTAGTGTGTACACTTAGTAGGTGTCTAGATCATCTGATTGGCTTGCAGTATTATAGTGATGAAAGATGAAGTTAACTAAAGCTGAAACTTTCCATAGTGGAGTGAGGTGATTACAAGATTTCATTCAATACCTGCTAAAGGTCAAATCACAGAACTTTCCAGTAGATTTATATAAATAAATGAAGTCAGAATCTGCTGTACTTCAATTTCTCTCATCTGAGAGTACCCTAATTAACTGACCAATCAGAATGGATTTACAACTTAGGATTTCTCCGCAGCTAAGGAACTGTCTCAGAAAACAACTATTTGTGGAAATCACCTATTAAAAACATAAAAACAACAAACAAACAAAAGAAAAATAAATACTCTCTCCAGTGCTTGCCTTATGGGTCATTACATTCTATTTAGGGCAGCCCTGATTCAGTGTACTCAAACTGCAATTTCGTTCCCCAAATAAGTGCTATATCTTAAGATCTCCTTTTCAACCTTTTATTAAAGTTAATAGAGTTTTTCATTTCAATAAACCTTATTTTACTTAATAATGGCTCCAAAGCACAAGAGTAGTGTTACCAGCTATCTGGAAATGTCAAAGAGGAGTGGTAAAGTGCTCCTGAATGCTGAAAAGGTGAAAATTACAGGAAGATATTTGGGGAGAGAGGGAGACCAAATTCATGTAACTTTTAGTATAATACGTTATTTTAATCGCTGTATTTTATAAATTTGTTAATTTTATTCTGTGCCTAATTTATAAATTAATCCTTATCATAGGCATGAACATGAAGAAAAAAGAAATATAGTAATGGAACCTCTATATATTATCTGGGGTTTCAGGCATCTATTGGGTCTTGGAACATACATTCTGTGGATAAGAGGAGACTACTGCAAATCCTTTTCCATTTTTTTCTCTCTCTGTCTTCTCTGTTCTAAGTCTCTGGAAAACCTTGACCAAAATAATAGTTTTTAAATGCTTTTCCATATTTACTATCATTTACAAAATGTTTACTGTTTAAGAGTGTTGCCTCTGTTTCCTTTAACCAATTAACATCAACTTTTGATTAAACCACATGTGAAATTTTATAAGCAGCACTAAAATAAATCATTTAAAACTACAAAAAGATAAAACCCACTCAAAAAAATGGTCATTTTAAGCTAGATTTTTTAAAACAACACACATTTCTCAATTTTCATTATGTACTTATATTTATCAGCTTTGCAACACTAGAACAAAATACCTGACACAGGCTGTGAAGTAAAGAAAAATTTACCTTGGCTTATAGTTTCAAAAATTCAGATCCAATATCAAGCATTGGTTTGGGCCTCTGGCAAGGGTGGCACATTATGGTAGGAGAACATGTGAGAAGGAGTATGCGCATCTTGAGTCAGGAAGCAGAGGACAAAGGAGAAACATAGAGAAATGAAAAACAGAGACAGAGAGACCAAGGTCCTACAATTCTCTTTTGAGGGCACACATCTCCAGTGACTCCCATTAGGTCTCACTTGTTAAAGGGCTGCAATACCTCTCAATAGTAGCATCCTGGGAACTGAACCTTTAAATTTGGGCATTTGGAAGATACTTATCTAAATCATAGCAATTCCCAACTTCCAGTTATTTTGTCTTCATGGAAAAGAAATTACTGACATCATGATTTGACCTTGAATTAGGAATTTATGATCCTCGTGCTTAAAGTAAACCTCCTGAAACATTTTCTTTAACTATTAAAGGAAGTGCTAGGTTAGAAGATTTCTCCAATCCACCTTCCAATTTAAAAATTATATTTTAAAACTTACTTCCCAAGAATTTTTAATTGTTTTCATTCTACTGTGAAAAATAACTTTTGTGTTTTGTATTGAATTAACATATTCAAAAGCAAATTGATTATATTTTTGTCATTAGTCACTTTATTAATTTTCCAATTTCTCTTCATTTTTTAACTTTAGATTTCTGGATGTCATTTTATTTCTACAAAATTTTATGGGATAACATACTGTTTTCAAAGTTAATAGGTATGCATTATTATTGATACTTTGTGTCAACTTGACTGGTCCATGGGTGCCTAGACACTTGGTCAAATATTATTATGGATGTATTTTTGAGAGTGTTTCTATGGATGAGATTCATATTTGAATTGGTAGTAAAGTAGAGTGTCCTAATGTGATGGGTCTTACCCAGTTAACTGAAGATTTGAATTGAACAAAAAGACTGAGTAAAATGAAAATTTCCCATCCAACTGAATCATCTTTTCCTATTTAGAGATCCAAACTGGAAAACTGGCTCTTCTTGGGTCTCCTTTCTGTTGGCTTTTGAGCTAGAATGTTTACTATCAACTCATCTGGTTTTCAGGCCTTTGGATTCAGACTGGAATTACACTACCAGTATCCTTGGTTTCTAACAGTTCTTGTAATTTTCACTATAAATATGTGAGCCAATTTCTTATAAGCTTCCTCTCTCCCTCAATTTCTAAAAGTTAACAAATATAGAATGATATTAAATTATCTTTTAATTTATCAGCATTCATTTTTAATATCTTTACCAAACAAGTTATGTGAAAGTTTGGTAACTCCAACTTGGTGATTTATGAAGGTGCTTTTTATATCCACAGTGCTATATTAAAAGAAATGTATTGAAAGTTGATCATAATAAATACAAGATTTTCATAGCTACCCAAACTTTCCCTATTGGTTCAAGCTACTTGATATTATTTATACTGTCCCCTCATTTATACACATTTGGGTAGTTACACTATAAAACTAGAACTCCATGGTACATAAACACATTTACCTTACTTCAATTCAGCTAAATACACTCAGAGAAGAGCAAACATCATTTCTCCTTCAGTTAACCACAGAGGCACAAAATAAATTCCACACAGTAGCATAAAAATCCTGTAGAGCCTGTGAGCTTTTCTCTTCTACATTTTTAAGATGAGTGTATAATCCAGGCAATGGATGCAATCAAGCCTGAAGCAGTAAATGTCTGTTGGCCAAACCATGGAAAAAATGTGTGAATAATTTCAATATTTTGCTGACAATTAATAAAGAAGTAAAATATATTGTTCAGCTGTCCATGAAATTGTTAGAGATGACTTTAATTTGCAGAATTATTCATAGAGAAATAAACCCTAATGAAGAGCTAAAAGAACTGCTCTAAAGAAAGAGTTAAAAAATGGTCTATAGAAAAATTGAAAACAAAGAGCAGAACAAATCATAACTTTAAAATTGTCCTAACAACAAGACATTTGAATATATTTCTGAATATGGTCTTTTTGAGATTATTTACTGTACATTACTCTATACATTAGACATTTATACATACTTGATATCATGCAGGATTATATGCACAAATGCATACTATACTTTATGAATGAATATAAGAGATTTCTTAATGGTTATCAAGAATGGATGACTTTTGCATGGTGTACCGAGCTTAGAATACAGCTGTACATCTTTACCTTGTAGGCTTAGAATCCACTAATACATTCTTTAAGGATCATTCCAATTGTTACTTTCTTTTTGAAACCCTTATTTTTCATTTTATTTCCAAGCCAGTGTAAGACTCCTTTAGAGCTGTTTGGAAATTTGATCAACCCTCTGCCAGATCATTTATCTCCTTGCTCTCTAGTTAGCTGTTTGATGAGATTGTGAGATTTTCTAGAGTTGAGATAGACTTTTGTTTTATCACTGCAGGTCAGAGCACAATGACTGAAACATGTTTAATGCTAAAAATATTTGAAATAAGTAGTTTGTTTCATAAGAAGTAAAATGATAATTCTTATATAAATATAAAAAAATCTCAAAATTTTTATTTGTTAATTTATAAGAGAATCAATAAGATACCAAAATTGTTTAAAAGAGCATTTGAGAACATTTGAAAAGCTGTGAGTGAGTGTGTGTGTGTGTGTGTGTGTGTGAGAGAGAGAGAGAGAGAGAGAGAGAGAGAGAGAGAGAGAAGAGAAGAGAAGAGAAAGGGGGAGGGAGGCATGCACAGGGAGGGAGAGAGGAAGGGTGGGAAGAGAGATTGATTCAATAAAGGAAGTTAGGAATAGAATATTTACAGTTTAGATTCAGGTATTACATTAAAAGAAGGCATAACATTGAAGTTACTTCTTCCATAGTGCAGGAATTAACTTCTTTTCTAGATAGAAGTCTGTAAGTAAACATGTCATTCCACTTAGTCTGAGGTCTTTAATCAACAGTAAACGGGGATTTGTTCTTAGTATATACCCCTAGATCATGCTTACATGGCTTTCACTCTGCCCCTGAATGTTGTTGGAAAAATGTGTGTCCAGTTTTTTTTTTTGTTTTGTTAACTTTATTTTCAAATTCTGGATAATCTTTCATCTTTCAGAAAAGAGTTAATTAGATACTTTTCCTAAATACATAACTTCAAAGTAGGGACATTTTATTTAAGGGATTTACTATACAGGTATGATGATGCAAATGGAACTTGAAAATTCAGTTATATAAAACAAAATAATTTAAGTACTATTGCCAGATAGCTGAAGTCTTGTAATACTGCTTTATTGACTTGATTTCTCATCATTGTTTTATAGGTGCTATGTAACTTGATCTTTGAGGAAGGATTATCTTTGAATATTTAGTAGCAATAAATAGAATGATGGTAATGCAGAGGATGCATAGTAAAATGTTTGAACTCCAATTTAAGTTAACTTGGAAATGGAAAATAGGGATTTATATTTAAAAGAATAATTAGGAAGTGATTGTTTACCATAATGAAAATTAATAGATCTATTAATTATTTTGAATAAGAAATAAGATTATATGCAATAAACTGCTTTTATTACTTACATTAACAACAGAATGGTAGAATAAGAATTGACCAGGGACATTACCAACTGCAAATCCCTTCATTTTACAGTTGAGGGAACTGAAACCCAATCACACAGCTTGTTAATTATTATTAATCACTATATGAATAATAAAGCAATATGCAGTTTTACAAGAACATATCACTTACATGTATGAGGTAAGAGAGTAGTTCAGAATTTGTGCTAGTTGTCAAATATTAGATATATACAGGATAAGCATCATTTTTTAAAAAGCAATGAAATCAGTATCCTAGACTGAAATGATTCATAAAATGCAACCAGCTTGACTTCGTGTGGTTTTCTACCTACCAAAGCAGCTGCGTTTTAAGCAATGGAAATATTTTGAAGGAACAGAACTGTATTACTAAGGAAAATGTATGAAACTTTGTGATTCACTCTGAGATAAAATTTTATTGTCATCCAAACTTATGTTTTCCAGGGGAGATGACTAATCTTGATGTGTCTATCTCCTTTATTCTTGAGAAACAAAAACTTAAAACACTTTTCTTTGTAGTTTTGTATAGGTACCAGAACTAATTTCTGTTAACACACACTGTTTGTTTAGAAAGCTGGTAACTAGACCAGTAGTCTGGTATAGAGAAAGTGACCTGAGGTGGGAAGAATGACGCAAGTATCACCTGCCTTTGTCCTTCCACTCTGTTTAAGTTCATATGGCAAATTTGACATTTTTTATAAAGTTCTACTGATTGGTAATAAAGATCTCAGAAAAAGGAAAAATATTTTTAAATGACTGATGAATTTCAACAGTACAATGTTAAACTGCTCCAAAATAATAGTTCTGAGATCCACTTAAGAACAATAATTTTAAACTGAATACCACAGACCAGCTTTATTGGAATCATCAGAATGCTTTTATAATGCAGATCTGAGGTTGAATTAGCATCAGTGTTCATTTTGGCAGGAATAGCTTTCCTAATTAGAAAAGAAGTTTGCTTGCAGGCTCTTGGGTAGCTCACAAAGTTGACACAGGGGCCAGAAAATGAGGTTTGGAGAATGGGCAGGAACTAAGGAAGATTAGGAAGCAGAGTCTGGGCTGTGGCCATAAGTGTGGTTGGGTTCTACATCTGGCATTGTGGCTACTGGGCTTTTGTCATTGCTACCACTTGACAAAACTGTCTCTGCTATCTCTGGGAATAACTTTTCAGTATTCCTTGTATTTTCCTCAATTCATTCCTGAGTCACTCCAAATTTCTATTCAAGTTGGAACACACATTTGTTAAAAATTTGTATCTTAAATTTTCTATAAATTTGAATAATATTTTTCCAAAATTGGGAGAACATTTGAAAATGGCTGGGAAAAAGGGGGGAGGAATTAAGTTCTCCATTACACTGGATCTACCTCCAACCTACTGAATCAGAATCTTAGAAAAAAAAAAATATGAGGGCTGGGGATGTGGCTCAAGCGGTAGCGCGCTCGCCTGGCATGAGTGTGGCCTGGGTTCGATCTTCAGCACCACATACAAACAAAGATTTTGTGTCCACCGAAAAAACTAAAAAATAAATATTAAATTTCTCTCTCTCTCTCTCTCTCTCTCTCTCTCTCTCTCTCTCTCTCTCCCTCCCTTAAAAAAAAAGAAAAAAAATATGAGTATGCATGTTGAAATACAATCAGTCCTGCTTCAGTGTGACTTAAGTAGTCCTATAAATCACTGGACTGTACATGTCACACAGTAAAAACAACAGGGCTTATGAGAAAAATGAAGTTAGAAACACAGAACTCAAAAATTTTATTAGTTTTACATTTTCAAAAAATAGGAAGATAATGAATAGAGTAATACCGTTTGGTATATGGCAAATTATTAAGAAAATGCATAAATATACAATAGAAATGGCCCTTAATCCTGAAAAAATTCACTTGTGGGAGTGGGCATTGGGAGAGTTATAGTTGGTAATTGGCAAGTAATACAAGGAAAGTTGCCTGAAATTGATTGGAAATTTGTAATACCAGATGGGCAAAGGTTGAGTTTATAGAACACGTGGTGAGGTGAAGTAGTTAGGAGGAATTTCAAGTGCATACTTTTGTACATTTTGTGCATTCCAATGTGGCTCAGGTTAGCTGGGCATAGTTTTCTGAATTCATCTGTTTCTCTTGATGAAATTGTACATAAGCAAAACAATTTGCATTATGCTCAAGGAGTTATAAATATATCAATAATGTTGAAGCCAATTTACACTTTTAAATAGCTATTATAAAAATAGTATGCTTCTGTATGATTCTTATGCAATCACACTACAAAGACCTTTATGATCTTACATCTTCCTGACTAGTTCACACACCTTTCCATTCTCCCTCTATAACATTGGTCTTCTGGTTTCATCTTCTTTTTCATTTGATGAGTATCCGTATGGAAAGGGAAACAATTTTCCCTTGCATAACTCCTTGATTTTCAAGAATAGATTTACATATCTTCTTTGTACAGTTTTAATCATTGAAACTCCCATCTCTTCTTCACTGTCATTCAAAAGGACCAACTTTTCTAGCTTCAAGGACTACAGTATCTGACATTTATTTTCCCTCTACTCCTGCCACCTAATATCATCTTCAGCAATCTTTGACTTCTTTGGTGGTATCTTAATTTGGATCTTGATCTTGGACCCTTACTCATTTAAAAGCTACTGATCTTTATATTTTCACAGGATTCATGCCCAGCCTCCTTATAACCTCTAGTGTTTTTTATCATTGGTTACTCCATCTCCTTATTGGTAACCTAAATCTAGTTTTTGCCATTTTCCTTGTTTTGCTATACTTCTCAGATAAAATTTCAGCATGAAAACATCCTCTATGGTGTTTAAAAATGGCCTTTAATATTTGTTCCCCCTTATGTGTTATGTGCAAGCTTCTAATGTGACCATCTAAGCCCATACTTGATCTTATACTCATGGTTAACCAAATGTAAACAAGAAATTCTGGGACTCAACAAATACTAGCAATGCTGCACTCTTACATTTTCTTCAAATGAAGAAATGTCCTTTTAATCCAAAGATTTTCTTCTGTATTTTAGCTGTAACTGCTGTGTTTTTAACTTTTCATTCTGTTGGGGAGATTAAAGACAGAGGATCATTATGATTCTTCTAAGAAGCCAAGGGACTGCAGTTAGATTAAAAGCTATTTATTCTGCACTTTGTATTTTCTTTGGTCCTTATTTGCTGGGAGCCATCAGCCAAGTAGGTATGACAAATTCCTTGCCAGCTTACTCCCATGCTGTCTAGTGGAAGGACTTCTGAAAGGTGACCTTGCTCAAGGACCAGGGCAGGATCCAGGGCAGGATCCGTGTTTAGGGTGTTCCCCCTTTAGAATAGGGCAGTTTAGCATAATAGGAGATTAGGGTGTTCCCCCTTTAGAATAGGGCAGTTTAGCATAATAGGAGATTAGGGTGTTCCCCCTTTAGAATAGGGCATATCCTGCTGCTGAGTTCCTCTTGAGTGCTTAGGGTCAGACAGTATATTTTGGGAGACAGAAGCCCATGCAGTGTGGATTTGGGGCAGAGTAGTGGATTTGGGAGAGAGTGGATTTGGGCAGAGAACGTGGATTCCCCCAGAACGTGTTTGTAGACGGCCGGTGTGAGTTCGGAAATAAAGAATTGCTGTTTGAATCTACAAGTTGTGTGCAGACTCGTGATTTGTGCCCAGCCAGAGACTGCTGCGGCATCTGGTGTATGATCCAGCTGCAGTGGTATCAACCTAAGACAGGAGACTGACGCCTAAAGGTCAGTTTTCCAATGACGGGTAAGAGCCATATGTTGAACTGGACAACCTACCAGGCACGGTCCTTAAGCCACATTACTTGTTGTTTAATTAATCAGAAGGGGGGAGATGCTGGGAGCCATCAGCCAAGTAGGTATGACAAATTCCTTGCCAGCTTACTCCCATGCTGTCTAGTGGAAGGACTTCTGAAAGGTGACCTTGCTCAAGGACCAGGGCAGGATCCAGGGCAGGATCTGTGTTTAGGGTGTTCCCCCTTTAGAATAGGGCAGTTTAGCATAATAGGAGATTAGGGTGTTCCCCCTTTAGAATAGGGCAGTTTAGCATAATAGGAGATTAGGGTGTTCCCGCTTTAGAATAGGGCGTATCCTGCTGCTGAGTTCCTCTTGAGTGCTTAGGGTCAGACAGTATATTTGGGAGACAGAATCCCATGCGGTGTGGATTTGGGGCAGAGTAGTGGATTTGGGAGAGAGTGGATTTGGGCAGAGAAAGTGGATTCCCCCAGAACGTGTTTGTAGACGGCCGGTGTGAGTTCGGGAATAAAGAATTGCTGTTTGAATCTACAAGCTGTGTGGAGACTCGTGATTTGTGCCCAGCCAGAGACTGCGGCACTTATTTTCAGATTGAACATAAGGTATCTGCAGCACAGATTGCTTTCAAAAAGATGAATTTGACTAAAAATCATACTATGCATTCATTCAATAAACATTAGTTTTTGAATGCCTCCTATAATTCAGAGCCTGTGCTAGCTCAGGACACATACAAATGAATAAGGAAAAGTTTTTGTCTTTAAGAAGCTATAGTGTATTCCTTGGTGCTCTGCCCATGTACAATCTTCCAAGATCGAAGAACTCATTTGGGAGTATTGGTGGCTTATAGCTCTTAGCTAAGCCTCCTCCGAGGTTTGCCCACAGCTGAAGATTGGCTCACAGCTGAAGAAAGCCACCTATCCAAGGTTATGCCCACATTCTAAAGAAAGACTGGAAATTAATATGGAAAGTGATTTGCCTTTACTTAACTTGGGACATTTCTGAAGGACCATTCCAACTCTGGAGTTCCCCTAAAAATGTTGAGACTTTTGTTTTAATTGCATCAATTCACAGTTTAATTCTTTCTACCCATGCTGCTTCCTTCACTCTTCCATGAATGTTAATCCTGAGAACACAAGTGCACTCACTGGTAAAATTCCTGAGTGCACATCACCATCTGTGAATCTGATTTTGGAAAAATATGCCATAATGAAAATTCACAGTCTGTTTGGGAGGACCACTTACAGTATCAGTAATTGCAAAGCTATTTTGAAATCTAGTAGAGGTAAGCCCATGCGACTAGGAAAAATACCCTTAACTTGTACTGAGGTGTAAGTAGAGTCAGAAAACTTAGATTTCAGTATTAGTAAGAGTTATGACATGCTCTGGGCAGGGAGGAGATTATTAGGGTTCTCTAAATATAGAATTTACTATGTGCAAAGGAAAAGACCTCTGAGTAGACTTGGCACATTCTGGAAACTTTTGATAGAGCAGTGGGACTTTGAACCCATGGGCAAGAGAGAAAGTGTGAAGACTTGATGACGAAGTGGTAGGCAAGATCCAGTTCATGAGGAACTTGTGTCTCATGTTGGGAAACCTGCATTTTGAGCTAAAAATTATTGAACTATTGAAATTTTTAGCAAAGGAATAAGGTTCTATGGGCGGCAGTGTAAGCATCAATTGGGATATGGTGAGGGTGGAGACATAGAAGCCCCTCAAGAAGTTATGGAGTCTCAGATAGAGAAAAGTAGATAATATTATGGCAGCAGTTAGTAACAATTAGAGGATATCTGTGGCAATTGGATGTAAGGAATAAAGATGAGAAGATATTATTACTAAGTATGCTGGTAGGGAACACAGAAGAATTTGATAGAGAACTGTGCTAATGACAATTTTGAGGGCATTGACTTTGAAGTATGTATGGGGTATGTATGTTCAAGAGAAAAAGATAAAAATGAGAGACTTTAATTTACTTGAAGGATGACTAAAAAAGTAAAGATGTAAGAAGAATTCCAACTGGTTTACAATTTAATTTCTTCCAATTGCAGTAGAATGTAGTTTTGGATATCATATCCTCTTGATCTCAATTAGTTTGAAAATATTTTAAAATAATCCCCCACACAACATTTTACAATTCCAATGTTTCTTTTCTTCACCATTGTTATTTCTCATCTTTTCCCTCTCCTTCTGATTTAAAGTTGGAAATGATCTAAAAAAAAACTCTAAACAATAAAAATTCTATAATAATACACATTCATGCTATCACTAGTCTTTAAGTTATATTAAGTCAAAATGTTTAATGGATATATTCACATGGCACACTCCATTATCTCATATGAGAGTGCATAAGACTTCATTTTATAGCACATCACATCATTCATTCTCAAAATTATCTGTTTTTATCCAATTTTGTCCTTAATATGGATGCATGTAGTAAACCACATATTCTAAACAAGTTTCAGTTCTTAATATATTTTTTTAAAATTCCTTTTGCACTGATTCATATAGGAAAGACTTTTTAGTAGCTTTCAGAACTTACAGGTATTTAATTAAATGTAGGTTGTATGGTACATTAGTGACCATCAAATGTTATGTCTTTTGGTCTGCAATTAAAAAGGGCAAAATATGCTAAATGTATTTTTAAATACCCTATTCCAATCACTAAACACAGTTACTGCAGCCATATTTAGTAAATGTAAAACAGTGGAGTTCTCACAAGTATACTCATCACAGTCATTTTTATTGATGATCTATCTGAGCTTCATTTCCTAGCTGAAAAACCTTGTCGGTCAATTTATTCCAACATAACACCATTTGGTTGGGTGGTTATTAATCCTGTAATTGTTCATTGCATGCCAGGAATAATTCAGTTAATTATTACAATATGTCTTACTTTGCTATGCTTCTCTATGTCAAAATACCCTTTGCATGTATTTGAGGGAAAAAATCAGACGCTTATTTTAATTCTAGACATAAAAATTGATTACCATCTAAAAATATAAAAGTAAGACATTTTAGTTTGCCCTACGAAAAGTATCTGCTGACTAGGTGTAGTTTGATAAATTATAACCTCCTAATTTTAATTGATCCATCACCTCGACTTTTTGCAAAAATCTAAAGAATTATCTTAACTGAATATTAGTTTCAATTGAGTGCCACAGTATAACAATTTACCCTCAATCATATTAAAAAGAGGATTTCATTTTTTACAATCCAATATGTGGAAATAGAGCTAATGTACACCAGTTTCATTATAGTCATGAAATTAAATGTTGTGCAGTTAGATAAAAAGTTGTGATGATGTAATATAATAATTTTCATACACAGAATTAAAATTGGTGAAAGGTATTTAGAGTTGGATATGCCTGAATGGATTCTAAAATATAAAACTCTATCAATAAAACATAATAATGTATGGATTATTGCATTCTAACACTCACAATAGGTTATTTTAGTTCCACTATAGAAATGGAAAATGCAATATTCATTATGTAGCACTGTACTTGCATTAAATCAAGTTCAGTAAAAGCCTTCCTTCAGAGAATGCAGTATAACCACTGCTTTTCAGTGAACTTCTTTAGTTAGTCTCTAACTTACACTAAGCAAATGATCATGTGCTTGTTTACCAAATTAACAATCTTCTTTCTGGATAAAAGAAAAGCAGTATAAATTAATTATTTGTGGTTAAAGGATCCTGAAGAAATAAAAGACAAAAATGATTTCATTACTTTAGGTGGTGAGGAAGAATAACAAATAAAAATATATTCTATTTTATATGACAAAAATACAGGCATTAAGGTGGAAATTATGGGGTTAGATAGAGATCAGTTAACTAGAAGTTAGTTTGACATTAGATTTGCTACATTTGTTAGTTTGACATTAGATTTTGATATTACATTTGTTTTGTGAGTTTAGGCAAACCCCTAAATCTTAATTTATCTACAAAAGTGACATTATAATACTTATTTTTCAGGTTAGATTCAAAGATGAAGCTATGTGACAATGATAACACCCTATTTAAATTTGTAAGCACTGAACACATTTAAACAATGTTTACACTTAGACTATTTAGAGTTTCACAATAGTGTAAAATATATTTGTAATAATCAATATATTCATTCATTAGGTCTATTTTCTGCTAATTTTCTGAAATACTAAATAAGTTAATATATATTATTATATTTTTGATACATATGACTGTGATATAGTAATGAATACATTTGGTCTTTGTTGCTAGTTTCAAAAACCATTGAATTTCCTGAATGATTGGAGTGACTATGTTATGCTAATCATATGACTCAAGGTGGGCCCCTAGAAAGCTTCAAGAGGGTGACAGGTCACCAGAAAGATCAACTTCATGATGAGAGGGTTGGAGCTTTGAGTCCAGCAAATTGTCCACGGAGGGAAGAGGGAATGAAAACTGAATCCAGTCATGAGGTTAGTGCTTTAATTCATCATGCCTACATAATCAAATCCCAATAAAACTGAATTAAAACCTGAATAGAGGGCTGGGTTTGTGGCTCAGAGGAAGAACGATCACCTAGCATGCAGGAGGCACTGGGTTTGTTCCTCAGCACCACCTAAAAATAAAATAAAAGTATTGTGTCCACCTACAACTAAAAAATAAATGTTAAAAAAAATCCTGATAAAGGGGCTGGGGTCATGGCTCAGTGGTAGAGCACTAACCTAGCATATGTGAAGCCCTGGGTTTGATTCTCAGAACCACATAAAAATAAATAAATAAAATAAAGTCATTGTGTCAAACTACAACTAAATGATAATAATAGTTTAAAAACCTGAGTAGAGTATATGTATTGCTTAAGTCACTTTTGTGAGGCACTTTGACTCACTGGGGTAGGACATAGAAGCTCTGTGTTGAATAATCCCTCAGTTTCCACTCTCTTTTCTCATTTTGTTATTTGCAAGTTGTGTCTTTTATAATGAAACTGTAATCAGAAGCATAGAATTTTCCTGATGTCTGTGATTCATTTTAGGTGGATTATTGAACCCAAAAGGAAAATCTAAATTTATAACTGGTCAGGATGAACTGTGGGCTACCCCTGACACTTGTGCATGGCATCTAAGCTGAGGGCAGTCTGGTAAAGGGTTAAGCCCTTAAAGATATGCAGTTTGACAGTAAATCAGGCTTGTCAGTGCCAGTTATATATTATAATACAGCCACTAGGGAAGGAAGTAGAATATTTGTGATATAGGAAATAAACAGCACATTTTCCCCAAACAACACATTATAATTGGAAACTAAAATAAGAAAGTAATATCCCATAAAAATTATTATGAAAACTATTCAAGACATCCTATTGAATATATAGGGGAATATAAACTCTACATGGCTCTACTTACAATGACTAAAACATCAGTTTAGTTAAGCCACACAATTGGCTAATTTTAATTTTGCAAAGGCAATGCAACTATATTTTAAAATTCACTAATTTTCAGAAATTAGGTGAGCCGATTTTTGTAACCCTTTTTTAAACATTTTACTGGTTTATAATAAAATATTCCAAATATTCATCTAAATGCAAACAAAAATTTGAAGAAAATTATGAAAATGATGGAATTATAAAAATGGCTTAATTATAATATTTTTGATCAATACAAGTTGCACTAGATAGGGTTTATATTTCTTAATATTTAATATGATATATTGAATAGTTTTCATAGTAACTTTTATGAAATTTTACTTTATTATTTCAGTTTGCAATCATATTGTCATGTTTGGGGAAAATGTGCTGTTTATTTCCTGTGTTTCAAACATTTATTTTCTCCCCAACTGTGTATGCTACAATATAATCCTGGCACTAACTTGGTGTCACTGTTCACAATTCAGTGTGATCAGCTATAGATCTGAGTAAAGGCAATATTGAAAGTTTCTTTTAGAATTAGTACTCATGGAATTGTATACAACTTTTTATTTACATTCCTTATTAATGCTCTTGGAATCTCACTTGCTTGCATTCCATGAGATTGCCTTTGCAGTTGTGAGATCACAATTGTTGACTAGTTGAAGCCATTGGAACTTGCTCTACATATGTCAGAACTTAAGTCAGGTGACACAGTATTCTCACTCACAAATTGTGAACTCGCAATCCCAAATCACAGATAATAAAGAAAGAAATATACAACAAATAAAATTCTGCAGAAACATCAAACCATAGTAATAGACTACCCAACACTTTATATGACTGATAATTTAATAATAGTATAACTGTATGCCAAAAATAATTGCAGACAGAAAAGTGATATTAGTAAGATCATCCAATAGTAAGCCCCAAGTCTTTTTTGCTCATATAGACACCAAATGAGGAACAATAAATTATTCAAAAAGTTAAAAAAAAGTAACAATGTACACAAAGAAACAGGGAAACATGGCCCATCACTCTTAACAGAAAAACCTCAAAACCAAATTAGAATGCTACCACAACAATAAAAATCACACCAATTCCACTGCTTCTATTCATATATTTTTGGAAGTCTTATCTAAAGTACTAAGGTAAAAAAATAAAATAAAATAATAAATAGAAGGCATATAAACTGCAAAGGAAGAAGTAAAATGATCTCTGTTTATAAATTACACAATCTTATATAAAGAAAACTTATTACAAGTGATAAAGATATCAAGCAATGTTATGAAATATAAAGTCAATGTTAAACAAACATTTGCTTTTCTACCAGTGAACAATTTGAAGAGGAAATTAAGAAAACAATCCCATTTGCAAAAGAATCAAAATCAGAAAATACATAGGAGTAGCTTAATCAAAGTGGTAAAATATACTTAAAACTGCAAAACATTGAAGAAATAATTCAAAGAAAAGAAATAAATGGAAATATAGCTCATATTAATGTATTAGAAGATTTATATTGCTATAATATTCATACTACCTGTATTCATTTGTTTTCTGTGGCTGTAACAAAGTCTTTAAGAATGAATATTTCATAATGAAGTGTATGTAGCTCACAGTACTGGAGATCAAAGAGCAGGCACTGGCTTATGTTTAGTTTGGGGAAGCCCTCTGTGTTAGTTAGTTTTTCACTGCTGTGCTAAAATACTCAAGAACAACTTAGCAGAGAAAAAGTTTAACTGGGCTCATGGCTTGAGAGTCTCAGTTCACATTCAGCTGAATCCATTGCTCTGGGCCTGAAGTGAGGCAAAACACTGTGGAGGAAGGGCAAGGTTAGAGGAACATTGCTCAGTTCATGGCAGCCAGAAAGCAGCTAAAAACACTGAAGCACCAGGGACAAAGAAGAGCCCGATTGTCCTACTTCTTCCAGCTTTTACCCACATACCTATAGTTACCGCCCAGTTAGTCCATTCAAATTATTAATCTATATATTGAATTAACCCACTGATTAGGTTATAGCTTTCATAATGTAATCATCTGATTTCTGAACATTACTGCATTAATAAAGACACATTTGAGGGATACCTCCTATGCAAACCATAACCAAACGATATGGCAGATAACATCATGGCAAAAGCATGTGTAAAAGTGAGGGATCACTTATTGAGACAGGGAGTTAAAGAACATGGAAGGTCCTGTTTTCATCTTTTCACAACAACTTGTTGTCCTGAGAACTAATTCCATGAGACTGATACCACTGGTAACCAGTGACAGAGTTTTTCTTCCTCACATGTTGAAATATAACATTAGAGAAGCACCCTGTGGCAAACATATAAAGCAGCATTTATTTAAAAAGGGGTAACATAGACTTCTGGGAGGGAGAAGGGGGCCATAGCTGGTATATTGGTATCCCAATAATTGATATTGATATCTAACTTTTTATATATCCTAGGCTTCCTTTTTTCTCCTGCTCTCTTCTTACCTTTCTACTTACTGTGTAGTGACTAGGCCCAGGAGATGCTCAGTGGGATGGCCAAAAGGTGAGAAGCAGATGAGCCAGAGGGGCCAAGGTGGAGTGATTCAGGCAGGAAGGGGGCCCAGGGTGCATTAGTTAACAACTTTTACAACTCGCTGTAGGGAGGAACAACACCTGGGACAGGTTACCTTAGCAACATGTTGGAGGAGGGCAGGTCACCTTGATAAGGGTAGAGGAAGGTCTCTGAAGGAATTAACATTTCAATTCCTTCATTCTCTGGATCATACCTTTTCCTATCTGCCTAATTCTGGCTTTAAGACCAGTATTCTTCCATTTTGAAGATTATGCCCCAAAAACCTAATTATGTTCCATTAAACCCCACCTCTTAAAAGTTTAAACACCTGTCCCAACACCACACTGGATACTAAGTTTTTAGCACATGAAACCTTGGAGGATACATTTAAATCCTTTTCAAACACAGCATTAACCAAAGCAATCCACAGATTAAATATAATACTAAAATTCTAACAGCCTTCTTTGCATAAACAGAGGAAAATAACCTAAAATTTATTTGGAATCTCATGCAAATATGGATAGACAAAAAGAACTTGAAAAAGAAAAATAAAACTGGAGGTGTTTCAAAACATTATGTAAAGCTACAGTAATCCAAAATGTACAGCTACAGTAATAGCCTGGTATTGGCATAAGGACAGATATATAGATAAGTAGAATAGAATAGAAAGCCCAGAATTACACACATACACACACACGCGTGCGCGCGCACACACACACACACACACACACACACACACATATATATATACATATATGTATATATATATATATTTTTTTTTTTCAAATGATCTTTGATAAGGATGCCAAGGTGACTCAAGAGGAAAGGAAAGATTTTTTAATGAATGGTGCTGGGAAAACTGTATATCCACATGCAAAAGCATGAAATTAACATAGTGCTCACACTACATGGAAAAATTAACTCAAAGTGAAGTATTCATTGTAAAACCTAAAACTATAAAGCTCCTAGAAGAAAGAAAAAACACAAGAGAATAGCTTTATGACACAGAATTTGATAATGATTTTTGATATATCACCAAAAGGACAAGCAACAAAAACAAAAGTAGACAAACAGTACTATATCAAACACAGAAACGTGTAGAATAGGTCCTAAACAAGAAAGTGAAAAGTCAATCTATAGATGAAATAAAATATTGGCAAATCATTTTTCTGATAAGGGTTTGATATCCAGAATATGTTAAAACTCCTTCCTTTCTATCATCAACCACTACCACCAAAACATGTGCAACCAAACAAGTGGGCAAGGTTCTGGAATAGATGCTTTTTCACAGAGGATATGATAATGATAAGAAGATATTCCAAATTATTAATCATTAGATAACTGGAAATCAACTCACAATATTATTATGTTAGAATGTAAGATGAATGTCATTATTAGAATGATAAATACTTAAAAAAATTATTAGCAAGAACATTGAGAAATTAGAATCCTGGCACACTGTTGGTGGTACACCAGTTATTTATAAAATGATGTAAATGCTCTGGAATACAGTATGGACATTTCTCAATAAATAAAAAGTCAAATTATTATCGAATCCAGCAATATTGTCACTGTGTATATGTATGAAGAAAACTGAAAACAGGATCTCAAAGAGATATTTGTACACCCATGTTCACCGTAATATTATAATTTTAAAGAGGTATAAACGATCTAAATGTCTCAACTGACATATAGCTAAAGAAAATATGTCATAAACATACAACAGTGTATTATTCAACCATAAGAAAAAGGAATCCTGTCTTAGGCTAAAACATGGATGAAACTTATAGATATTATGCTACCTGGAATATCCAGTCACATAAAGACAAATACCACATGATTTCACTAACATAAGGCCTCTAAAGCAATTAAACTCTTAAATACAGAAAGTAAAGCACTGTTTGCCAGGAGCTAGGTGAAGGTTGGGGAGGAATTTGCTCAATGATCTAGAGTTTCTGTTTTGCAAAAGAAATAAGTTCTAGATATCTCTTGTACAACAATGTGCATATCGTCAGGATAATTGTACTGTGCATATAAAAATAGTTATGAAGGTAAATATTGTTTATTTTACTAAGGTTAAAAAAAGAAATGATTGAAGATACAATTGAAGAAATTTACAAAAATAATTGGTATCAAAAGAAAATAGAAGTGTAGGATGAAAGGTAAAATAACCACATAATACATTTGAAACTAAAAAATATTGTCATTGAAATTCTAAACACAAAGGATGGGTTAAATAGATTATACTGAGCTAGAGAGTTAATTAGTGAACTGGAAAATACATTGTAGGAATTACAGTGAATACAGTTGAATGAGATTTAGGGATAGAAAATAGGAATAGTTCAAATACATGCAGGAGAAAGTGAAATGTCTGACAAACATCTAACATGAGTTCCTGGAGGAGCAATAGAAGTAATGAGAGCAATGCAAGTTTTGAAGATATAAATTTGAAGAGAACTGTTGAAAGAGCTTGTCTGAAAGACCTCATCACTCAGATTCAGGAAACACAAAGAATTCTAAGTAGATTAAATACAAGCAAATTCACACTGACACAAGTTATAACTGCAGAACCCTAGAGTCAAAATAAAAGTCTTCTGAGCAAAGAAAAAATGTCTTAAAAGCAAGCAAAAAGATCTACAGAGAAATAACACATGAATTTACAGTACATATCCCCAAAGCAAAATTAGATGCCATAAAAAATAGAATAATATCTTCAAAGAGCTAAGATTTTTTAAAAAGGACAAAAATAAGCAATCATATTCAAGTATAGAATTGAACAAGATGGATTTTAATGTAATTCTTTCTGTTTGTTGAAATTCACCCTTAAGCAAGTGAAAAGGACCAATGCTTATATGCATATACTGACAAAAGACCTATATACAGTATATCTGAAGAATTCGTACAAATGCACAAGATAAATACAATCAGCATACTGGAATAGAAGGAGAATTGTCTTCAAGAGACATTTAACCAAAGAGGATAGTGAATGAGGCAATTAGCACATGAAAATGTGTTCATAGTCATAAATCAGTATAATCTCAATTTAAATCACAAAGCACACACATAAAAATAGGTAAAATAAAAGGACTGACAGGTGTTGGAGAATATGTGGATCCATTGAAAGAGACTCCATGTAAAGGGGAAAAAATGTATTACAATGGCAAACTATGCATTACATAAAGGACTCTTTTACAAGTCCTATGATTCTAGCTTATCTGAAAACTGAATTTATTTTATGGGTGTCATCAATGAAATCTGGAGGCAATACTGTCTTAAATATATTTTAAGAGTAAACGCTAAGTTGAATCAAGCAAAATTTGATCACTATGACATATAAAAATAATAATAACATATAGCTCAAACATATCTATATTAATATTTTACCCATAAAATAATGCAATATCATGACAAGTTTTATTTTGTTCACATATGCCTAAAATCTTTTTCAAGCACCATTTTTCAGAGGATGGTGGCCGATTTTCATGTGGAAGAAATTTCTGTAGTATGAATTCAATAGAGAGGATCTAAATGAGGAAAAGTTTCATAAAATTTCCTTGAGATTTATATTATTTGTCCCTATTCACTGAAAGATACAGATGACAGAGATCTATTTTCTTTCACTTTGAATTCTTGACACTGACAAGAGCTATGAAACTAGTAGGAAGTTAATAAGTACTAGTGTGAATGCATGTATGAATGCTTTTATTTTTACAGCTGCTAAATCTGAAAGATGAAAAAATAAGCTGATATTAACTGTACAGCTACTGTATTCTAAGCATGTTTCCTTTTAAATATTTATTAAAATTCCTGGTCACAAAAGCAACATGATTATTATAAACAACTTCAACTGTTCTGTACATATTTAGTATAATGGGAAAGTATACCTAACCCAGTTCCCAAGGTTCCTACTGTTCAGAGGTTGAAGATATTCCTCTGGAATTTTTTTCTACTATATGTCTTTATATACTACACAGGTACATTATCATTAAAACCAAAATCTAAATCACTGGCTTAGGTTAGTATTGCTTTGCTCTTTTATCATTAGAGTCCATTTATTTTATCCAGTAGTGACATTCAACCTTTTCTTCTCAGAGTGATGCCTTATGAATAAGATCCAGAGAGTTAGTACTCCCAATCTCACAAAATTCCTATGAATTGGCATTACTACCCAATCCTTGGTGAATAATAGCAGGCTGAGAGATATTAAGGAAATGCCCAGAGCTCATACAGCTAGTTGAACATATGAACTTGCTCCATTGAAATAATTTATGTACCATGGTCCTTGACTTGTTTTTTCTATTTAAGAGCAAAACTCAAAATGAAAAGTTTTTACTTGTTCTAGACATTCAGAGTTAATATTAGATTAAGTTCATGGGATGATAAAGTTTCAGTTTTCACACTGATCATCAACTAAGAATAGTGTTTGACTTAAATTCAAATGTAAATAGTTTCATATGAAATAATCAAAGGAAAATCATAAATGGATCAGCGTGGTGAGATAGAGACAGCAACTGGTACCAGCAGAGTAGGAATATATGTTTGTAAAACATACCATACTAGCATCAGTAAAAAATATTAAAAATAATCTTCAGAGGGTACAATAATGAAACCATAACACACTAGAAGAAAATACATTACAAAATTAGTAATGAAATAATTGGACTAAAATGTTAATGGATAAAAATAGATTTATCTAGAAACTCAAAGCTTTTCAATTCCACCCTTACTGGTAATGATTTTATTTCTATCATCTTAAAGGAACATTTATTATTTATTAACAAGCATGGTATGAAAATACTTATTTGTAAATAAACACAAATTGCTACTGAAAGTTTTTAGAAATGTTGTTAAAGCATGGATATCTGTATGTGAACCTGAGAGCTACTTTGATGAAAGAGACATTACCCAAGGCCATTACAAAAGAATAATGGTGACACTTTTTAAACCTTTAGAAACAGAAAGCTGTAGAAGGCTGCCTAATCATTTGTCTTACAAACAGAGCATATGTTCACATACTGGTGCCTTATAAACCTGAAGGCATCAACTGCAATTGTCACTAACTCCAACCCAATATTTGATTTCAATCATTTCTAACCCAAGAGGCCTGGATGATACAAACCAAATTTAAAGGCTAACAAAATTGTCTTCCCCTCTCTGTATTGCAGCATGTTATCTATCTCATATAAAGGAGAAGGCCTTTACTGTCTTTCTGATCTGGAAGTACTTACTTTATTTCAGCTTTTCAAAAATAGTCTAAAACAGTTGTACCAAAAATTTAGATGTGTTCATGGTGTCCAGTTTGCAGAAATAGTTGTACTTCCCTAAGTCTAACTTGGGTTCTAGTCATTTTTGTTTTCTTTGATGCAAAATAAACAAGTGATTTGCTAAACATAAAATCAATAGCTCTGAATTGGTAATGGGATCCTTTTGTGGAAGGTATCAAGCAGGGGTCCCTGGATCCAGGTTTGAAGCCTCCTAACAGTCCAGATTTGGGCAGATTATCCAGTCTCACTTTCTCTTTCATGAAAATGGGGGTATTGTTACCTCCTATCACAGGGCGTTGTCATGCATATGAAATAAAAAAACCCATAAAATAATTGCATCATGTATAAGAACTATTGATTTGGTAGGTTTCAGCAGGGGAAAGTACAATATTGACCTTTCTTTTCCCCTGAGGGGGATAAAGGACACAACCTCCTGGATTTCAGCCTACCAGGATTTTATGCTTGCCAAAATAAATTATAGAGATGGTTTGGCTCTATCTTGAGGGTAGAACACTAAGAAATTGGGTCCATCGCTGTCATTTTCTTCTCAGATTCCTCTCATCTGTCACAACACAGTAGTTATGAAAAATGAAACCATAAATTCAATTTAGAGGGCAATTTGCAGCTAATCTTTGGAGTAATTCCAATGTGAATAATGCAGCAATTTGGATGCATGGTCAGTCAATTCAGCCCTGATTTATTAGTATTTAAGAAATCTTTCTTTCATTAATGATAATTACTAAACAAGAAAAAATAATTTCTACAAAATTATCTAACTTCATATCAGGCTTTCAGTTCTAAAAAATGGTTATAATGTTTATTAAAATTATGATGATGAAGAAAAGGTTTTGTTATTTAAAGACACAATATGTGTTTCAATTTTGAGCAATAATTTTTCTAGTTTTTGCCTGAACTGTTCAGCCCTAGGTTATAACTTTTTTTTTTAATATAACTCCCATTAGAGTTAACATTTTGAATATCTCAGCAGAAGGAACCTGGGACTTGATATTAATTTCCAACACTCCTTATACCTTGAAGGATGTATTAAAATCTATCTGCAAAAAGAATGACATTTTTGTTCATGTATAAGAGTCAAGTTTATCTGAGAATTTTGCCTAGTTATTAAAACACATTGTTACACATTCAATATAATCTAAGTCAGTGCACTCACAAGTATATGTTTAAATAGAGAATAACAACACATTAAAATCTATAAAGATCAGTTCTCATAAAATGTTTACATTCATTTTCTTTTCTGTATTTTATTGCATGCTCTTTAACTGCTGCATGTCTAACTATGGAAACAGGTATTTCAAAACACTGCATAGGAAAATGAAAAGTGGTAATGCTTTTTCTTTCTTTCTTGTTCTTTGTTCTTACAAAAAAAAAAAAAACCCTACAAAAACTAAAACTTGTTTCCTATGCATCCTCTCCTTCCTGTTTTGCCAGCAGTCTGGGCTGTGAATCATCCAGACTTTGTATTATTCCATTAAGTAGGAACAGTACTTTCAGTCCCAGGCACATAAAAACCCCTTCGGTTCTGGCATTCATTAAAATGAAGTAAATAAACAAAAGATGAATGATGGCCCCGACCTCAATGTTGTAAAGGTGAGCCCTGTCATTATAGGTGCTATATAATGCAAGAACAGTAGAGCATGTACTCAAACGATGCCATTCACAGGATGTGATCAATTGTTTCATGAATTTGGTTGTATTCCAACATGTGTAAACTACATTGAAAACTGGTCAGTATTTCCATAACAGTTTTTCCAAGAGGGTATGTATCTGTAACTGTTTACATATGCAAGGCATTCAATAACTGCTGAACATAACGAAGGATTGAAAGAATACATTGACATTGTACTCACAATTTGGTGTTAAGTGACAAAATTTGATAGTGCTAAGTCCTGTCCAAAGGTGCTCATTCTAGCATAATGAGCTATGCATTAAGTTCATTATCTAAGGGTGGGTGTGTTTCTCCCTTTGTGGAAATCATACTATGGAACATAGACTCAAAATTCTGCACCTAAAGAGACTGAAGTTCCTTAAATTTGAACTCTCCTCCCATCTGTTAGTTTGCTATATTCCTTGAAATCATTTCTGGGTGTCTCTCGACTTTCTAAAACGAGATCTAGTGTTGAGGTTAAATCCAGAGAAGAGCAGAGAAGATAGGAGTGTGTGATCAGAAGTGCTTTAGCCTCAGTTCCAGCCATTTCTCAACTGCCACAAGTTAAAGGTCAATTCTCTTAACAGATGACACTGGGAGGATGGTGTAGCCCTACTTTTATTTCCTCTTCCAAATAACAAAATTTCTCAAAACTTCCCCATACACAGTGGTATGTTTATTCTCTTCAGTTTCATACTGTGAAAATGACATTAAATTCTACAAGAAACCATTCTGTGTTTGGCTCAATTATGCAAATTTATTTACACAGGTGCTTTTAAATTTTAATTTATAACTTGTTTCTCTGTTTAGAAAGCCACAGGTTGTTCTGTTTTAGTTTTTGAGATGCTGGGGATTAAACCCAGGATCTCCAGCATGCTAAACAAGCATTTTACTACTCAGCTACAGCCCAAGCCATTTTTCCTTTTTTTTTTTTTGAGACAAGGTCTTGCTAAATTTCCAGGCTGACCTCCAACTTAGAATCCTTGGACTTCCAAAATGGGTGGTTTGCACGTTGCAGGTTTGTTGTTCCGTTTTTATTATCTACAGTCCACACACAACTGAGCCCATGGGGTACTTACAATTTCCATTACTGCAGATGAAAACACTTGCTAAGGATTTTGAGCTGCATAAGGCTTAACTCTCCTCAGGCCTGAGACTGCAGCATGGGCCGTGCAGGGGACGCTGGGAGGCAGCGCTTTCCTGGCCAATCAGAGCTCCTCCGTCGAGGGTTTAAATGTGCTGTCCGCAGCCCAGCAGCTCATCTCCTCCTGAGGCCTGTGGGAAGCTGGTAAGTCTGTCTTTGCCTTAGTTTTTTGTGATATTTGCAGTAAGTCCTTAGGTATCTGAATAATTTTCTAGAATGTTATTTCCCTTACCAGAAGGTCTACGGACCTCTTTATCATTTATTTTTAAAAGTGGGTGTAACAGATGTTTATTTGGTTAGTGAAGTTCAGGTCCTTTAAAAGTGAAAATGGTTGTGTTCTACCTATTAAAAGTGTTTTTGTTGTTATTTTGTTTTTGGTCACTTCTAGTTTGTGTTTATTCAGTGAGATCAGGTGTTCTCATTACTGAGGTTGTTTTTTCAATCTTTGAGCTAAAATAAATCATCTGTATTTCTCTAAGAACTACCACTAGATATCAACCCCTTCTCCAAGCTAATTGGTTCATTATTTGTATTTCAACCTCACCTTCTGTTATACTTTTATCGTGGTGTTTATGCTTATATGTGTGTTTAGTTTTCTAATTTTTCTCCTTAAACCTCATGAAGTTTACAGATGGTGTCTAACTCATTTTTGGGCACTGGAAACAATGTGATACATAGTAGGCAATTAATGTTTGTAATTTTTTTTTTTTTTTTGCTTTATGTACAGTGATGAACTGTTTGTGAAGTATAATGTGATTTGACACATGTATGTATTGTAAAATGATTTCACGATCAAGTTAATACTTCCTTACCTTTTTTTTTTGAAAGGGGAGTGAGAATGCTTAAGCTTGCAGTATAAAATTTCAGTATGATATTGTTAGCTGTAGTCACCAAGTTTATTGTTGCATGTCTGTCAACTCCCAGATGATGACCATTGATTATTTCTATTTTAGGTGGATCAGGTAAAGTAGTATCACCTGGGAGCTTGTTACATTGCACAATGGCAAGCCCTACCTACACTCCAATCACAATGCACATTTGTCAAAGATCCCTAGGTGGTTCCTGTAAATTAAAGTTTCTATAACACAGTCATAGATGTATAGGTCAGTGGTTCTTAAAGTATAGTTGGTGAACCTGCAGCATTAATAGCACCTGACAAAGGCAAATAACATCATTGACAAAGGCAAGTGCGTAGACCTACTCCTAGCCATGGTGAGGCCTCTGGGGTCATGATAATAGTAGTAAGCCTTCCAGGAGATTCTAATGTTGAAGTTTGAGCTCCACTGTGCAAAACATTGACATCTTTCCCAGGCTCAGGAAAATAAAACCAGTACTTGGTCTAAACTATGATTAATGCAAACTAGATTCATGGCATGAATTAGTTGAGTCACTCAAATATTTCTTTCCTTAACAACTACAGATTTAGCCAATAAAGTCATGGGTACAAACTTGAGACTGGAAATGGACTTCCACATGAAAAACCTTTAAAAATACATATTCATTGCTGTGACTCAGAAATCTTACCATCTTGAATGTTAGATTGGTTTTGAACCACTACTTTCACCCATGAGAATATGGAGGGTGACAGTTACTCCTCCCTGTTTGGAGAGGTAATAATACCTAAGACATGTTTTTTCACAGTTCACTATTTCATCAATGGATGTCTTATTGTTTCTAGCTATTTTTTTCCCTGAGTGGAGCTATCCCTTCTGTGTGTTTATTCAAAAAAAAAGGCAAAAAACCCCTCTCAAATGGGTGTAATTTGGGGACTTTGTGTAGCAACAATATTCCTTTATAGATGAGGACACCAAGGTGTTGAGAAGCAACAGAAATATTTTCAACAGAAATCAACAGAAATCCTAACCTGTATGGTTAGGATTTCTGAGTGAAGAAAAGTGACTTGCTATAAACATAGAGAAAATGAATGGTGTAAATGTTTTTCCAGAGTCATTCATTCCTTACTCTAAGAGTAATAGAGGCAGAGTTGCTTATTTCCTTTCTGGTGGAACCATCTGTTTTCTTTCAAAGGATGATAAAATGTATTCCAAATGCTTGTTGTTTTCTTCCTCTTCTCAGATACAATTTGTTTAGGGAGGAGAAGCTTTTCTCTAACTGTATAAATTTCCAGATTCATAATTTTGGGGTTCCTCTTGTGGCAAGAAAAGCAACCATCTTTGGTTTGCATAGGACCAATGGTGTTTTTTTGTTGTTGTTGTTGTTGTTGTTTGTATACCTTACCTTGAGGGAAAAGAATGAGTCATGGGAAATCAATGTGGTTATTGTAAGTAATAATAGTCTTTGATCCAGGAACTGTGTTTGCTTTCAGGGTAATATAAATGTATCTTAAGAATGTATCAGAAGACATGAGGAGAGAAGACACATCTGAAATCAGGTAATAAGTGTTATAAAATGAGAAATCACTCTTCTGTCCCATTCCAGGTTTATCCCTATTGTGCTTTTGCTTGGGCCTTATAAAATAACTAAGTTGACAAAGTAGACAGTTAAGCAAATATCCAGATTAAATTGAGTCATGTAGTCAGTAAGCCTGGTTAATTTAGAATAACATTCTTTTATATTTTAAACAATGGGCTTCAAATTGTTCAGTTGAATTCCAATAGGCGGACCTAGATTTTTTTCCTTTTATGTCTGCAGTTCTGACTCAAACCTGTTAAATAATAATTACATGAGTGGCATCTGAATTAAATGATTGTGAATTTAGTATAGTTTCTGGTATATTATAAATAGTCATGTTTCTAATTTTATAGCCTAATTCTACAGATAAAGTAACTGAGGTCTCAAAGTAGTTTCTCAGTGCGAATGTTGATGAGAAAGAGGTGAGAATATAACCCAATCTTTGGCTCATGGTTCAGTGGCTTTCCCTATCAGTCTTTTAATACAGTAGCATAACTAGCCAAGTCCTTCCAGGAGTTCTATTATATTAGAATAGTGGAGACAGGTCTCTAGAAGTATGTTTCAGAAGTGCAAATATAAGTAAGTATTCACATGCGGGAGAGGAAATGATTCTTTATCTCTTTTGGGTGAAGGAGTTACTCCTAAGACACGGAGACAAAAGTAGAAATGCATTTTTTGATTGGTTGATAAACTAGGATTTCCTTAAGGTTTATATTTGAGAATTAATCTTGTAGACTTTGGTTTAATTATGAAATAAAAGGTTGAATCTCATAATTTAGCTGTAGTTTGAGGAGGTACATCACCATCTAACAAATGCTAAAAATTATAGGGAATTTACTTTACATGGTGGGTTTTTTTTTCCCCTCTTTCCATCATGGTTCTAGAGATTAGAGTAGAAACTTTGTATTTTTGTCAGGATGTGCCTATGGTTGACTAATCAAAAGCATTGCATAAGTATAAAATCATTAAAAAATTGTGCTCAAATATCTTTAATTATTTCAATTTATAACACATGAATATCAGTGCCCCTTACGTGGCGAACCATGCCAAATGTCTTCAGCTGGAACAGGTGCCAGGGACTACAGGAGCCAAGTGAAGCTGCCATCCCACCACCATCAGCTTCACTTCCCCTGGGATGGACGGCTCACTTGCACCATCGGAAGCGACCCGGCCTGCCCTAGGATGGTTCACCATGGGGCTGTGGGCCCCAAGCCACTTTGAGGAGCCCCGCTGTGTTGCAGGAAGGCCCCTGGAGGCCAAACTGCACCAGCTAGGCTTGGGAAGTGTGGAGGAATGGCAGGACCGAGACCAGTCACCCAGGCCGGGGGCACCCATCTGCCTGGCAGGTCTCCACAGGTGACAGCTGGAATAGTATGTTCATTCACTTTTGAATAAGAGACCAATGGCTGTTTTTGACAACTTTTCCTGCCCAAACTATTCTTGTAAAGCAGGCATTAATGATTTTTTAAGTTTGGTTTTATTCTTTATAGTGCAATGGAATCTTAGCAACCCTTGTGACACATTCAAAGGGTAAATCTTTATAGATTTTTAAAATTCTTAGCCTGTTATAATTGCTTCATTCACAATTGATTTAACAGCAAAAAAAATTTATAGCTCACCTTTTTGGCCATTTTCCTAAGCATTCCCAATAGTTATCATTTAAAGCAAAAAGGTTTCTTTATATGCTCATTTTCCTCAGTATATATTTTATTAATTTGCATAATTCAAACATGAAATGAAACTTCCATGTTAGGTCCAAGAACAAAGATAACTGATTTATCATAAAACTGAAGTGTAAAGTACACATGTACACTAATGCATTAGTAAGACCAGAAAAAAAGTTTATTATGAATAATATTGTATTCACTTATGTATTTTGGAGAATTGATGAACAATCGTAGATATTTGTAGCACAAATTTTCACATAAAAGTGTTCCATGTCATACTCTAAATATGCTAAATTTGAAAACATTCTCATGGTCAAAATTTTTTTTTTTAAGTCTAGCAGCCTTAAATACATAGGTTTCCATCTATGTAATCAACAACATGAGCTCTTTAAAAAAAATAGTGTTTTGAAAATTGGCAGTGAAGATTTTTTTTCTTATGTAAGTCTTAAAATCATGTATGATTTTCTTTATGTTCTAATATAATTTAAAAATTAAGCAATGTTAAGCAGTGCCATATACTGAAAAATTACTCTATATCACCAAACTCATATATTAAAATATTTTCACCGATGGTGATTTGAATCCTCCTCAAAATAGGTTTTTCTCAGGTTTTTTAGTTAAAAAATAATTTCTTCAGTTTTAAATTGGGTAACTAAAATATAATATCTTATTTCATAAAATAATTGAGGTAGTGAATCAATGACTTTAAGTGTTATAGATCAAAATTGAAGACCTCAATGATGAAAATTAGAAATTTTAATTTTCATCCTTCACTTCTTGGAGACAAATTTGAAGTACCAGATGGGTTAATTTTATTTGTTTATTTAGTGTACCTATGACAGTGGAATGCATTACAATTCATATTACTCATATGGAGAACAATTGTTTGTATCTGTTTGTATAAAAAGTATATTCATACCAATTCATGTCTTCATTCATGTACTTGAATAATGATGTCCATCTTATCCCACCGTTATTTCTAACCCCATGTCCCATTCCTTCCCCTCCTACCCCTCTGCCTATTTAGGGTTCATCTATTCCTCCCTTATTTCCCCTCTCTACCCCACTGTGAATTGGCTTCTTTATATCAGAGTACATTTCAAATTTGTTTTTTTGGGGGGGTGGGATTGGCTAACTTCACTTATCAATATCTTCTCCAACTCCATCCATTTACCTTCAAGTGCCATAAATTTATTCTCTTTTAATGCTGAGTAATTGTGTATATATGCCACATTTTGTTTTTTACATTCATCTACTGAAGGGCATCTAGGTTGGTTCCACAGTTTAGCTATTGTGAATTGTGCTGCTATAAACATTTATGTGGCTGTGTCCCTGTAGTATGCTGTTTTTAAGTCCTTTGGGTATACACCAAGGAGAGGGACAGCCAGGTCAAATGGTGGTTCCATTCCCAATTTTCCAAAGAATCTCCATACTGCTTTCCATATTGGCTGTATAAATTTGCAGTCCCACCAGCAGTGTATGAGTGTACCTTTTTCCCCACATCCTTGCCAACATTTATTGTTTTGTATTCACAATAGCTGCCATTCTGACTGGAGTGAGATGATATCTTAGAGTAGTTTTGATTTGCATTTCTCTAATTGCTAGAGATGTTGAACATTTTTTCATATATTTGTTTGATTGTATATCATCTTCTGAGAAGTGTCTGTTCATGTCCTTGGTCCATATATTGATTGGGTTATATTTTTTTAATGTTTAGCTTTTTGAGTTCTTTATATATCCTAGAGATTATCTGATATGTGAGGGGTAAAAATTTGCTCCCAAGTAGTCAGCTCTCTATTCACCTCACAGATTGTTTCTTTTGCTGAGAAGAAATTTTTAATTTGAATTTCATCCCAGGGATGCAAGGTTGGTTCAATATATCAAAATCAATAAATGTAATTCATCACATAATAGACTTAAAGAATTATATGATCATCTCAGTAGATGCAGAAAAAGCATTTGACAAAATACAGCCTCCCTTCCTATTCAAAACACTAGAAAAACTAGGCTTTATGATGTTGATATGTTTCTATCTATGCTAAGCCCCAGGCCGATATCATTCTAAATGGAGAGAAATTGAAAGCATTTCCTCTAAAAACTGCAACAAGACAGGGATGCCCTCTTTCATGACTTCTATTTAACATAGTTCTTGAAATTTGGCCAGAGCAATTAGACAGATGAAAGAAATTAAAGGTATACACACAGGAAACAAAGAACTAATTGGAACTATTTGCTGCTGATATGATTCTAAACCTGGAAGACCCTAAAAGTTCACCAGAAAACTTCTAGAACTAGTAAATGAATTTAGCAATGTAGCAGGATATAAAATAAACACCCATAAATCAAATGCATTTCTGAATATCAGTGACAAGTCCTCAGAAAGGGAAAAGGGGAAAACCACCCCATTTTCAATAGCCTTAAAAAAATAAAATGCTTGGGAATCAGCAAAAGAGGTGAAATATCTATATACAATGAAAACTACAGAACCCTAAAGAGAGAAGTCAAAGAAGACCTTAGAACATGGAGAGATCTACCTTGGTTTTGGATATACAGAATTAATATTATCAAAATGACCGTACTTCCAAAAGCACTGTACATATTTAATGCAATTCCAATCAAAATCCCAATGGCATTCCTCATAGAAATAGAAAAAGCAGTCATGCAATTCATCTGGAAAAATAAGAGACCCTGTAGCTGCTTTCCTTGGCAGTATTTCTGAATAACAGAACTGCCTTCTCATTTTGCTACAGATTTCCTTCCTAACACTTTATTTTGGTTTCTCTCGCCTCCTGTGGCCTTCTACAAGTGGGTACCACGATGAGTTTATGTTGTGGTATTTTAATTTTATAGCCTAAGAAATAGGCTCAGAGAGGTAAAAATATCTTGCTCAAAATCACCTAGATAGTAAGTCATGGACTGAATTTAAAAACTGAGGTTTTCAGCCATAATACATATTTCAAAAATCTCATTTTGGTGTTCTCCTTTACTTCATTCATCTATCTGGTGTTGAAATTGTGCATGGTCTCTCCTAAACCTGTATTTTTATCTTGTGGTGCTGTTTTGTGAAGTCCCCTTGTACCATCAAATTAGTTGAATTATGTTTCCCAAAGCTACCAATTATTGACTGGGGTTTTCACTATGACTTACATTTAATTTTTAGAGCAATGAGGTAGGGTGGGGGTCACACTGAAATCTGTGGGTGTTTCAGCAGCAGAATTTGTTCCCACATCAACATTCTTCTTCAAATATTTTTTAAGCATGTAGTCAGAGGGAGAATGAGCTCAGAATAGGGACTTGGTATGAAGCAGCACACTATCCTCCCTCCTAACTCAATCATTGCCACTTGGAGTTCTTATTTTCTCTCCATATAACCTGCCCAGAAAACCAGTATTATCAGGTCTCCACTTACAGTCTCTTCTCTGGTCTTCTTGATGATCCTGTCCCCTTTGGTTTCTGTAACATAATTCTAAGATGATTTTATTTGCCTCTCTAACACTACACCTCTTTGATCCAAAAATTGCTGGTGCCATATTTTAAAACGTTTCTCCATCTAATTTTATGACCAGATTTACTTGGGAGATTAAATATTAATTGTACTGCTTTCTGCTTTTTCCCTCCAATGTGTTGTCACTGCTTCAGATTTCTCTTTATGCAGTGGTTTCTGTATATTTGTCTATCACTGAACTTTCTTCAAAGATTCAACAATACATTACTAGCTTCTGGTGCATGTTTCAAGTACACACTCTAATGAGATATCATTAGTTCTTTATTTGGTTGGCATCTGTCTTCTTACCAGAAGCCTGGCTTTGAGTAAACCCAAATAATTGGAAAACCTGATTTGCTTAAAACATTGAGCATCTCAGTTCTGCTGCACTGTTATGGTTTGGATATGAGGTTGCTCCTCAAAGCTTCTGTTAATGTAGGAATGTTATAATGAATAGACTGTAAGAGCTGTAATTTAATCAGTCTATCTTATTTTGAATGGACTAACTGGGTGGTAACTAGGTAGATTGGGCATGGCTGGAGAGGACCTGTCACTGCAGGGGCAGGGGTGTCCTGAAGAGTTCATCTTTTCTGCAGTCCCTTCCCCTTTTCCTGTTTCTGAATCCTGGTCACCATGAATGAAACAGCTTTTCCTCTCACACATTCTCACCATCATGTTCTGTTCTATCCTAAGCCCAGAGCAATGGAGTCACTTGACCTTGACCGAACCTCTGAAACCATGAGTCAAGGTAAACTTTCCCTCCTCTAAGCTGCTCTTGACAGGTATTTTGGTCATGGCACCCCCAAAAATAGTGTATTCTTCATTCATTTTGCCATTCTGTTTAAACCACGTTTTAGTGAACATTGCTCCCCGGGCTTAATTTTCATCATGGATGCTTTATTTCTGTCATCTCTGCTTCCATAAAGCTGGTTTCTCACCTCTGAATGCCAAGACTGAATAGTTTTTAACTGTCTGTAGCTTCTTCCATTAAAACCTTTTCCATGTTCCCTTCTACAGATCTAATCTATCTATCATCTCTTTTTGCACAGCTTTGGTATCGTCTTCTGTTAGGTAGTCCTTACTCCTTGTCATCTCATAAGCAGGGACAAAGTTAACTTCTTTGGAAAATAACTTTCTTCCTTCAAGAACATTTTGTTCCACTTTAATCATTGATGCCCAAGAGGTATGTTCTTAGCCTTTCCCATCTGCCTGGGCTGCTAGTCAGTTTCAAGACTAAAGTTCAGTACTATTTTTTCCATGTGTCCTTTTCAGATAACCCCAGTAGGAAAAGATCTCGATATTTTCTGGACAGCCTCAACTTCAGCTAGATTTTATATAGCCAGTGAATTCAACCACAACTCAGTCATTTCCAGCTGCCTCATAGATCAATACCCATCACAGTGGCAGTCAGAATTGATCAGGGAGGTATCTCCATCTATCATTAAGACAGCAAAAAGGACTCGATCATTCATGAGCAGTCATGATCCAATCACTATGATAGTGAAGGCGGCTCCTGTCACAATGTCCACTTTTAGTATTTGCATGCAAGTACAGTAAGGAGAAAAGGAAAATTGTCATTATCACTGTTCTCCTTGATATTTTATATTTTAAACTCTCACATATACATTTTGGGGCATAATTATAAGTCAATAAATTTTATTGGCATAAAGATTTAACTTTGCAGTTTTAAAAAAGATGAACAAATTGATAGCATGTGGGTTTCTTTATGATTCTTCCAAAGTCAGCAACCCAACTTTCACACTCTATTTTGTTCTATTATCAGTTTTTTGATACGTATATAAGCAAATATTTTCTTATAGTGCAGCAGAACTGAGATGCTCAAATGTTTTAACAAATCAGGTTTTCCAGTTAATTTGAGTTTATTCAAAGCCAAGATATTGAATGTCTTTGATTGCTCAGGGGTATTTATAGATATGTGACATCCTAAGATTGTATTTTGGCATGTTCATCTGCATATTATGAAGTTTACATAAGTATAAACTTTATTCAGTTCCAGAGTGTTAATCTCCAACAACAAACTCGTCTGATACACTTTTAAGTATCTTTAAAATACTTAAAGTAAATGAATTCAGTAAATTCAGTAAATGAATAATATTTATCAAATACCTAGCATCTGGTGAGTGTCATACTGAATGTTATAGGTAGAATTACCATATTTAGTGACCTAAAAAACAGACCACCCAGTTCTATAATTGCGGCTAATATTTTTTAATTATATAACTGTTTCACAGTATTTGAGACATGCCTGCACCAAAATACTATTAATTTTTATCCAAGGCTGTTGCTATAGATAATTTTTAACCAAAATGCAAATGTAACTAGATGTTCTTTATTTTTATTTTACAACTTTGATATGGATTATACAATTTATTTTGTACAGTAAGTTCTTGAGATAGTTGTAATTAACAACATTTTACAAACAGAGGAGACTGTGCTTTAGATACTTTACTAAGAATTTCCCTCAAGGTCATTGAATTAGTAAATGAAATAAATTTTTATGCCCTGGGCTGTTCAATTTCAGAGCTGCAGGTCTTAATCTTATTTCCTCACTACATTTCTAGAGTTGTAACTTCTGTATGAGAAGTTAGATGTTTTAAAAGCTTTTAATTTTCAAGTCTAGAATGAAAACATATTTACACTCCTACCAACACTGGGATTGTGGTTACAACAAATAGTAAATGAAATGTAGACTAACATATTTTCATACTGTGTTCACTATGTGTTTATTTATTTTTTAATGAAGCCATACCTTTTTCTATGACTGTCTTTTGTTACGTTATTATTCATGTTCTTTAAGGCAAGTTGGCAGCCATCTGGTGTGATGTTTCTGCATCTTGATTCTCAAACTGGAGTGTGTACCAAAATTACCTGGAGGGCTTGTTAAGACAAATTTCTGGTCCTCTAGCACTGGAGTTTCTGATTCAGTATATCTTAGATGAGGCCACATAATTTCCATTTTTAAAAACTTCTCAAGTGATGTTGGTACTACTGGTTTTGGGGAAATACATTGAGCACCACTGGTCTATTGGAAGGTCCAAGATTCTTCACAGTATAATCTTGGCTATATTTGCCATTTGTTATTTAGTATATTGGCTGTTGATCTCAAGGTTATGCTGGGAGCCATCAGCCAAGTAGGTATGACAAATTCCTTGCCAGCTTACTCCCATGCTGTCTAGTGGAAGGACTTCTGAAAGGTGACCTTGCTCAAGGACCAGGGCAGGATCCGTGTTTAGGGTGTTCCCCCTTTAGAATAGGGCAGTTTAGCATAATAGGAGAGTAGGGTGTTTCCCCTTTAGAATAGGGTGGTTTAGTAATAGGAGATTAGGGTGTTCCTCTTTTGGAATAGGGCGTATCCTGCTGCTGAGTTCCTCTTGAGTGCTTAGGGTCAGACAGTATTTTTTGAGAGACAGAAGCCCGTGCTGTGTGGATTTAGGCAGGAGAGGATTTGGGCAGAGAACGGAGTGGATTTGGGCAGAGAACGTGGATTCCCCCAGAACGTGTTTGTAGACGGCCGGTGTGAGTTCGGGAATAAAGAATTGCTGTTTGAATCTACAAGCTGTGTGGAGACTCCTGATTTGTGCCCAGCCGAGAGACTGCGGCATCTGGTGGCTCGTACGCGGAACGTTTAAAAATTGGAAGTAAGTGAAATTACTCGCCCCTGAAGGGAGAGCGAAAGAATGGGTGAGCATTTCAAAAAACAATGTGTTCTTGTTCTAATTTATTTTGTTTTTATTTCAAGTTGCCTGTTCCTAGAACTTTCTCGGGCAAACTGGGGAAAATGGTTGACTCAAGGTTTTAAGTTGTTCGCCTCCGAGGAAGAGAAATTGTTAGAGAAAAACGGCACCCCAGTAAGACCAAGAACAGCTAGGGCGTATGTTGATACAATACAAAAATGCAGCCCATGGCTTTTAAACAAGAAGTTATTAAATATATCAATGGGACCATCATGGTATCCTGTAGAAGGATTTTTCTTCAACAAGAAAGAGATGGCTAGTTCTGTTTACTACGCTTGTCTAAGATCTTGGTTTTTACAGACATCTGATTAATTTACAAAACTAGAGTGTTAAAATATCAACCACTAAATATGAAATCAAGTACTCTTTACTTATTAAGTTCCATAAGGTAATATATTTAATCATTATGTGTGTTTTCATAAATTGGTAAATGAAAAAATGTTTAATATTGCTTTGGTCTATGTCTTTGCTGAAACAAGGTTACTAAGTGTTAAGATTCTATCAGGTGTAATTTACATACAAAGAGTATAAGAAGTTTCAGTTGGGTTTCAATTACAGCATTATAGTACCATAAAAAACATGAAAGTATTTCATCTTATTAAAGTGGAGTAATTTATCTAAATCAGAAATTTTATAAGGGTTATTTCAGAATGTGAATTTATAAAAAGGGTTAACGGTTAAAAAAGAGATATTAAAAGATTGAAGATGTGAAAATATATTTTAATATGGAAGGTTAAAAGAAAAAGATGTTTCTAGATGAGAAAATCTCTGTGTGGTAAAGTAAAAAGTTGTAAAATAAATACCATTTAAAAAGATTTTGAGGAAACTAGACTTACTTTAAAAGTTCGAGAAAGGAAGAAAGAAAAAAAGATATTTGTACATGGCAGATTGAGACAAAGCTTCTTAATGGAGTAAAAAAGGCCTTTGGTTGAAGGGCAGCCATGTAAACTAATATTAAGCGATTTAAACAGAGTCTAAGCCTCATTTAAAAGAGTGAAGCTGTAGGTGGTGAAAAAGTACATTTAAAAGTACAGTATAAATGATAATTGGAAGGCTTTAAGAGGTTAATTTGAAGGTGGTTAAGATGCCTTCATGACGGAAGAAAGATTGCATGATTCGAAGCCTAGTTAATCTTAAAAATTGGAAAGGGGTATATGTCCCCCAAAGATAAACTTAAAATAACCCTTTTTACTCTAAACTTTTAAATTTGGATTCATCAGAACTTAGTGCTGCGGAAAGGCATATGTATCCAAAAAATGTGCATAAGCCTAAAGTTCTTTGGAAAGATATTCTAACAGGACAATGGAAAGGTCCAGACCCAGTGATTGTCTGGAGTCGGGGCTCTGTTTGTGTGTTTCCACAGGGAGAACAGCAGCCGATTTGGATTCCAGAAAGACTAACTAAAGCAATTTCTACGAATCGAAAAGAAGATGATTTGACTCAAATCCATAACAGCTGATATCCAGAACTCCAGCTTGGCCATTCTTACATCTGCAACAGTGATTAACAAGGATGCTTTTTTCAATATCTATTTTATTATTGCATTTTTCCCACATCATAAGGTTCTATTTTTATTTTTTGAGCTCACACAAACCTAGGTTAATGTTTTTCTGATCAGTTTTATTTTTTTTTGACTATAGAGTTTTTAAACATTGCAATGGAGATTTCACCTAGGTAAAGCTACAAGGCCTTTATTATTATCTTATATGTTGTACGTTTGTTTGCACATTTGTGTTTTGTGTTGTATGTCTGTGTGTGCGTATTTTATATATGAGGAGCGCTCATGAGAAAATGGATCCGAATTTTTTTTTATTCACGTGATTTAAATGGCTTAATTTAAATTAGGTAAACAGCTGTTAAAGATTGTTTTTAAAGGTGCTTAACATATCTGCTTGTTTACTAATTTAAATCAGGTAAACAGCTGTTAAGAATTTTTTTTTAAGGAGGTTAACAGATCTGTTTGTTTACTTTCACCTTTCCTTTTCATTATATTTAATAATTCTTTTCAGGTTAATGTCTTTTTAGCATCATTGCCAGAATTCCTATCTTCATCCCAATGAATATAACTCAACAAGTATGCTCAATCAAGGAGCCAATTTACTTTGGGAGGCAACGGACTTTGGGAGGAGAAGGACAGATTGAAAGATTCCTCCCCTTTGAACTGCTTATAGAACTTGCCTGGACTATGTAACTACGTTTAGTGCAGCAAATTGTGGTAATGCTGGCATATCTTTGCTGATGGTGTCACCAGTGATCTTTGCTGATGGTGTCACCAATGATGCAATTTTTCCAAAGGAACTGTCAATTGGCTTGGTGTCGTGGCATTTCTGTATTCTCCTCCCTTCTGCTAGTGATGGTCTAAATTTGGGGGCCAATGGCTATATGCTGGACCAGCAGTCAGTGACGGGTATGATCCAATTGCAATGGTATCAACCTAAGACAGGAGGCTGACGCCTAAAGGTCAGTTGCCTAAAGGTCAGTTTTCCCATGACGGGTAAGAACCATATGTTGAATTGGACAACCTACCAGGCGCGGTCCTTAAGCCACATTAACCTCACTCCCCCACTGGCACCAAGGCCAAATTTGGGGGCCAACAGAGGTGAGGCAAAGAACCTCACCCCCCCACTGGTGCATAGACCTATCCACAAGTATGGCTGTATGCTGGACCGGTAGTCAGTGACGGGTATGATCCAGTTGCAATGGTATCAACCTAAGACAGGAGGCTGACGCCTAAAGGTCAGTTACCTAAAGGTCAGTTTTCCGATGACGGGTAAGAGCCATATGTTGAACTGGACAACCTACCAGGCACGGTCCTTAAGCCACATTACTTGTTGTTTAATTAATCAGAAGGGGGGAGATGCTGGGAGCCATCAGCCAAGTAGGTATGACAAATTCCTTGCCAGCTTACTCCCATGCTATCTAGTGGAAGGACTTCTGAAAGGTGACCTTGCTCAAGGACCAGGGCAGGATCCGTGTTTAGGGTGTTCCCCCTTTAGAATAGGGCAGTTTAGCATAATAGGAGAGTAGGGTGTTTCCCCTTTAGAATAGGGTGGTTTAGTAATAGGAGATTAGGGTGTTCCTCTTTTGGAATAGGGCGTATCCTGCTGCTGAGTTCCTCTTGAGTGCTTAGGGTCAGACAGTATTTTTTGAGAGACAGAAGCCCATGCGGTGTGGATTTAGGCAGGAGAGGATTTGGGCAGAGAACGGAGTGGATTTGGGCAGAGAACGTGGATTCCCCCAGAACGTGTTTGTAGACGGCCGGTGTGAGTTCGGGAATAAAGAATTGCTGTTTGAATCTACAAGCTGTGTGGAGACTCGTGATTTGTGCCCAGCCAGAGACTGCGGCAAGGATATACCTCAGTTCTAGATAGAAGAACTACTTAAGTAGTTGAGCATTAACTTTGATATAGGACATACTGTTGCAATTAGTTTTAAATTATGCATTAAATTTTTTTTCTACTAATATGCTAATTATAAATAATACAAACATCAGCTATTTAGGCTGTGAGTAGAATTTCAATTTTTTTTTTTACCTTCATAAAAACCAAAGTGTGAGTCTGTTAGGAATATGGCACACCCCTCACTGTTTCAGAGCAACTGTCATATAGAAAATATTTGACGATACTTGGTTGCCCATCAAGGAACTCCAGACTATGAAAATGCATCTCTCTAGGATTTAAGTCCCAAAGACATAAGCCACACCTGTCTTGTTTTTCTAGTATCTTCACTGGCCCTGTGTTGATATGGTGCCAGTGTTCAATGGATGTACATTGAGTGAATATTGGAAAGATCCAATGTCCTAGAGATTTTACTGGAGAATTGCTTCAGATTTTAGTTATTGAATAAGGGATCATTGAAAAGGGGAAATGATAGATTATTGGATAAGGGGTTATGGAAAGGGGGAAATAATAGATGTAAGTTTTCCAAAATAGAGAATATATACAGTCTTGGCATCACTGTTCTGAAATGATCTCCTGAAATGATCTCCTTTAATAGACTGAAGTGACTAAATGGAGCTTCTTGTCTCAGGAAACATGATGTCATTGTAGATATCCTTGTAGAATGAGAGGAAGTTAAAAATAAAATATCTAGTTTGAGATTGGGGGCCCAAGATAACTTTTTTTTGGAAGAGGAAGGTGAGTTTAGAGTAAAAGGAGAATGTATATTTTAAAAGGTTTTGTTTTTCATTCAAAGTAAAAATAACAAGAATATTGTTAATTGCTATTGACGTAAAGAATCAAATATGACCATCTTTAAGAAGTGAGTTTTGTTGCACCTTGAGGTGGCTAACCTGCTAAGAAATAACTTCAGGAGATAAATAAGGTAAATTTCTAGGTTGAGAAGAACAATTCTGCTCAGAATCTTATGTGTGTATGTGACTTCTGGGTGATTAAAATAAGACACTTACATGAAGACCCTAAAATGAGGTACTTAAATGTTCCCCAATTGTCTTGCATATCCTGACCAAACTATAAGCCACCTTAAATTAGTCAAGAAAAAATATTCCCTTAAAAATTATGTCAGAATTCTTTTCATCCTAAATCAGTTTAGATCTGTTTGGGTTTGAACGCCTCAATCACCAGTGATTTTTTTTTTTTTTTTTGTTAACAAGTTCTTTGCTTAACTCTGGTTTCATATTCCAATTTCATTTGTAGCTTGAATGCTGATCTGTGCTTTTTAATTCTTGGTCATAAAATGATTTCTTTTTTTGCACTTAAAGATTTTTCAAATGTTGTTCTTCTGCCAATCTTCTACGTTCACATTTTCCTATCCTATTAATTCTTTGATTTTTTAACTTGGGGTTTTCTTTACCATAGTCTTTCTTGACTTTCTTACCTCCTAGGCCCGAGTTAAATGGAACACTCTCCCTTGTATTCCCTTAAGAACCAGTATTTATTTTCCATAATTACCTGACATTACTGTATTTTACTTACACTGTTAGCCCAGGTAATATCTTGAAGTCAGAGTTTATATCATTAAGCATCAGAATCTAAAAACTCAGTAAGCATTGTAGATTTTCTTTATATCAGAATTGAATGACACAAATTCATGAAGCTAGCAAAGCTAAGAATCCCTATGTATTTGCAGAGATTTGAAAGGGAACAAATGATCATATGCAAAATAGGCACAATGAAGAGAAACAGATCATCTTTAATACACTGTTTTTAAAAGCAATTGTTAGAATTTATCTTTTACAGATAAAATGCTAGATAAAAAAAATAACACACCCTGTTCTCATTGTAGGAGAAAGAGACTTTATAAAGGATGTTAAGAGGCATCTGTTTTTCAACAGGAGAGGAATTAAGCTCTAGCTGCACTTCTAGGAATAATATCAACATCATACATCAGGTCATCCCAACAGAAACCCTACAGCCATTGCCTTCAGGGATAGGATGCTCACAACAGGTCTCCGAGCCTGATATTCTTCTTATTGTTGCTGCTTCTGAGAACATATGTCTTTCTGCCCTTACCATCCACACATAGTGTTAAATTCTTTGCATCTCTCTCTAAAAGAAATCACAGATGAAAGTATCTGACTAGCCCAACTGAATTTGCATATCTGTGCCCCAGCTGCAAAAAAAGCAGGCAAATAAACTGCAGAAGCAGAGTTCATTGGGCAGAAAGTTATATAAGGCAGAAGGGGTATTCAGAGGCTCTAATGAGAAAATATCCATTATCACTCTACAAACTATAAGAGAGCTGGAAATTAAATTAAAAAACCTTTTGAGATCATTTTTCATTTAGGGCTCTCTTATCCATTCGTTTTTACTGCTAGTTTTTGTATATCCTAGAATGCCTTTGTGTTTGGTGTAGGGATTGTACTTATTACTGCATCATTTTATAATGGCTTCTAAGTTCTCAGTCCTAATGTTTCTTCCTCTAGTATTTTTTGGAACACTTATATTTTTTTTTCTTGGTTTGAACAAGTGTTCCTGACTGCTGACATTTTAAAAGTGAACAAGTTGACACTAAAATTACATCAAATAATGGCAAATAGCAGAAGTTCACATTTGGTCACCCGAGCACTTGATGTCTTTGTTTGAACCTGGGATCATAAGGGAATAAAAGGGCCAAAATTAAGGGGTGACATGAGAAAAGAAGCATTTGGTGGTAATTTTAGCCTTCAGCACCTCTCAAGGCGTATAAGGATGCCCACTTGAAGGGAGAAATTAGAAAATAAAGAAGAACATTCACTAGATTTCATTTTTATTTAGCTTTGTTTGAGCAATTTGGGTCTTATGATAGTTGCTGAATTCAGTAGAGCTGTTACTCTTCAGCACACTCACTGAGAAACTTTTGCTTTAAATAATAGACCATCTTCCAAGTTACCCCCTTTTTCTGAATGTGGTTGACATTCTGAAAAGATTATAAATCAGAATCGAAATTATTTGGTCAAACCTTATCTGAAGAGAATAAAGGCTTGGTTTGGAGGCATTCCCAAATCTCACCAGACGAGGTCTTCAGATACATTGTCTATCAATAGCTTTTTTTTTTTTCTTTCGTTAAAAATTTACATTTGTTCTCCCAACCTCATTGTTACCTGCTCATTCATCTCAGTGTTGTTTTCCAAAAGTCACAAGAAGACCCAGTACTGTGCTTTCTTAGCATTACAACCTCTGAACTGTAGAATTTCTTCTGTTGACCATATTTGTTCTGCCTCTTTTCCCTGAACCCGTGGAGCGATGGAATCCTTCATTTGTCTTGCCTTTATCTCCAGTTCTATGCTGTCTCTGCTGCTGTTGCTTCGCAAAAATAGGCATGGAAGTAGGACAAATTAGGAGACTCTGAGAAACACTCTTAAGTTTTAAGGTCAGGAAGTAGAAGAGATCATAGAGGGAAATGCCCTATACTGTACGCAGATCACTGATCTTTTTCTTTAGCTTTCTGCCCTCATGACTGCTTGTCCTGTTTCCTCCTACTGATGTATTACCACCTTGTCCCCATCCTACACCCATTTCACATGCACAGATCATCTTTTTTTGGAGGTTGCTTAAATCCTGTTTGTGCTTTGAATGGCTTCCTTGGTCAAAGTTTATATTGAGGTCACAGTCCTTGTTTGTAAAATAAAGATTACAATTGAATACTTTCTCCCAAATAATAGGTAAAATTTTTTGGTATAAAATGCTTCCCGCATGCAAGTTTGTCTTCCACAGGCCTCATAACATCTTATTTTTCCTATAGTTGGCACGAATCTCAATATTCATCACTGTATGTTGCAGAAGATGGGGTGGTGGGTGGTGGAAGGAAGACAGAAAGACCATTTCATTTCTCTCTACAGTTCTGAGGAATGTAGCACAGTTGTAATGATTTTGCAAAGAGATGAATATACATACCTGCCAACACTTCTGTTATCTGACAGCTGTTTTTTTCTTAGAAAAATCTTGGACGTACTCAGTTTTTCTGGTTCTGTTCTCTCCCTTTGCTGATAAGGAAATTGAGGCATGAAGTCTTGTGATTGTGAAGAACACTCCTGAACTCATTGGAGAACAGCAGGGGTTCTAGAGAAGAGATTTGGTTCTCACACTGCATTTGCTACTCTATAGTTATGTCATTTGAAAATCTCTGAACCTATTTGATTTTACTTGTGAAATTAGCATAGCATACACCTAGCCTTGTAAACAACTTAATAGGTGTTGGACAAATAGTACTACATGAATTTCTATTAATATTAAGGAGTGACACTGCCCACATGAGACTCATCTGAATAATACCATGGATGCAAACAATGGCTGTTTATGTGAGATGGCAGGACTTTAATGTAAGTCTGTTCATTCTTTATCTGAGGATGTTTGTTGACTTAGCACAATCTTATAGAATAAAAGTAAGCTACTTGCCATAAGAAACCCCACATTATGTCATATTAGACAAAGGTGCTGAAAACATTCACTGGAGAAGAGATAACCTATTTAATGAATGGTACCTGCAAAATTGGAAATCCATATGTAGCAAAATGAAATTAAACCTTTATCTCTCACCCTTCACAAAAATCAACTCAAAGAGGATCAAAAATTCAGGAACTAGAACACACACCCTGCACCTAATAAAAGAAAAAATAGGCCCAAATCTTTACCATGTTGGCCCAGGATCTGACTTTCTTAACAAGACCCCTAAAGTGCAAGAAGTAAAATCAATAATCAATAAATAGGATAGATTCAAATTAAAAAGCTTCTTAGCAAAGGAAACAACGTGAGGGGAGAGCCTACAGATTGGGAGAAAAACTTTAATGCTTTATCAAAGATGCATATGGTAATCTCTAGGATATATAAAGAACTCAAAAATCTTCACACGCACACACACACACAATCAGTAAATGAACTAAAGAACTGAATAGACACTTCACAGATGAAGAAATATAATTGACCAACAAACATATGAAAAAGGGTTCATCTCTAGTAATTAGAGAAATGTGAATCAAAACTAAGATTTCTTCTGACTCCTGCCAGAATGGCAATCAAGAATACAGGCAACAAATTCTGGGAAGGATGTGGAAAAAGGCACACTCATACATTGCTGGTGAGACTGCAAATTGGTGCAACCACTATGGTAAGCAGTATGAAGATTTCTCAGAAAACTTAGAATGGAACCACCATTAACCCAGCTATCCCACTCCTCAGTTTATACCCACAGGATTTAAAATCGGCATACTACAGCAGTGCAGCTACATCAATGTTGACAGCAGCTTAATTCACAATAGCTAAGCTATGGAACCAACCTCAGTGTCCTTCGATTGATGAATAAAGAAAATGTGGTATGTGTGTATATATTCAATAGAATATTACTCAGCTTTAAAGAATGAAATTATTACATTTGCCAGTAAATGGATGGAGTTGAAGATTATCATCCTAAGCGAAATAAGCCAATCTTGTAAAACCAAAGGCTGAATTTTTTCTGTAATATGTGGATGCTAATTCACAATAAGGTGTGTAGGAGTGCTCTAGAGAATAGCATTACCTTAGATTAGGTAGAGGGACGTGAGGGAGGAGAGGTGATGTGGATATGTGGGAATAGGAAAGATAGCAGAATGAAAGAGACATTGTTACTTTATGCATATATGTGACTGCATGACCAATATGATTCTACAAGTGCATTCAAAACCTAGAAATTATATTCCATCTTATGTATAATATATCAAAATGCATAAATGCATTCTGTCATAAGAAATTAAAACAAATTTTTAAAACCCTACATTTCAATTCTTTATGAAAATATTCTCCATATTCAATGCAAATATTATGGAGGATGATCTCTGTAGTACTCTGGAATCTAAGTATATCCCACCTTGACTTCTGGATCCAGCTAGAAGCTAGAGAAAAATTACTAGTGGTCACATCAAATGTTTTGTTGAAGTAGAGTAATCAATGAAACACCTCATTTGGGGCTGCATTCTTATGGCTGGATATGACTATAAAGAAATGTGATATGTGTGCAAAGAAGGGGAAAAAAAGTTGGTAAATAAGCCATTTCTTGTTTTCAATTTATAGTGTGAATAAATAATCCTGTGTAATCTAATCTTAGGAAAATTTCAGGCTATGGGAACTATATTAGCTATGTAAGTCATTGTCTAGTGTTTCTGTTACACATCCTTCAACAATTCATAAAACGAGCTTTAACAAAGAATATCTTAAACTGGTACATGGCTTTTATTTCTCAATTTTTAATCATGGAAACCATGTTGCTTTAATAGTTTTGGTAGGATGGAAAATTCTTATACATTGCCTTTTGAAAATTTAGTATAAATATGGAAAAACTTAAAATGCATATCATTTGCCTACCTTACATTATCTTAGGTTTAGCTCTGTTAAGTTGGTTTAATATATTTAAAATTTTTGAAATACTAAACATTAAAAAAAGTCAATATATTTGATTGCCTTAAAATATCTTGAGCACTTTGGTTAATTCTAAAAGCAAGTGTGTTTCTCAAGGGTCAATTTAAATGTTTTACATGACTTGAAGAATGTGTTAACTTTGCCTACATAACCAAAGCTTCACAGACTATTAAAATCCCTATTTTTTAAAAAAATGAATCTATATCCCATATTTGAAAGAAATTTAGTGTTTCTCAGATTTTTAGATTTGTTCTAATAAACAAAATTTCATTGGGTATATAGAAAAGAAATTCATAATACCTATCTTGTTTCTCATGGAATGAAAAAATTTAAAATTTGAATAACTTCAAAACTCAAATGTTAACTTTTAGGAAATCAGAGTTGATTTAAAATTGATGAAAACGACTGGAAGAAGAATATGTAATCATTTAGGGCTTATTAAAAGTATATTATTAAAGGATATATTAAGGAATATGAAAAGTCAGGGAATATTATATAGAGATATCCTTATAAGTGAAGATTTAATAGTGCATTCAGAATTTATGTGAAATTAGTAGATTACAGCTGCTCTTACCACAGGCAGGAAAAATGAGTGAGATGATGGTTCTGTTAATTTGTTCCATTTTAGGTAACTATTTTACTACATCTATATATACATATATCCCATAACATGTTATATATCTTAAATATGTACAAAAATTTATTTTAGAAAGATGACCTGCAGTTACATAAAAAAGATTTTAAATATTTGTATTAGACGTTCCATAAAAGTGATTTTTCTTTAAAACTTAATGTTACAATTTTGTTTTTAGAATGTCAGATAAAAGTTAGAAAATATATATTGCATTTATCTTTTATAAAAACACTAAAATTGTTTAAAAATTTGAAATGAAAATGGTGCTTATGTAACACTCTAAAATACAATTTAGCATTATAGAAGGATATTTGTATTTGAGAACAAAATGCTTTATTGGGGGCTTATATCAAAAAAAGAATTTTATTTGCATTTGTAAAAGGTGCTAATATCTTAATAAAATTTTGTTTTGGCTATTATATTGACTCTTTATGCTAATAGGGGTGAAAATTTTTTATTAATACTTTGTTAAAACCAGTGTTCAGTAAACTCTAAAAAGAAGGAGGTAACAGTTTCTTAACAAAAATAGTTCTTTCATTACCTCTGATGTATTTCTTTTTCTCACTGAAACCCTTTATCAACCATGGAAATCCCATTAATGTACTTCACAGCTTCAACAGCTTTATTCTTTTTGAATCAATGAGGCAAAGCTGCATTATGTATTAGTAGGTATGTATGGACTTAGGCTAAGTAACTTATTTATCCATGTTCTCCATCAGATATTTTGTATTATGATTTCTATTTTTGTACTTAAAATCATTTGAAAACAATAAAGCAAATCCAAGGATATTGAAAATGCAAATCATTAAAAAGTGTATAAAACAAAGCAATGGTCCATTAAACCACCTTTCATAGCTGAAACAATTTAGTATTCAGTTTTGGTGATTGCGTCTGTAGTGATGAATAATCAATGTTTGTTCATCTGATTCTCTTTTAAGGAAGATGATTTGAGCTTATACTAATCTCCTCCACCCATCTCTTTATCTCCTTTCCAAATATAAAGCTTAGAAGTTATATTTTTACTCACTAGTATATTATTTTTACTAATGTAATTCATATTATGTATTTACTAATATATTTCATATTCTACTTAAAGTAACACGCATATACTTGTATTTTACTAGCAAATCTAGGCCATTTTTTGACTTCTATTGCATATATGAGAATATTAGTATCCCCTTTATATCACCTTCTATTGATTATCATTATCCCTGCATTTTCAAATTCATATTTACAAAATGTTCTCTTTTTGTTTAAAAAATTGATTTCTCAAATTTGAAAACCATTTTTTTAATCTTGTGATTATGGAAATACTGTTCCCTACACAACTAAATGGTATATCATTAATTATATTTCTTTTTTCATGTCTTTTCACAAAATAACCCTATGAAGTCTGAAGAGACTATTTCTAACATCAAACTAAATATATATGTATTTGTATATATACATATACACACATATTCTATCAGTGTATTAGAATTCTAATTTTTTAAGTTTAATGTTGGATAAAAATAATTTGTTTCATTTTGTTAAGCAATAGAGCTTCCATAGTGGGTATCTGTTGAGTGGAGTGCATTGTGCTTCTGACGATGTTTTGCTCACAGCACACTGACATCCTATTCTAATTTGGATCAACATCTTTCTAGACCAGCTGTGTAGGCATCATTTTGAGATTCATTTTGAATCACATTGCTTCTTATCTTTTCTTAAAAGAAGATATGAAATATGAGTCTATAATATATTCTTAGATATTGACATTTTTTATAACCTTATATTTGATAGTTTGCATTGCTAATTATAGTTTAAAATTTTTCAGAACTCTTGAAGCATTGGATAGTACATTGCTTTGTACCTTTTGTAATAACAAATACTGAAATCATCTATCTCTTGGTTTTTGAAAGTTACAAGATTAGGTCTGAGACTGGTTTCTTTCCCATTTCTGGGGTACTTTTAGTGTGAAGACCTATGTCTAAACTGCTGAGAAATATTTTTCAACTTTATTATTTTCTACCTTCTATTTTTAAAATATTTTTCTCTGGAACATCTTTTACTTGGATTTCTGACTTCGGTTGATTCTCTGCCTTTTTCTTCTGAGTCTTTTAATTTGCAACAGTTCTCATACACTGATTTTTTTGGGTTGTGGGTGGGTAGCATCTTACTCTGTATTCATAAGGATAGCAAAGGATAGCAATAAGTTTTTTTTTTTTAGTTTTGTTCTATTCCATGAGTTATTTGCTGCTTTAGTGTTTTTGTTTTTCTTTTCAGTCTTGATCATTACGTTTTCCTATTGCTTTTTACTCCCTCATATCTTGAAACCCGAATTTTCTATTGATGCTTTTTAACAAGACAATGGTATTGAGGCTGGGTATCCTCTCCTGTTGAGTTTGCTTAGGTAACAGGCCTTGTTTCATACAAAGAGATTGACCAGTGCTCTGTAAAGGGATAAGGTAGTCAATATTGAGGTTTTACCTGTGGATAAGTGGGAGTAGGTAATTAGTTGCATGAAATGTATTTTCTTTCTAACTGAAAGTTTATGCTGGGGATTATCTCTGTTTTCTTGCTATTAGGTACTTCTTATCTTGAACTACTGTAGAGTACATATGATTTCTGCCAAACCTTTTTTGTTCCTGAGGGGGAGATTATATATATATATATATATATATATATATATATATATATATATATATATATATATATATATATATATATATTTCCTCTGTTCTGAATTGGTTTTAGTAATATAGAAGAACCTCAAAACTCCCTTTGCTACTCTCCATTAATGGTTTAATTGAACTAGTTCCAAAGCAAAGGCTTAGGATCCATACTTTCTCAATTCTTGAATTCTAAATGAAGAGCTATAACTCCAGGAATAACACAAGTGACACTAAACTGAATCAAAATTCATCCCAATTCCCTAGGCACATAATTTTTGCAAGGTAAGCAAGTTTTATACATATGAAAAAATGGTCAATTTTATATGCAAAAATGAATTCCAGGCCTAGCACAGGGGTGCACACCTGTAATCCCAGTGGTTCTGGAGGCAGAGACAAGAGGTGTGAGAGTTCAAAGCCAGCCTCAGAAACAGCGAGGTGCTAAGCATCTCAGTTAGATCCTGTCTCTAAATAAAATACAAAATAGGGATGAGGATGTGGCTCATTGGTTGATTGCCCCTGAGTTCAATCCCTGTTATCCACCCTCCCTCAAAAAATATTCCAGGTAGATTAAAACATCAAATATGAAACAGCAAAATGTAAAAACCTAGGAGAAAGGAAAATCACTTTATGATCTTCAACTGTGGAATTAATTTTGGAAAATATACTTTGAAATCACCAACATGAAAGAATATTGAAATATTTTACATTAAAATATAATTCTATATTTAGGCAAGCTAGACTTCGAAGTAAGAAATTAGCAAGATTATTTGTTTAAATAATGTTTGTGATATAATAATATTTGTTTAAATATTTGTGATATAGATTACATAAAAAATCTTATCAATATGAAAGATAAGAAATCCCACCCCCCACAGAAAATTCTGGAATTTATCAAATGAAATAGTTTATTTCAACCTGTTTTAAATAAGCTTGAAGGCAGTATAAATGACCAACAATGGAATTAGAATACTATCCAAATATTAATGTAATTTTCTAGAGCTGCACTTATTTCTATGATTGAATCTCAAGAATCTTTTGAGCATAAAAAAATAAATCACTGAAGAATGTCTTTCAAGACTTTTATACAGTATTCAAGACATACAAGACCATTATGTCTATTTGTTTATGGATTAAGTACACAAATAAGATTATGAACATGGAGCACCAAACAAATTAGTGATTTTGATACGGGAGGCAGAAAAAGAGAGGAAAAGGGATAGAATCAATGATATGTAGAGATCATCAGTTCCATTTGTGATACTGTTTAAGTTTTTTATATAAGTATGTTTTCATTTAATAAAAAAAATAGATAATTAATGTAATCTCCATGACCTTTAAACTTTTGAATCCAAATAAGCCTCAAGCTAGCCTAGCCTCATGGGCAAAAAAGGAAGTTTTTGGTATGGTTAATTGTAGCAGAAAAAGTGCCAACCTATACAGACAGATACTGATATTATTATTTCCTCCTGGAAAAGTAGAGATTGAAGAATTTGGGAAATAAGGAATGCCTAGGACTGGACAATGAATCTTTGGAGATACTGTTTCAAACAGAGCAGCTTCTTTAAGGATAGATTCCAAATAGAGATCTCTAATCTTTGATGGAAACTGAAGAGTGAGCAATATTTAGGTACTCTGAGAGAACTTGTTAAAGTCTTATTGTTTAGATAAGCCAGGTAGAAATACATGAATTTCTTTGTGTTTTAAATTTGATTGTACATGGGGTGGGGTAGGTGATTATTCTAATGAATTTGTTGACACTTGTAATCCAGTGGTGTGAGTCCAGAAACATGCCTTACTTATACTTTATGGGCCAAATAAACACATTTCTGATGTTTTTAACTTCTTCAAACTTCTCTTTTGTCTAACTAAGATCATAACAATGATTTTTGAAAAGCATTTGATGAGAATTCCTGATTATATTTTTTTTCCTCTATTAAGCTCATTTTATTTGAAATGGTCAGTGGCAACTTTGAGTAAGAAAATCCATTAGTCCTGCACTGTATCTTAACTACTAATTTTACAAATGTTTATGTGAATGATGTATTAATGTTCTCAAATATCACTTATGAATTGGAATGTCTGGGAGATAAGCTAGAAACTTGTTCTTAGAATTATTTAAAGAGATTTTTTTTTAATTGTAAACCTTAAGAAAAAATGTTAACACTTTTAACATCAACTACTCATTAGGCATCTGGTTATTGCTTTATATTTCATTTTTACTTGCATATTGATTTTATGTTGATTATCTGATTTATTTGCATGAGTTGATTAGAAGGTATATTATTCCTTACATTGATTTGCTCTAGTCTGCCATATCAGTAGAAGATTAATTTAATTTTGTGAGCAATCATAAACTCCAACTCATCAGGACTCAATATATATCTATAGTTACAAGCAATGTGTTCTTTCATAACCCATAACCAGTGATCAGCATTTGCTATTTTTATTTCCCTAGTAAAGTACTTTTATTATTTAAGAAACTGACACAGGATCTAGATAAATGCAGCTGAACCAGATGGAGCTGAGATACTTAAACCTCAGAACATAAAAAATATTAGTTTGTCAGACCAAAGGTACATTCGAATTTTCCATCTATGACAGGGGCATCAGAAAGGGTTAGCGGGATTAGTTGGTAGTACTTCTTCATGATGTCAAGTACTAGCAGGATGAATTCTGAACCCTCTTCTTTGTTAAGTACTTATTATAGGCTAATTTTATCCACATATTTTTTCAAATTTCTTTGTTTCCTAGCTCTTCTATGTATACTCTTAATGAATTCTGTTTTTATGCTTCTATGAAACAATAGGCCTTGATTTTTTACCTTAATTTGTTTTCCATAGCTTCAAGGATTGTTCGTCATATAAACATCTTGGATAATTGGGCAAGTTTGTGTTCACTGTAGTCACACAGTAATGATCATATAAACAATGCTATAGCCTTTTTAGACATTTTCTGTATATAAAAAATCTAGCAACAGTCTACTAAATCTATTTGCCTACTTTAATTTTCTCACCTGACCCTTTCCAAATCACATGTTCCTTATTAAAGCACTCAGATAGTAAATGAACTATATCCTTTGTGTTTTAGGGGTTAAGTTTTAGTTTTATATCCTATATCTCATGTGATGAGATATTAATATACTTAAAAGCCTTTTATTTTTTCAATCTATTTAACTAGGAAACTAGCAGACTGATTTTTGCCCTCTAGTTATTCTTGGTAGAAAACAAGTATAGAGAATCTAAAAAAAAAATGTTTCCTGACTGGGAAAGATCCCTTGATGCATTTATCATTCAACCCTAACCCTAACTATTGTCAAGAATCTTTCTAGATGCAAGAAGTAATGAAGGGAATATTCCTGTCCTCCTGAAGATTACATGCTGTGTGCAGAGATGGAAATAAACTAGCTTGGCAAGTAAGTGGTGTGAGAGGGGGAGGAATTCACTAAGGAGAGAAATTGTAACAGAGGGGGATGTGAAATAATGAAGTTAGGTAATGTGTTAAGTAGGTGACAGGGAAGGCTTCAGAGGAAAGATGTCCTTTAAGTAAAGGCCAGAAGCAAGTGAGGACACTGACCAAGGTACTGGGAGAGGGGGAAAAATATTCCAATCAGAGGGAAGAGTATGACCCTGAACTGTGATCATGCCAGGCATGTTTAAACTAGTGTGGTCTGAGCAAGGTGTAGGGTGGAGGAGGAGGAGGAAGTGAGGTCAGAGTTCATGAGGAATGAGATCGTGTCAAGCTTCCTAGGTTATGAAAATTTTTGTCTTTTACTCATTGGAAAATTTTGAGCACAGCATAGTCAAACCTATTTTAAATAATATTAGACTCAAAGCTACATTCAGATAAGACCTTAGGGAGGCCAGGAGAATAGTGGAAGAATAGCAGGCAGTCTTTTGCTTTAAACTGGATGAGATCATGGCAGTTTATACCAAGTGGAACACGATGGAGTGGTGAGAAAAAGTTAGAGAAGTAGAATCAAGTGGACCCTCTAAGCAAAGGAAAGGTTTCAAAAGAAATATGCTTTTGGCCATATCAGCAAGAAATAAACTGCATTTACTGTGAGGGAAGGCTGTTAGATCTCCTGATTTGAAGGGAAATTTCAAGAGTATTATATCCAAATCACAGCATAACTATAATTTAGTGGGTAGTTTTAATTCAAGAATAAACCCCTATTCAATAGGTGCTTGTTGGAATGTAGTTCATGTTAGAATTTGAGTCTAATCAGAGTTATCAAAAGGGGGACTATAGGCTGCTTAAGATTCCTAATTATTTCTCAGCGTTCCTGGATATGGCCTAGAGACATACCCAGAGGCCTTTTTTTCATATCCATTTCCCTCCAAGTACACTGATGTGAGAAGCCTTTTGTCAGTCATGCTATAGTGGCCCAGAAGAGTGAATCTAAACAAGTCCTTATGTCCACCCCTAACCCTCATGCTGGGGATGGAACCCAATAGTATTCTACCACTCAGCTACATCCCCAGTTCTTTTTTTTTTTCCTTTTTTTTGGGGGGAGTGGAGTACCAGGGATTGAACTCGGGGGCACTCAGCCACTGAGCCACATACCCAGCCCAATTTTGTATTTTATTTAGAGACAGGGCCTCACTGAGTTCCCTAACCCCTCACTTTTGCTGAGGCTGGCTTTGAATTCTGTATCCTCTGCCTCAGCCTCCCAAGCCATTGGGATTCCACACATGCACCACTGTACCCCTTTTTTTTTCATTTTTGGTCTCACTGTGTTTCCTAGGCTTGCAGTCCTCTTGTCTCACCCTCTACAAACTGGGATTCATGTCCTTCAAAAGGAGGTCTATGTGTTAACTACTTATGCTTGGGAAGAATATCTGCTCTGGTGCTAAAGATTTTTGCAAAATTCTCATGAAATTTCTATTGCTGGTACCTGCCGTAGTAGCTAGCATACTCTAGACTGAGTTGACTGCCATTAGCTTTAATCCATGGCCATACCTAGTATGCTAATACATCAGGAGGCATTCTGGTCCTTCCTGGACTACGACGGTGACACGAATCTATACATCAACATTCTTACAAGAATGTTTTTCCTTCAGTTCTTTTTTTCTATTATGTAATCATTCTCTTCAGGAGTTATGACCTCTCAAATGTAAACAGGCTCTAGGAAATGCAGAAAAGAATGAACTGAAGTATGAGTATTCCTAGGGGATTAAAGGGAAACTGAGTACTCAAGAGTAGGTTCAGTAGGGAAAGGAATCTGGCAGATCCTACAGTATAGCCAGTGTCACATGGCAGTGGCATGAAGTGGAGCCTCTCCTGGGATCACAGCTGCAATTAATGGACTCCAAATATTTTCAGTTTATTTTTCAAGAGTCACCTGATTGAGAGAACACCTGATTCATTGGGTACATTAGTCTAATGTCCAGCTGTTGGGCACATGATTGACATTTACCTATTAACCCATGCCTAATAAAATGGTGTTATCAGAAAAAGGAAGGATAAGAGATAAGAGGCAAGTATAAGTTGCTACTTCAAGTGATAAATGAAAAGATTAAGTAATAAACATTACTACGAGCTATTTGGGGAAAAAATAAGTAGTAAATCAGACAAGTTGAATCCTACGTTATATTGACATGAAATCCACAGAAAATATAAGAATTAAACTTTTTAAGATCAAAAACATTTAATACAGCTAAAACTAAGGAAATGTCAAATAGAAGCAAAATTTATAAATTGTATTTTTAAAATGAGGATCCTATTTGTCAAGAAGGACCAAAATAATTGGAAGGCATATTACAAGGTTTGAAAATTCATTATACTTAGCAAACAGTTAATATTTCTAATGGCTTCTACAAATCAATATGAAAAAAGTGAACACTTCAATAGAAATATGAACAAAGAACTTTAACTGACATTTTACAAAAGAAGAATGTAAATGGTCAAAGAATATGTGAAAATACATTCTTTCCTTAGCATTCAAAGAAATAAAATGGAAATCACAATGAGATGCCATTTTTACCACTAAATTGTCAGTGATATTAAAAATCATTATACCATGTGTTTAGGAGAGTACAGAGAAAAGGAAACTTCCTTGACAAATGGTTAGAAGTTTTGTGGGATGATGGCAAGTACATGGCTTTTTTTCAACTGAGGTTTTAATAGTAAATGATTTTTTGTTGCTGAAGATAAAAGAAACCATCCATGGCAGGCTTAAACAAAAGAAAGCAGTGCTGGTAGGGAATTACAGATATCTCTTGGACTCTGAATGGTGCTGAATAGCCAGCTCCTGGCAGTTGCAGAAATCCAGGGAGCTCTAGGGACCTGATCAGCACATCTTGACAATGAGAAGAATCAAGCAGCTCTTGGGATATGCTGTTTCCTAGAACATTGTCAATGTCACTCTGCCTACTATGGCAAGGTGCTTAATAAGATCCCTGGAAGGCTGTTTCCAGACAATGCTGTAAGATTGCACATAGAATCTTTGTCTCATGTGAAGTGTACTTGTAAAGAATTGAGCTGACTCACATTAATTTTTATATAAACTAAAATAACATTAGAGAATGGGAATAAATCTAGTGAGAATTATCAGTAAGATTGCTACTGATAATATTAACTTATATCTGAAAACCAATATTTGGTATTTCCTATATGTTAAGAATTATATTAGGCATTAGACATGAATGTATTTCATCTTGCATAATGTATAATTGTTCCTCTTTTAAAAATGCATCTTGATTTCTTGCTTGCTCAGTTCGTTAGATGTCTTCTTGTCAAGCTTTTGTGGTGGTTCTGCATGGTTTTATATGCAATTTATAGATAATGTTTCATGTGTGCTTTATAACCCAAATATCAAATGTGTATAATTTTTTAAAGAAAAATATTGGTTGGAGTTTTATCTTTGCTTGCATATGGTAGGAAAATTTACAAGTGCAGAGAGGAAACTTTGATGTTTCTATATTTTTTTAAAATTGTGAATTTCAAGTAGTTTTGTAATAAGGGTACTTGATAGATTAAGTCTCTAGCCAGTACATATTAATAATCAACTATCATTTACTTATTCAAATCTATGTAAGGAACCTACATTTTAAGTTATTTTATATTTCAAATGTTAATGAAGACTCCCTCATATCTCAAATTTTAATGAGATGTATCAGAATAATAGAAAATAGTAGTAATTTCTGTATGAAAATGGCAAAGGAATAGAGAATGTCATTAAGGCTAAATAGATGAATGACCAAAGGTAAATTATCAAAGGTCTTCCTGCTTTTTGAAGGCAGTAGTAGCATTTTTGCTAATAATTAAAATCTTAAGGGTAAGCTCTTTTTTTAAATTAATTTTTATTGTTGGTTGTTCAAAACATCTTGAAAAGGTAAAAATGTATTTAGTCTTTATTTATCTGGAGACAGCTATTGACACCATTTTCAAGAATCACCTCAAAAGAAAGAATAGCAGTCAGACTTGAAGCAGGAAGAGGAAATTCTTCTGAAGTGAAACAGTACGGTTGTGAATTTTTACAGTAATGGATTGAATAAACAATATTTTTAAAAGAGTAACTGGAGGGAAAATGTAAAGCTTCTATATGAGGTGTAATGTTCTGATGAAAATATGTCTGCTGCCATTCTTTTGGTATAAAAGAAATATAATGGGAAAGGAAAATCAAGATCATCACACAACAAAGAATCTCTGATATTAATAGAAGGCATCTGAATTCCTGTTTAGATGTTCAGTTTAAAAACCAACAGTTAAACAATAAGCAGGTGGTAGTAGAAATTAAATGCAAATATGAAAATATCCTACATTGAGGGGAATCATGTAATTCTAAGATAGGCTTCAGGCCACTTATCAATTATACATTTAAGTTACTGGAGGACAGGGATTTGTATCCCCCAAAGCACTGAGCACAGTGACTTGAATATAGCAGATACTCGGAAAAATATTTGTTGAAGGAGGACAACTTCATGGAATGCAAAGCAGGCATAAGACATGGCCCTTACATTTGTATAACTCTGATTTTAGTAACAGGCAAAACTAACAAACATCAATCAACTGAACAATATTTATAAAATGTAAATTAGTTGAAGTTTTAGATAATAGTAAGATAATAAAGTAGTACAATTATAATTTAGTAGTCAGTAAATAGAATTTTAAAAAGATCAATGTGATTGAGTTTGTGTAGAAAACTTTGTGAGGAACATAGATGCTGATATTGGGGTTCTAAGAATGAAGGGATTTTAGAATGATGGATTTAGAAAATAGCAAGATGAGTAAAATATCTTAAAACTAAAATTAGAGGAATGCTAGGAAGGTGAAGTGAGAAGACACTGTAAAACACTGTTTTGAAAGTACAGGTAAATTACAAAATTATGAATATTTATGGTGTTGGACTGGACACAGTGGAAACAAAGAAATGGTAATACTTCTAAACTTATTTTATCAATTCCATATGAAGCTGCTATTTAAAGGCATCATAATTTATTCCTGCATGATGGAACTAGTAACTTTCACACTGCTGGATCTATTAGAAGGAAATATGTCTTTTGGTTCAGTTAATTCAATTCCACAAGTATTTATTGAGCACTTATCTGAGCAAAGCACTATAGAATCATCCATGTAGAAGCAATTAAAATTTAACTGGTTCAGAGAATATTTGCTACATCATTTCACTTTAAAAAGAGTTAACTGTTAGCTTATCCATTCTCAATCTTCTTATAGAAATGCCTTAATTTAGAGGTTTGAGATTAGAATGGAAATGCCACTCAAGTGGAGTTTCTGAATCTTTGTGTTCAACCCATATTTTGAGAAATGGCCTCATGAAGAAAAATGCTTCTATAATTTTCACAGTATACTTTCATATCTGGTATTTGCTCCTCAGGACTACACATTAATGTCCACTGGACAGATATCATTTTATTTTGCACGTCAGGAAACTGAGTCTGAGAGAATTAAATGATTTTTCAAGAGCTTATTGATTGTTTGGAAGTCATACCTCAAACACAACATCTTTAAAAGAAAATTCTTACTCAGCTGTGCAATTCTACCACAGAAGTGGCCACATGGTGATGTTGTTTTGGGGGAAATTAGTTCACAGAAAATTTTCCAATGTTTCTGGACATTCTGAGTGGTAATTTGTAAGGAAAGCTCATCAAGATGGTCATCTGAATGACCAGCAAGTTTCATAGATCTAACTACACAAAGTTGTAGCTGGATGAGTAAAATGAAAGGGAAAATAACACAATTTTCAATAACTTTCATCAGTGTAGACTACAGAGGATGTTGCCCTCTTTTCTAAGGATAATTGTAAATGTCTGTGAACTCCTCTACAACTGGATGGGTATTGCTATTGGTATCTAGAGGCACAAGCCAGGGAAGATCCAAAAACATCAGCAGTGCATAGGATACTTCCTGTTTCACCACATGTGCCCACAGAGGGGAATCTGTCCCCAAAAACCAACACGGGGTTGAGTTACCCTGTTGTAGCCAATCAAAATAATTTAACTGAAATAGGTTGACATTTTGTAGGATTATGTTGGTTTTATTCCTTCTGAGGGTTAAATAAACTATATAACTGCCTCAGTGTTCCTAAGTTTTAATTCATCTGACATTTGGAAATAATTGTTGCCCAATGTACTTCTTTCTCTATATTTTCTTTCATATGTTGACACTCTGAGAAATGAAAGAAATCATTCTTCCCCTCATTATTTTTAAACTAATAATATTGAAGGCTGAAGTTTCTAAACCTGGGTATAATTCACCTTTGTTCAAATTGAGAGTAAATTCAGTAAAACATTTTTTTTTTAAGAATGAGACCAGAGGTGCTTAACCACTGAACCACATCTCCAGCCCTTTTTATTTTTTATTTTGAGACAATTCTCGCTGAGTTGCTTAGGACCTTGCTAAGTTGTTGAGGCTGGCTTTGAACTTGAAATCCTCCTGATTTAGTCCCCCAAGCTTGATTTAGGGGGGAACAAGTCATGGGGTTCATGAAGCAAAAAAAAAAAAAATTAACAGATGTCTGCTTATTTGGATTTCCTGTTGAAATATCAAGTCAACTTGGTTTGTTCAGGTTACTCCAGATACAGTGTAGGAGTCTGTCTATTAAAATCAGTTAATTTGGGAATCATCAAATATCTGATGTTGGTTCTTACTAATTTAATATTGATACATGTAAATTTTGAGGACAAAGGAAAACATGAGACCAAAAATTAAGGCAGAAACAATTTCATGAGGAATCCTGTACAACATATGAAAGATTATAAACTTGATCTAGTTGGTGAGGGGAGATAGTACTTGGATTTACTTAGAGGCGTGTCCAGTGTGTTTCACTCTGATTTTGGGTAAGTCGATTTGATGGTTACAGGGAGAATGGACTTTCTTCATCAAGAATTAGAGAGCAATTAGAGTATTGTTGCAGATTTAAAATAAGAGTCTGGATGGAATAGTGGTTGTTATGGTTTGGATGTGAGGTGTTCCCCAAAAGCACACATGTGAAACAACACAGGGTTTAGTGGAGATATGATTGAGTGGTATAGATAAAGTCTGAATAGCATAGAGATTGTGGTAAAGGGAAGTTAAAAAAAAGAGGAAGTTAACTCAATTTGATGAATTTCATTGGAGGTATTAAAAATGAAGAATGATTCTGATTTCTCCTTGGGAACTTCCTATTGTAATACTGCCTTGAGAAAATGCTTAGGGTGAATCTGACATCCCTCTCAGGGATATTTCATGGTAGATTCTTGTAATCTACCTTGGAATTTGACCCTGGAATTTAAGCAAGATGGCCCTCTAACTCAGGTTCTTTACATTTAGAATATTTTTAGGAATTTTAGCACTGAGTGATAATGTACACAAGACTCAAGTACTGGGGAAATACATAGGCAGCAAGCAAGATAAACATTATTTTAAAAATCTGCCTTTATAAGTTCTGTTCTCATTAGCCAGGTCCATTTTGTTGATGCTTCATTCCCAGCTACCAGAAGACAATTACATTTTGTTATTGTACCAAATGTTTGCTGAATGAATTAATTTAAATGATTAAATTGTGTGCAGTAAACTTTTCTAAAATATAATGTATTCATACTGTATCAATTAGGTTTTACTCAATTCATTTCTGTAAGCAACAGATATCACTAAGCAATGTACCTTGTGATGTTGTCTCTACATTAAGGCTAGATGTATTGATTTGAAAATCTATAAACTGGAAAAGTTATTTTCTCCCACAATTCAAACACACAGTGGTGGGTCAGAGAAAAGACAACAATAATCACCCCTATTCAAAAAGGGGAACAATGGGACTCACACAATAATCATTGATCCATAGCAAGTCTGAAATCCTACTGGGCAGATATTTTGAGGATTTTTATTCAGGATGTAGGAGATACTGAGTAGGCTCAATTTCTATTCTGAAAGTCGCTCCCCAATCTGTCCTTTAGGCATTGAACCCTCTGGGCAGACAGCCTTGTACAGCCATGTTCTTTGATGCTTCCTCACAACACCTGAGGAGGGTTTTGAAGAAAGGGTCCCCCTTGATGGCTGAGCTACATTCTCAGCCTGCCTGTTGTCCTTAGGAAATTGGGCACCAGTAATTGTTTCACTTTAACAGTCAGAATATTCTTCAGTTTAGTTTTGCAGCACCTTTGGCAGTGCTGTTCTTTCAAAATAACTTTTAAATATGAGTAAACTCTCTATCATTCCCAATATATCTGTATACTTAGAGGTATTTTGCAATTGTATGAAGTCTAAATGGTGTTCTGAATATATTTTCACTGAACCATTTTATTGAAAGAAAATTTTCTTGTTAAAAATTTTCTTATGGAAACAAAATTTAAATTCTTTTTGAAAGAAAAATTTACAAGAGGACAACTGAATCCAGTTGGGGATCTTAAAAGAAGTTTAAAAATTACGTTCTCTCTGCCTATTTCTCCATCTAACAATCAGAATGGAGATGAGAATCAGTTGCAAGTTTAATCCTTGAGGTCAAGGTGTTTGGGGATTCTTGCTTTTATATTTATAAATAGGTCAGTTCGTTTTTTAGTTCATCTTTCTCCTGGTAGTTAACAACTGTGACCAATTTTAAAAAAGTTCCTTGATGATAATAGACAATATAAAAATCTCTTTAACCAAAGCTCTAAAATCACTAGTTAGACTTTCTACTTTCTTCAATATTACAGGTGACAGTTTTGCCAAATATTTTGCCATACATTGTATACACCCATTTTCTAGTTTGAAATGAATTTCCATGCCACCTGTTAAGTTGGTCCCAAAGCCACATGATACATGTTTTAGATTTTTGCTTTGCTGGCATACATCTTCTATGTATCAATTTCCATATAAGCTGCTGATGCAATGAGGCAATTAACCCAAAAGTCCCCAAACCTCTGTGGATTACAATAATATGTATTGATTTCTTGTTTACTGTGGATTGGCTGCCATAGCCTATTCTAGCCTTTGGGTCAGGTTCTGGTTTACTCCGTATGACATTTAAGCATCTGGAATGAAGGAGCAGCTCTGATCTGGCTGGGCATGCTGCTGGGGATACTGAAGGGAAGAGGGCAGAAGGCTGGGCAGAAACTTATCATCTTTCAAGGTATCATTCAGGATTGGTATTTTCTTCAGCATGAATAACATGGGTATACACATTTCTTACATTGAACGTGGATATGGAGGGTATATAGTGCTGGATTCTAATGTACTCTTCTGAGATTATTGTATATATACTAGAATCTATAGGTGATCCACAGGAATCAGTTTCCATGGATTTATAAACAATTGAAAATCAACACCAGAATCTCTCAGAATTTGTACTGATGCATTTTTAAAATTTAGAAATTCACTGTTCCTTTCACTAAAGTCTGAAATGTAATTCAGAAGTGAGAATATGTCTAATTTCTATCAGTTGTCTTAAAAAAATATGGCTTAGAATTATGTTTTTTTCTTTTTTTTCTTTTTCTATTTTTTTATTGGTTGTTCAAAACATTACAAAGCTCTTGACAAGGTCACTTTGTCTTCATAAATTCAGAATTAAATTTAAAATTTGGTTTCATGACTTAATACTTACTTGAATGAGATTAATTATTTTAAAGAGAAGTTTTAGAAAAGACTATTTGTTTTAAATTATGCATGTCTATAATTGTACTATGTTTGCCATGGAATGAAGAGCACTAATTTAAAACAGATTTTAAGAAATAATACTTATACTGATATATCAAAGAAATGTTCAGGTTAATTCTAGTGCATCACCTAAGAAATATTCAAGAACCAATTTAACATGGAGAAAAGATGACTTTGTCATTAAAAATCAATCAAAAGTAAACTTTCAAAGTTCAAAAAAATTCTTCTGTATATCAAAATGAAAAATGACTTTTATAAGTAATTTTACTTCATAATTTTAATAAGTGCATTAAAATAAATATGACTTAATGAAATGAAACTTTATATTGCTGTGGGGGGAAAACTTTGATGTTAGAATGAAAGAAATTTTAGTTTAAAACATTTTTCAAGAGCAAGAACAAAATGAATCAGTGTTGAGAAAGAAAAACGTGAGAACTAAACAACATATATCAATAGTTGTATATTAGTTACCACTCACTAATATACAAGAAATTACAAAAGTAAAGCAGAAGACATATCCTCTAATTGAACACAGTGGAGAGATTTATTTTCTCCAGATCTTTGAGTGTTCAAATAATGGTCAAGTTTTAAATTGAGGACTGAAATGTTTGGACAAGTTTGGTTTACTACAGCATCCAAACTAAATATGCTGCATTAATGTTCTAATTTACTATCTATATGAGTGTAGTGATTTATTTTTTGTGGTGCATTTTTTTTTCTGATTTTCTTGTACATGGTCTCTGTTTCGCCTGATGCATCCATCTACCTTCAAGAATGTTAGGAATGGTGTGATATGAGTGCAATAAATAAAGGGAAGACAATATTCATCTTCTAGCACAAAAAATATGATTTCCAAGTTCACAGAGATCTAGTTTTACCCAGAAAGTGTTTCCTAAATTTTTTTAATTACCCCTATTATTTAAGACCCTGGATATTTCAATTATAGGATTTTTGTCAGGAGAAACTAGAAACGTGCCAAAGATGCACATCTTGTTTCATCTTGGTGAGGAGTGAAATCCAGGTAGAATGAAGGAACTTGTTTACCCTCTTCTCAGGATGCTGTCTTGATGCAATCGAGGGTATTTCATAGCAGCTGATGAGGCTGAGGATAATTAGCAGAAGAGAGATGAAGCCTGTTTATGCTGAAAGAATTTGCCACTATTTTACAGGCCACAAATTGCAGAATTCAATGTGCTCAGGGTGTCCAGGAACTCCATTGGCAAATGGTGCCACTGCAGATGACCAGAGGGTTATTGACTACCAGCAAGGTTTTAGAGCTCCTTCCACCCCGAACTCAGATAATTAGTAAACGGGAAGAAGAAGAAATCTGTAAGAATGCATTAAAAATAATTAGAGTATGCATTGAATGAAATATTTTAATTTTTATCTATACTATCCTACATGTGTTTCTGTGAAGGAAGTTCAAATCAGTTGTGTAGTAAATTGAAAAAAAAAGTCTTAATACATCTCAGTATGTAGGAGTAGTTCAAGATTCTACAACTTAAAAATATCCATCTTGGAGGAACTTTAAGAAGTCACGTCAGAGATAAAATAAGACTTTCTCAAGAACTTTCATGGGAGGCCACTGTGCAAGTGCATGTGATCATACTATGATTAGACATCACTGGTACCAGATAACAGTTTAAAGCACAGGTTATAAAATAGAGGCCCAGAGCTGAGTTTGCCCTGCAGATGTACTCTGTTTTGACTTCAATGAGTAAAAATCTTGAATCAACATTTATGAATAGAGGTTTCAAGGAAAAACTCAAATTTCTGGATTGGATGGTTTAGAAAGCCTGCAGAAATGATAATAAATGGCTAGAACTGAATTGGACAAGTCCTTTGAAAGAGGGAAAAATTTCTCTATTATCTGTAGTTACAACTATTTATATTTTCAAATATCCAGTTCAGGCCATTCATTTTTTATTACTTGTCTGGTTCCTTATGGTCTCTTGACATTGTAAACCTTGCTTTTTAGCCAAAGGCTCATGAACTTTCTGGTACAACTGATATTTATTTCAGGTTTCCATTATTTTTTTGAAGTATTCCATGAAGATTTTATTTCAATTATTGGCACTGAAGTTGTCTAATTAATTCAGCTTCACTTTCCAAGACATGCCCATTTTGATCTGTATTATATCTTTCAGGAGGATTGGGGATGGAATTCAGAGTATGTTAGTGTAGATGATTAGGGGCTGTAATTCTAAATTCAGCAAATACAGCATTTGCAAGTTTTTTTTTTTGCAAATATGAAAAACAATATGACTGATGGAATAATTATTTTATTAATCCAGGGAAAATTTAAAATAATATCAGCTTCAGAGTTGGTTGAATCTAGAATTGCCAGTGCTTCAAGAACTGCTTACTGTACATTATGGCACATGCCTGTAATCCCAGTGACCCTGGAGGCTGAGGCAGGAAGATTGCAAATTTGAGACCAACATTAGCAATTTAGTGAGGTCCTGAGCAACATAGATCCTGTCTCCAACTAAAAAAATTAAAAGGACTTGGGGATATAACTTAGTAGTAAAGCTCTTCTAGGTTCAATCCCCAGTACCCAAAACCAACACTAAACATAGTATTAGAGTCAGTCCATATCCCTCCTCCTTTGCATCTTCATACAAGAATTACCTACATATAGCTGAACATCTAGCTGCATATAGTCCCTGAAAGATGATTCTTCTACTCTTATGTGATTTCAAAGGAAGGGCATTAATTTGCTTAGTTCACATAAGCTGTGCACTTCTAAAACTGGTAGTGACCATATTGTGAGATTTCACCTAAAAGTACAAATTTTTTTCTAGAGAACAAAATTTTTTTCTAGTTATGGGGAAGATGAACAGCTGTTATTTACTAAGAGAATGGTGTACCAGGTAGAAAAACCATGTAGTGCCTTGACAGTAAACATAGTACATGTCTCCTGAAGAAATAGATCAGCAAATGGCTATTGTGTACTTTAAAAAAAATTAATTTGTTTTTAGATATACATGACAGTGTATTTTGATATATTATATATACATTGAGTATAACTTATTAGGGTCCCCTTCTTGTGATTGCATATGATATGAAGTTTCACTGGTCATTTATTCATATAGAACATAGGAAAATTATGTTCAATTCATTCTACTGTTTCTATTCAAATTCCCCCTTCTCTTCCATTTCTTCCCTTTTGTCTAATCTAGTGAATTTCTATTCTTTCCTCCATTCCTTATTGTGTGTCAGCATCCACATATCAGAATATTTGGCCTTCAATTTTTGTGGTTGGCTTATTTCACTTAACATGATAGTCTCCAGTTCCATTTGTTTATCAGAAAATGCCACAATTTCATCTTTATGGCTTAATACTCCATTGTGTGTGTGTGTGTGTGTGTGTGTGTATTTATCACATTACATTTTCTTAATCCATCTATTTAAGGGCATCTAGATTGGTTCCACAGCTTAGCTATTGTGGATTGTGCTGTTATATACATTGATGTAGCTGTGTCACTGTCCTATGCTGATTTTAAGCCCATTGGATATATACTGAGGACTGGATAACTGGGTCAAATGGTGGTTCTGCTCCAGGTTTGCCGAGGAATCTGCATATTGCTTTGCAGAGTGGTTGCACCAATTTGCAGTCCCACCAGCAATGTGTGAATGACCCTTTTTGCTCACCTCCTTGCCAATACTTATTGTTCCTTGTATTCTTGGTAATTGCCATTCTGACTGGAATGAGATGGAATCTTATATAGTTTTAATTTGCATTTCTGTAATTGCAAGAGATGTTGAACATATTTTCATATATTTGTTTACTGATCTTTTTTTTTCTGTGAAGTGTCTGTTCCTTAGCCCATTTATTTATTGGGTTATTTGTTTTGGGGTAAGTTTTTTGAGTTCTTTATGTGTTCTAGAGATTAATGCTCTGAGGTGCAGGTGGTAAAGATTTTCTCCCATTCTGTAGGCACTATACATTTTTGATTATTTCCTTTGCTGTGAAGAAGTTTTTAGTTTGATTTCATCCAACTTATTGATTCTTGATTTTACTCACGCTTTAGGAGTATTGTTAAGGAAGTCAGTTTGTAACCTGACATGAGGTAGATTTTAGCTTACATTTGATTCTATTAAGTCGCAGGGTCTTTTTTCTAATATTTAAGTTCTTGATCCACTTTGAGTTGATTTTTGTTCAGGGTGAGAGAGAGGGAGTAAGTATCATTCAGTTGCATATGGATTTTCAGTTTTCCCTGTATCATTTGTTGAAGAGGCTATCTTTATGCCAATGTATGCTTATGCACCTTTGTCCAGGATGAGAACTGTATTTATAAGGGTCTGTTCATTGACTAAACCCTGAATAGCATAGATTCTATTCCTTGGTCTTCAATTGAAGAAGTCCTTAGATGATGGAAAGATATCCCATGTTCTTGGTTAGGCAGAATTAATTTGATCCAAATGGCCATACTACCAAAAGTTCTATACAAATTTAATGCAATTCTTATTAAAATTCCAATGACGTTCTTCATAGAAATGGAAAAAAGCAACCATGAAATTCATTTAGAAAAACAAGAGGCCTAGCCAAAGCAATCTTCAGTGAGAAAAGTAAAGCAGGAACCATGGCAATACCAAACCTTATAGTACAGAGCTGTAGTAACAAAAATGGCATGGTATTGTATTAATTTTATAGTAAGATAGCAGTGTGCTAGAATCTGAGTTCTTGTGGCTCACAGGCTACCTTAAGTTTCACTTAGATCCTTCACTTGCAGAATAGGAATGAGAATACCTTATTTCATGGAATTGTAAGTGAAACGATGGATTTAAAACATCTAACAATATTAGTGTCCAATAAAGATTTATCTTTGTTTTTGCTATCATAAATTAGTAATAAGATTTTGGAATTATGAAATGTTGCCATCTATAAGGAGCATCGAGAATCACTTATTTTCCTAACTGGTCAATTGACTGGCATTTAAATCACTTTGGAGGAGAGGTGTTGCAATTTAAAATGACACAAAACTATCATTTATGACAATGTAGGAATTGGAATTCAAGTTTACTGAGAATGAGTCCACTAGAATATTATTTATTTTAGTTGTAATGAGTACCTACTTTGTTCCAGATTTTGTCGTAAGAATTTGGCATCTTTGGGAAAAAAAAGTCTGCCCTATGAACATCATATTCTAGTGTAGAGGAAAGAAGTTAAAAAATAAACCTGAGAATTAAGTAAATTATACAGCATTGCATAAAGTGAGAAGGACTTTGGAAAATAGAGCATGAAGGAAATTAAGGAATAGAGGTTGTAAGTGGGAAATTTTCAAATAGAATATTCACTGTAGGCCCCCTTGAGAAATTGAAATTAGAATCAAATTAAAAGGATGCCAAGGAATTATATCTGTAGGTTTCTGGAGAATGGGCATCTCAGTCTGGGCGTATGACAGTGTAAATTCAGTTGATAGTGTCCAGATGTTTCTAGAAGTATCAAGAGTGCCACTGTAGACATATGAATAAGGATTAAATCAGAGAAGATAAGGTAAGAGATATAAATGAGCATATGCCTTTCTGAATGAAATAGAGACCCCAATGGAAACTTTAATCTGAGAAATGATACAATTGTAGATATTTATTTTAAAATTCCATCAGACACTAATTAAAAATAGCAAAAAGATAAGGAGAGGGAAAGGAACAGGGGTCAGGAGGAAAGGGAAATACTGGGATTGAATTAGAACAAATTATATTCCATGATTTTATAATTATGTCAAGTTGAATTCTATTGTCATGTATAACTAAAATGAACCAATGAAAAATAAAATTTAAAAATTCTAGAAGAATGAAAACATATTTTCTAGGGGACCAGAAAAGAGAACTGTGGATTGGACCAGGTGTTTGCAGTGGAGGGGGAGAGCGATGATTTTTTTAATGTATTTTATTTTAAAAATAGAACCAGTGAGTTTTGCTGATGAACTGTGTGTAAGGTATAAAGGAATATAAGTCAATGATGTCATGTTCATGGTTTTTGTCTTGAACACTTTTGATTTGGATGTGATTATCCCCTAAAATTTCTTGTATCAATGCAACAGTTGAAATGATTAAATTATGAGAACTTCCCCCTAATCAGTTCATTCTAGCTTGAATGAATTAACTGGGTGGTAACTGTAGGTAGGTGGGACATGGCTGCAGGAGATGGGTCACTGGCAGCATAAAGTAGAAGGGTTCATATTCCCCACAACCCCTTCTCCCCTCCCTCTCTGGTGCCTGCCGCCATAAATGGAGCAGTGCTTCTTTGCCATGCCCTGCACCATCATGTTTTGCCCCACCTTGGACCCAGAACAGTGGAGTTGGCCCATTGTGAACTAAATCTCTGAAACCAGGAGTCAAGATAAACTTTTCCTCCTAGTTATCCTTGTTAAGTATTTTGGTTACAGTGACAAAAAGTTGACTAACACAAATTCCTAATAGAGCTGCCCTCAAACTGGAAAGAAGAAAGACAATGTTTTGGTAGGGAAATGGGATGTTTTGAGTGTTAAGTTTGTGATATCTGGGCTGGGGTTGTGGCTCAGTGGTAGGTAGAGCGCTTGCCTAGCACATGTAAGGCCCAGGGTTTTATCCTTAGAACCACATAAAAATAAATAAATAAAATAAAGGTATTGTGTCCAACTACAATTTAAACATATTAAAAAATAAAGTTTGTGATATTCATTTTCTACATGCAACTGAATGAAAATGCCAAGCAGATAGTTGAATATAAAAGTCTATAATTTGGGAAATGGTTCTTGATTGGGGATATAAACTCAGAAGTTATTTGGTTAATAGATTGTATTTAAACTTCTGAGATGGTGTGATGGGGAGGTGATCTATAATCCATGACTGTAGGTAACAAAGAGGACAAAGGCTATCCTTAGGATATGCCCACTTCAAGAGATGAGAAAAACAATGGCGGATAGATGTAGAAGCAAGAGTATGAGGGCTTCTGAAAGCCAAGTAAAGAGATCATATCAAGGAGGAAAAAAATGAAAGTTATGTAATGTGCTGCTGATCCATGAAGCAATGGGGGAAATAGGAACTGATCAAATTTTGCAACATTCAGGTCATGATTCACCTTCACAAAAGTACCATTAGTGGAATGGCTGGGGCAAAAGTTGATGGAATGGAATATGAGAAAGAGCAGAAGGAATAGTCAGTCCAGACAACTGTCAGTAGACTTTTTCTTAAAAGTTAAAAAAGTGGGCTTTTAGATAGTATAAAGAGGAACTTGTTTAAAAATGAAGGAAATGATTCAGTAGGGAGAAAATTTAGAAGAGAAGGAGAAATAGTGTTGATCTTTTACGGGAAAGAAGAGATAGATGAAATGCTCATGGATTGGGATTGCTTTAGATGTTTAGAGAGTGTCTATGTAATCTGCATATTCAGGATAAATGGGTACTTATTCTGAATGGTAGGGTCTATAAAACTTCTTTGTTTGCTCTTATTTTCATGGAAAGAAAAAATAAGTATGCTGAATACAGCAAATCATTTTTTTAGGAGAGTAAGGAGGAGAATGAATGGATCAGGGAAGTATATGATTGTGGATTTAAATAATACCAGTTTTTCATTTTCTGAAGCCGTGTTTAGTGCATGAGATAAATAAGGTTTAAAGGATGTGAAGGTTTGCAATGACTCAAGGTATTCTAAGAAAAGGGGTATATTAGTTTCGCATGGCTGATATAACAAATTAGTACAAAATTAGGTGTATTTTAAAACAACAGAAATATATTTTCTGACAGTTAAAGAGGTCAGTAGTCCAAAATCGGGAGTCAGCAGTGCTGAACTCTCTGAAGGCTATTGGGGAGTGGGGATCTGGTTTGGTGTTTTTTTTTTTTTTCCTGGTTTTAGAAACTGTCAACAACTCCTGATTTGTGGCCACATTGCCCCCTTTCTCTGAGGCTCAGCTTGTATTCACATCACTTAAAGCTCCGTCTTTATCTTCATGTCTTTTTGAGTGCATATTTTTTAAGGACAGTTGATATTTGGTGGAGGATGACCATATCTCATTTTCCTTAATACATTTGCACCTATGTGGTAACCCTTTTTCCCAAGTAAGGTAACATTAAAAGGTTTTGGAAAATTAGGACATTCATATCATACTGTGTGTGGTTGGAGTACCATTGAGCTAATTAAAGTACAAAAGTGGACATCAAAAGGTATCTCTCTTATGCTTGCATATTTTAAATTGTATGAGCAAGGGGCAGAAAAGGACATCAAGGGGAGTGAGTGACATGGAACTATGTTTAGTTACAGGATTGGGTGTCCAGCTGAGAGTGAATAATTGTTGAACTCGAGAAATTATCTGGAATGATGTAGATGTGAAATTAAGAATTGTGTTAAACATAAATGAGGAAATAACTGATTATGGCATGAATTACTCTGATACACAGTACTAATTTATTTTCATATACTCTATTCCAGATATTATGGAAGCTCTATTTCTGTAATTGTTACCACAAACATGGGTCTTAGCAAGTCACCCACTGGGAACTGATTGCTCTAGTAGATTATAAACATGAGTGGGATTGGATCCATATTTTAAAATGCAACAAAATTAATCAAAATACAACAATAGGCATGCCCACCTGTCTTTTCTTCCTTAATGATCTTGTTCATTAAACAGGTGATAATTATCTCATCAGGGTGATGCTGCAAGAGTTTTACCAGGTCCTTTGGAGATTCTTTCACCCTTGGTTGTACTGACAGAAAATTCTGCTCTTATTTAGTAGTCTCTTTGTGGTCTTCAAGAACTGCATGAAGAACTACTTTTTAAAATTACAACTTTTCTCTCTCTCCCAAATTGTTTTCTCCAAGAGGCTGAGGTTAGGTGAATGGTATAAAGTATCTAAATAGCAATTCCACTTTTGGTTTTTCTAATGAAACATATAAAATGAATCTCAAATTCATTTTTCATGTATTGATCTAAATCTGCATTTATTTCATAAATACACATTTACTGTGTGCCAGCACCAGGAATGCAGACATCAAAAAGACATGGTTTCTGCCCTTACCTTATTTACCATGTCTAGTGCAGTATTGAGTGAACTGTGACCCTTGTAAAATCCAACTCAGCCCTCAATTTTTTTTTTCATGTGGTGAAGGAGTCAGCAGCACTTATTTATTTAGGGGTTGAAAAGTGAGACATCATATATGGCTTACAAAAGCATATAGTATTTACTGTCTAGTTCTTTATGGAAAATGTTTGCTATTCCCCAATGTAGTAGAAAAATATGTTGGGATAACACCAACCTCAAATATGGTTGGACTTTGTAGTGGACTATGTGCTAATTTTACCTAGATAGCATAAATTTCTCCTTTTCTAATAGATTTTCTCTTAGCAACAAACCCTACCTGAGCTCAATCTGTAAAGGTGCAAGTGGTTCTGACTCTTTCACCATTGACTTAGGGCTAGATAATCAAATTTGGTTAATTTTGCTTTACAATATCCATAGTCATAGGGATTTATTCAGATATCAATGTATGGCCTAAGTTATTCCAGTAAGACATAGTCCTGGTATTTGTGCTGAAATTATTGGAAAAGGAATACTCTATTTATCCTGGAAGTAAAAGGTGAGTGATAATGAAAAATGTAGCTGTTCAGAAACACTAGTTTGAAGACCTTTTAGAGATAGGCTAACCAAGGAAAGCAGAGATAAAAATGGAGACGATATCACCTGCCAAAGATACTGAATTCTAGATCTTTTTGTACCTGAAAATCTTGTATCTGAACTGAGTGATTTACATAGTTTTTTTCTTAGTTAACAAAATTGTGTTTTGTGAAATCATGCTTAAATGAAGTTTCTATTACAGTGATATAAAATATTCTCACTAACAGATAATGAACTTTAAATTGGTACATAGAGGTGCTTTTAAATCCTCTTCTTTAAAATCAGAACTTAGTGTGTTATAAGAAATATAAAGTCTTTACATTCAAAATGTAAGTCTAACCCCTTTGTTTTGCCAAAGTGGAACCTAATTGAAGCGTGCCTGATTTTGAATGAAAGCAGTTATAAGCAGCATCTTGTACATCCTTGTCAGTATGGGAAGACTGCCTAGCTGAGGTAATGGTTTAAATGGCTTTAATGAAGATTGTCTTTGATCAGTTAAGTATGTACTATGAGAAGTTTCAGGTTTTAAATTTATTAGGAAGGAAGTAAGATGTATTTGCTGTGCTGTTACTCCAAGAACGATGTCAGGGTTTTAGGCAAGTCTGTTAGGGGGTAGGTGGTAGGATGGAGAAAGAGCAGGAATTGAGTGAGTTATAAACAGGAATGATTTAGTGACTAATTGCTTGTGAGAAGTGAAATAGGTGGCACTACAGAACAGACTTAGGGCTGCTCAATGAGATGGATAATGGTTCAATCCACCAATAATAGAGAATAAAGAAGTTATGCTTGACTTGCTTTTTATAGTGGGGAGGGGGTTATGGATGTGTGAGAAACATTGGTCCCACTTCTGATATTTTGAGTTTGAGTTGCTCATAGTCATCAGGTTAACCATTAAATAATAAGCTCTGGAATATAGAGAAGAGATTTGGGTTGTAAAGAGTTTGCAATCATTATATAGATGGAAGAGGAAAACATGCAATGGAATGAGAGTATGTAAGAATAGTGTTAACTCTGCTGATTCACTCTAGGTCTTCTCTATATCTAATCCCATATGAGCTAATTATTTTAAATATAAAATATTAAATCTTGAACAAATCATCAATATAGTTTCTCTACCTATTTCAGTATTCCTATGAATTCTAAAATTTCTGTAAAGAGCTCTAGACATTGTAATAATTTTTCATACAGATTTCAAATCCTGTAAACTCCACAGCAGTGTCATCCTACATTTATTGGAGAATGATGAAATAACAAGGTATTATGGAAGGAATTTAGGACTGGGAATCTGTAGAATTGTGTTCTAGCCCTGCTTCTAAATGGTTGTGCAGTTCTGAGAGTCGTCAGTGGCCCCCCATTCCCACTTATCAAGATAAGGAAGTTAAAGCAAGTACAGGTAGGAATCTGCTTTGCTCAGAAATTCTTAGCCTAAGTATTTATGGCACTATGAGTAATTTGACTGACTTTAATTTCACCCAAGTGACTCCCTTGACATTAAGAGATGTGGTAAGCAGATTTGATTATTTCAGAGTTTGTATTTTCCTAATCAAATCAGATACATGTAGAAATATCCCACAGTTTTATACCAGAAAATAATTAAACTGCAATATTTGGTGGTTAATCATTAATGGATAATGTTGAACTTTCCCCTTTCTCAGTCATGGGATTCAGAATAGTCTTGGCCAGAATGACCAAAATCTTACTCCATTATTCTGTTTCCAGTGGCTCAACATAAAAGGTTTGAGTTTTAGGACTATCAGTTTTATTAATCTGTCATGACATTTAATGTTATGTAAGTTCATTGAGGCCATCATTATAAATTATTCAGAGCATGGAAAGTAACATCTATTAATGTATTTTTCAAGCATATTTTTCAATTTAGCCAAAGTATTTAACATTGAAGCATAGAAATTTTTCTGATAATTAGATAATTGGGTATACAGAGCATATTAATTTAAACCAAACTAATTCAATTATAAAATGTATTTAAATCATGAAAAATGACAACATAATGGATAGAAATTGTTTAAGGGAATGAAAACATTATCAATGAATGATTGACTTTTCAAAAGTCATAGAACATGAAAAATATAAAGCATTATAGACAAAATGTGTCATTCAATTTTAAAAATAATAGGTAAGTATATTCATTTTGAATATTTTCCTCAAATGTCTAATCTTCTCCTTGGTAATATAATAAATTTTAAGAAAAATATATTGGTAAACTCTCAAGACAACTCAACATCACTAATAGATACTCTAATTAGATCATAGAGCACCTATTTGTTTGGATGCCTTGACAGAACTACAGCCATGTGGTGGTCGCATTATATATTGATTTTAGTGAGGCATATGATGTAGTGTTTAATAATTTACATAGGCTTGGCTATAAGAGCAGCCTCATGTGTTAAACTGGATGAAGGAATAGGAACAAAATGTGGTGGGGACAGACAGCTTGATAAGTCAAGAGGTTCAGTCAACTAGAGTTTCAGAAGGTTCCTGGTGAGGAAGAAAACAAAAGGGAAGAGAGGAACAAGTTTTGAAAACCTTCCAAGAGTAAAGTGAATATGTGGTTCATTAGTATGTTCATGGTCTTACTAGAGTAAATGGAAAATGATACAGAGATCTGATATGATCATATATATTTTCTTCCTGATAACTAAAAGCTCCTTGCTTAATGCTGCTATAAATTGGAAAAGGATAAGGAGGGACTTAAAGGCTTCAGTTATACACATTTCCAAGGTCTAAGACATTGTATCTCCCTTTTGGCATTTATCAAAATCTGGCTTATGTTATCATTGGTTTACCTGTTTTTCTTCTTTACATCTGGCAAGGACTTATTAATTATTCTTTAATTTTATTACAACCATAATCCCTCATATGTAGCTTCTTTTGACTTAGAAGTATTTTTTTAAGCAAAAACAAGCAAAAAGACTAAACTGGAACGTGTTTTAAAATACAATGGTAGGATAAGGAATCTGTTTTATTGCAGAAACATGCTTTAAATAATTTAATTTTAAAATATGCCAAAGAAATATTTTCATTAAAAAGAAATTCTTCAACACAATGTATCCACCCCTTTTTTGATATCACATACAATATACTTAAATTTTCAACAAATGTTCTGCAAATAAAATTCATGATATTGAAATTATAGTAGAATGAAGATTCTAACATTTATAGAATAATAGAAATTTGTACTAAAATCAGTATGGGATACTTTTTGCAATAGGTGGTGAAGTATTCTTGATAAGATACTATGTTTTCTTGAAATTGTCACATAAAAAGACTAGCACCTCCTTTATTTCATTCAAATATATTACTAGTCTCCATTTTGGGGCATAGTCAGGATGAGTAAGCTCAGACATTAAGACATGGTAAAATAAAATCTGAATATGAGTAATAATCCATTGTGCTCTGATGTTACTGGGAAATAGTCTTTTCAAAATTGTATCTTTCCATCAGCAAACACTTTTTAAATTAACACATAATTTATTATACACATTTAAATTTTGCTTGTCATTATGGTGGATCAAGATAAATTAGTATTATATTTTCCATCGAGGAAATAAAAATTTATTTTGCTCCTTTTAAGAAAGACATTTTGCTAATTTACGATTTTATCCCCTGCAAAATTCTAGATCCTCCAAATAATTAGGAACTATTATTAAAACATAAGGCATAGAGAAAATGCTATTATCTTAGAAGTACTTTGTTATCTTTCTGTAGTGGCTCAAAGACTGCTAGTTTTACAACATTAGCATGGGGTTGGGAGAGCACGTTGTAAACCATGAGAATAATTTTTATTTTATTTTATAGGAAGATCAAAAAATTCCAAACTTTTTATTTGTTTTCTAATCCATAATTTTTAATATTTTATTGGTTCTTTTTAGTTATATATAACAATAGGATTTATTTGACATAATTATAAAAACATGGAGTTTAGTTTTTTTTTTTTGTCAGTCCGTAGTACTTCCTCTTTTTCTCTCCTCCTTACTTCACCTGTTTCCTTCCCTCTGCTCTACTGATCATTCTGCTATTTACTTCTAGTTTTTTATAAATTAGTGTCTTATAAACATGCATGCTGTTGAGATTCTCTGTGGTATATTCATAAATATATATAGGAAAGTTAGGTCAGGTTCATTCCACTCTTTCCTTATCCCAACTCTCTTCCCTTCCTTTTATTCCTTTCTCTACTGAAGTTTCTTCTAGTTCTTAAAAATATTTTTGTATTTTTTAAATTTATATAATCATGTTTTTGTTAAATACAATTTTTTAAAAAGAAGTAAAATGTGGAATCATTCATTTTTTAAAAAAAAAAACTTTTGATTGACCATGTAATCCCATGCATGAGATGTAGAATGAGACTGTAGATTCCCAGGAACAAATGTGATTTCTAAATAATGCAATGATATTTCACATCATGAGTGAAATGTCTATCACTAGCAAATCTGTGACAATTATCAATGACAATTACTGAATATTCTAAAACTATCCAGAGAATGACCATTGAAGTCCTTTAACACATTTCAGCCATGATATGTTTAAAAAAAATAAAAGTCAGCTGTGGGGTTAAAAAAAAGCAGGTCAGTTACAGAAAACAAAAACATTTAAGAGTCTCACAAACAGGATCTATACTGTGTAGGAGACTTGTTATTTGAGCTCATAAGTGTTGAGAAACTGCCACTTGCTAGATGCTATTTTGGGTACCAGGAACGTGAAGAAAACCCCAAATCCAAAAGTAAGGATCCTGTCCTCATGAGTTTTACACTCTGGTGGGAAGAAAGGCAGTTGCTCAGCAAACAGATAAGATAAACAATGCGTCCTTTAGTGTTGATTATTTTTTGCAGTGATGAAGATTGAACTTAGGACCTAGGCCTGATAGGCAAGTGCCCTACCACTGAGCTACACCTTCAGCTAAACTCAATATACATGATAGTTTGTGTGCTGGGGATGAGGTAGGATTGCCATTTTATAGAGTGGTTGGGAAAGGCCTCCTGGATAAGGCAGCATTTGAGGAGAGAAATAATTTTGTTTAGAGTGTACTGTTTTTATGAATAAAACGTTACTGATAGTTGTTACAATATTCAGAATTGAAAGACTCAAATTTTACTTCCTTCCAATTATGATTTATTTCCCCCATAGGATCATGTTTATATTGCTACATACTGGGTGGAATCTAAAGACACAGCATTTCAGGGTATACATGTGTGGTCTGTAGAAATGATTAAATGAGTCAAAATATGATTCTACAAAGTCAAGGGCTTATTGCTTCACACATAAACACCCTGAAATAGAAATGAAGTTCATTTTTCAAAACAAGATATGTATAGAAGATGCGATGTATGTTTTGTTTGTTTCATGTTAATGTTCTCATTCTCAGATATTGAAGATGGGGAAATGCAGTGTACTTCAAGTTTAGTTGTGGTTGCATTTCTTGTGTTCAATGAATACACAGAAGGATATCGGCCAAACAAACAAACCAAGAAAAAAAAAAAAAAAAAAAAAGAAAAACAAGGCTTGAGGACACTGTTTTTGACTCCTGGCTCTGTCTTGAATCCTTTTCATGGATATTGGTTTCACTGGTGCTAACATTAATCTTTTCTTAGCAAAAAGAGTTGAGCAGTACAATTGCCCCTATTTTGTAAATAAAAAAAAGGATGATAGGGCCATTAAGAGATTTGCCTTGGGCAATTCTAACTGTAAGGCTCTGGTAAAGCCCTTAGTATCTTAAATGTCAGTTCTGAGTTTTAAAAAGCAGGATCAGGAATAAGCTAAGCCTAAAACAGTGTATGTGTAATAGGAATATAATAGGACTTGGAATCAAGAGATCTCAATTCTCCTTGTGTTTGTGCTACTAACCAGCTCTGTTGCTTTTAGAATTTTTTACAGTTGGAAGCCCACTGGATACAGTCATTTATCAGAAACCATTTAATGAGAGTTTTCTGTACCAGTCATGTTATGGGGAACCTGTTAATCTAATATTTTAAACCCCAAAAGAGCTCATATTCTAGTGGAGCAAATTCACAGAGCAGCATGCTCAGTGCTAGGTTAAGAGGTAAGTATAACATGTTATGGGAGGAAGAAAAAGAACATAAAACCAACACAGAAAATAGGATGAGAGAGAGGCCTTCTCAGACACTTGATTACAAAGTACCTACCCGAAGTAAGGAAGAGTAGGGGTTGAACGATGCCAGAAGACCTTACAGGTAGAGAGAACTAATGTGCAAAGGCTTAGCAGCAAGAAATGAAATTTGAGATGTATAATTATTTCAGTATGGCTGCATAATAGAGGACAAAGACAAATAAGGTTAAAGAAGAAATTATATTTCCAAGCATGAGTTGAGCAGAAAATACCTGCTCTCCACACAGAATGGTTTTGTTTTAAATGTGAATGCAGATGGCTTTGGAGTTGGACCTGTTGTATATGAAATTAAACAAGGTCATAGAGGGGCAGAGTAAAGAATTTATTTGAAATAGAAGAGTTAGGAACCTGTAACAATAATTCAAGAGAGAAATTATGAGGTCCTGAACTAAATGAATATAACTAGATTATAAAAGGTTAATTCAAGGGGTGTTTAGAAAGTAAGATCCATACATTTAGGATAATTTTAAGTACTATCATAAAAAAGGCAAAAATTTCAGGAACTGTCCCTGTTGGAAAGAAATGGATTTTTGGCTTTGGCTTTTCAGCTGTGTAGTGTCTTTGGGTAAGGGAACAGGGGAGAGCCATATCCACAGGTCAAAAGGAGTTTCAACTCTTCCCAGAATGGAGTCTTAAGCTGCTCCCTACCCCATGCACATTTCTAAGCTGACCACCTATTCCATTGGGATGACCACAGGCCCACCCTCAATTAATGAATATAATATGAACATTATGATTAGGCACATTGGGATTCAGTACTGGAATTGGGCAGAGGATCAGTGTCTCCTGGGACATGTGAGAAGGTAGAAAAAATTTTAAAGTGTTCTGTCCATAAGAGGGGAAGAAACTAACATGGATAAGAATACTTGCCTGGAAAATGTATAGAAAATAGGTGAGCCTGACTTGTTAAAATAGACAGGACAAAATTGTAGGTGTGGTAGGAAGGGGTGGGATCCAAAGGGATAAAGGAGAGGAGTTAAGAGTATAAAGTGAAAAATTAAAAATTTTAGAAAGTACTTAATGCAAATCAAGCATATGTATAGCCTATTCATCTCCCTCCCCATTAAATATCTTAATGTAGGTATTTGTGGCATTTTTTCTTTTCTAAGTTTATTTCTTTCAAAGTTTTTTAATTCTCTTCCTTTTTCAATTTCTTCATTATGTCCCTGCAACAGAAGGAAAACAGTGTTTCTGGTTTATATTCTAAACAGCATGAAAAGATTTTTGAGTGTGAAGCAGATCCCAGGGGAAAATAACCCTCTTAGATATAGATGTTATTGCCATTAAATTACTACCTTAAGTAGATGTACATATAGGAGACACAGTTAATTTCCCTTGAAGATGGGAAGGACCACTAAGGTAATGAACTTTATTGAGAGTGCTTTTAATCCCATTATGCACATTTGAGAAGCTTTCTGAGCAGGGAAGACCACTGAGTTGATAAAAGAAGCATTTAGTTAGCAAATGTCTTTTGTGCTTCCCTGCTCACTGGTGTATTTGCTTTAGAAATGAATGCTTCTCACACGGTGGATACAGACATGCTTCTCTAATTTGTCTGAGAAATAGCGTGTGTGCATATGGGGATGATCAGTGTCATGAAGTAACTAAGGAATATATTAAGCAACTTTTCCTGGATATGTGGATTGCATAATTTAAGACTGTCCTGGGGGCATCCATAAATTATGCATAGGTTTTGCTTTCTTGTTTTACATTTTTAGAGAGGAAAAAGATATTTGGTTCTGTAATTTCTACACCTTTAGCATTATCTAAATCTCACTGTTGAATGCTGAACTGTCCATAAGGAGACATGCCATCTGCTATTTAGAATATTTTCCTAAGGTCCTTTCAGAGTACTCATTCTTCTTCAAATTCTGTTGTTTTTTGAAGAGGAATCAACATCCCAAGATATGAAGAGGGATTCCATTAGACCTCAGCATCACTTGTGTGGAAACAACAACAGAGACCCACTCAGCAATGATTTGGAAGTAATGTAAAAAAAAAAAAATTATTTTGCAGTGTTATGTGTCCTCATTTAAAACTGTCCGAAGGTAGGATTCATTAATCATTGTTACAGCATGAGCCACATAGATCCAGAATGTTCTTGCTTTTCAGTGTTTCAGGACGAGTGCCACCTCCCGTGGTTGTGCCGCCTTCTTGTGTCCATGCTATGACACAGCCTAAATGTTTTACAAAGATTATCTTTGTTCCATTAACCATCACACTTTAAGTCCTCCTTCCATTTCAGAATGGTGGTATTTAAACAACAGATGGTGTGAAAAAAGACAAAATCCTGAGAATCTGGAGAAGTTCAATATAATGATTTTATTTGCTCAGGTCACTGTTTTATAAATCAACAGTTCAGGGCCCTATGCTATCAGTATAGGGCATCGTATGTACTCGTTTACTGTTTAAAGATCTGAAATCATTAAAACACTACTTCTAGGTCTCTTTTAATTATTACACTTGAGAACTTGGGGTGTATGTTGTAATTGTCTCCTTTTAGACTGAAGTCAAAGTTGAACAAGTTGATATTCTAAGCCCTATAAAACTTTGTTTCCCAGTGATTTCCACTATTGCTGTACCGCTAGGTGGCAGAAGAGTTTTACAGTTGCTGGTTTTGCGCTTGGGAAGCTACTAAGTACTTTCTCAGCTCATTCCTACAGCAGCTGAGGCTGATAGAAATGTATAAACAAGTGGGAGCTATATGTTGCAAATACCACCATTACTAAAGCATAAAGCAACAACTTCAAGCCAAGTTCATGGTTTCTGGTAGTCTGGTGAAGCCAATGCTTTGAGAGGTTGAAGCAGAGAAAGGAATCTGAGAAAAGAACTGTTTGCTCAGGTTGGACTTTGTGCCTGTGATTTTTGTCCAGGACTGGTGCAACAAAAGGAGACAGATGACTGGCAACTCACAGGTTCATTACTACTTCAGAAGGGTACTAGGACTTGCACCTGACTTTCCTGCAGTTATGATGGCCTGAACCCTGTAGGAGGAAGAGATAGAGGACCGTAAAGTCAATGGGTAGCTAAATATGTGAAAGCTTAATCTGTTAGATTGAAAAGCCATACAGCTTTAAGATTCTTGAGATCCTTAAGGGGAAAAGATGACTTACTTGGAGTTGAATCTGATACTCAAACATCACACTTTGTGTAAAAAGATTTGCTAAGTGGATAGCTATGTTATTTAAGAAGTGTGAGGAGTTGTAACATACAGAGTGTTGGCAGTAAACTGGGGAAGATGCTTGGGTCAAACGAAGGTACTTGTATTTTTCTACTACACGTTTATGGGTTTTGGAGAAAGGATGAGTATTTTTAAGGAAGCCCTTGTGTTCTGGATTAAGTAAAATCTCCTCAGATAAGGAAAGAACACATGAACTGAAAAGTACAGGAGGAATGTGTGCTCCTATAGGTAGGGGAGGGCCAGTGGCTGCATTGTTTTGGAAAGGCAGCGATCTGTAGGTTGTATTCTAAGTTGATAAACCTACATCTGCCATCGCAGCCGGCACCTGGTGCAGGGTGAACGACACAACACTCCCCAAATGTCACTGTCCAGCCGTGTCCACCAATTAAAACTAATAAACATTCCTCCCCATGCTAAAGATGTGCCGCCAGCCCTGCAAGCAGCAGGGCAGGCTATGGCAGTGCATAATAACAGCAGTAGCAGCAGCAGCAGCCAGAGCCCTGGGCACCAGGTGCACTTGGCTGGGAACAGGGAAGGGCACAGTGTGGCACTGGCAGTCGCTGGCATTGCCTGCTCACATATTATGCAGGCAGAGCTGAGTTGTTTACAAATTGATAGCAGAGGGGATTTGGTTGGAGAGAGAGCTGGGCACACTGCATTCAGTGCTCGGAGAAGCCTAAGTGGGGTTCTGTGCTGGCTGATTGGGTGCCAGTCACCCTGCAGAAATACATTTCTTCCTCCCATCCCCAACACCTAACCAGGTAGTACAGGCCCAGTTCCATATACAAATATACCTGGTAAGAAACTCAAGGATCTTTTATGATGAGGACCAGAGATTCTCACACGGGTATGGAAGATCCCAGAGCAGACTAGTCAGGACATACTTTGAACTGGAATAAAGATACAGAATTTTTTAAAAAAGCTTTTAAATGAGACAAAAAATAGAAGGGAAGAGACCTTCTAAGCAAGGTCTCAGCTTCCAGTGAGAGGTAGGGGCTTTAGCAACACCACATGAAGCTGGCTCTGTGGGAGGAGGCAGGGAGTTCTGGGAAAGTGGAGTTTAGTGGGATAGGGTGAAGGGGGCAGCACAGAGGGCAGGATTTTCCCTGTGCAGTCAGTCATGGAGGGTTACTCACCAATGAGGCATGGTGGGTGAGTTTTTCTTTGCTTAAGTATTATCACTACCAAAGGCAGGAAGGATGTGTCCTTTTTCCATCTTGTTGACAGTACAGCAACCTATGTCAGTCTTTGTTTTCACCTCTGTTGGTTTCCACTACGCTGTCTGACTGTGTCAGTGTTGTCAATTTAAAATCATGCTTCTCCCTGCAAATGCTGTTATGGTACAGGACACCTGAAGGTGTCATTTTCCTGTGGTTAATTAACCTTGAGACCAGAGGCACACAGGCACAGCCCCTTAATTATATTTGAGTATAACCCTGCAAACACAGGGTGATGAGGGGCCACTAACACTGCTATCATCTCCCTGTCCCACCTGTCTGACCCATAATCTTGGGGATTGTTATACAATGATTTTTGCCCTTAACATGGGTTGTTCTGCTTTCTGAGTTCAAATGGCAAAGCTTTGAGTGGCTGAGTGAAACCTTTTGACAGGTGTATGCAAACACTTAGAATTGAAGAATTTATTTTATAATTAAAAAAAAATCAAAGCAACCTCCTTTGTCTCTCCCTGCCATGGTTGCTTGACCCAAAGCTGGAAAAATAAGCATGGTGATTATGATTGTGGTAGTAGAAATCAGTGGAGAGTATGTTTCTGCTCCTAAAATTGAGCCAATTCCCTAATTGATACCCTACAATCTGTGTGAACTGAACCAAAGCTTTATTCACAGTGTTAGGCTGACAGAAAAACAGTTGACTCTAGCATGCTGGGTCTTAGGCTACAGGGATGAAATGCTTTGAGCAAAGGGATTGGCCAGAGAGTCTGAACATGAAGGACAAAAGACAGCAGTAGGCAGTTCTGCTAAATCAGGTATAGTGGTCAGGAAGAGGACAGTAGAAAAGGCTAAAGGTGAAGGCCCCAAAGTTCCCCCCAAACGAGAAACATGAACACAGTTTAATAACCTGTAGTGATAGATACAGGCTAATAATTTGGATCATATCCATCCAGGAACTGAGTCAAACCCATCCACTGTGTTCAATTTAAACCTGGAAAAGGGGACTTAGAAAGTCAAGTGCAAATTTGAACAAATTAATAACGAAGACTGATATTGTCAAGGTGCATGCCTCTCTTATACCAGTCTCCATCATTCCAGGTGCATCATTCATTCCAAACCAAAATCAATAGCTTAATGCTTGCCATATAGGAGGAAACTTGGAAAGAATGAGGAAAAAAATAAAGTTCTTTTAATACAGACTAATCTGATTTTGGATATTTCTGTGTTTGGTATCACCACCAAATTGGTATTTATTTTCTGTTTAAGTATACCCAACATCACCCTCCTTTCCGGTTATTGGTAGTTTCTAACAAGTGACATACTTCCTATGTTCATCCCCAGGTAGCCTCCACAGAACCTGTACACAAATTAGATTCTGAAGCTATGTAAAGCAAGCCCATCACACCACCAAGTAAAAGTATTCTGTGATGCAGATCTGCACCATGGAGAACAGGCAGGAATTGTGAAGGTATAACAGTGGAAGAGTTTGCAAGGAGAGAGGAAGAGAAAAACCCTCCCTCTTTGGGCAGAGATGGAAAGATGTTTCCAGGCCCCCTTCAAGACATTATCACTGTGAGCAGCTCCATGTGCTCCCAGGAGAACTTGAGCTGACTGTCTACTTGTTTTGGTTTTTGAAGTATATTTGAGGAGTTGGAGGATTGCAGTTGGCCGTCTGTAAGAGTTTACTAGCTATTAGTTGAATAACATTAGCTCTGCTCAAAAAGAAATTCTGGGAAGGAGAGAGAGAAGGCTTTTTGTATTATTTTTTTCTCTTTGGTTTGATGGAGCCAAATAATAAGAGTAGGGGAAATTCTAAAATATTTTTAATGTATATTTTTGAGGATGGAGGCCTTATTTTAGATATCTTTGTTATCTGTTGCACTTCAGAAATTGTACAAAAGATAATTACCAAAAATACTACTGAAAGTATGCCTGTTTTAATGAATTATAATTGTAAATTTAATGCCATCATGCCTCTTGCATGAATCGAATCTGCTTTCCTTAAATTATAGTTTTTATTATATAAATTATTACTATAAAAATACAGATTCTGCCCTCATATGCTTTCATGATTTAACCTTCAAATCTACCCCTCTCTGTGCTGTAAATGGATCATGTAGAGATACTTAGGCTGGTTAATTTAAAGAGTATAGAATGTTAAGCTGTACATGTTTTATCTATTCCAAGGAAATTCAGGAGAAGTCATAAATCACCATGGTGACATAGCACATTAAGGTCCTTAGGGGGATAAAATACTGCAGACCTTTGCTAATGATTTCCAAATCTCCCAAATGAATTGTTATGTTGATACAACTTGGGTCACAGCGGGAAATAATTGTTCTCAATGGTTACACATCCTGGATCAGAAGGGGAATCTTACGCTAGAACTTGCTCTGATAATGTTAGCCTCCACCATGTTTACTGTACTGTCAGCTCTTGGCTTGTTTAATGGTTTTAAAAGAGAAATGAAATTTGTGCCCCCAGGGAGTCTGATGAAAACAGATTTCTTCTTTATAATGAGATGGTACAGTTAACAATTTGAACAATCCTAATAAATTTGTATTTTCATAATATTTATAATCCTTAACATCCCCCCAACAAGAACTAGCAATGAAAACCAGAAGTGCTCTACCATCAAGATGCATCCCCAGCCCCTTTGTTTTTTTAAATTTTGAGACAGATTTGCTCAGGCTGTCCTTGAACTCAAAAATCCTCCTTCCTCCAACTTCGGAATAACTGGGATAACCACCTGCTCATGACTAACCCTCAGGTTCTTAAGCATTAAAATCATATTAAATTTGGAATGAACATCAAAGATCCTCTGAGCATCAGATCACAGTAGCTCCACTTCAAAGATAGAAAAAAATGAGGATTTTTTTTTCTCTTAAAAATGCAATACTGTACCTTCCAGTCTTTTCGTCCAAGTATACTTAGAATCTTTTCATAACAGCAAGATTCTCTTATTTCTCCAGAATATCAACATAGCAATCACAGTGGAAATTTTTGAGTTTTTAAAAAATTCAAGGATAAGATGAATAAAAATTCTCATTGAAAAATTAGATCATGGTTAAGAGATGGCTTCTTCAATTTATTAATTATTAAAATGAAATAATCCTGTAGCATGGATGATGTCTTCCCCGAAAAAGTTGTAAATTTACAAGAATTGTCCTGAATATATGTTTTAAAGAGCAGAGGTGAATAAATGATTCTTGTGTACCAAATCTTGCAGCCTCAAGTGGTTCACAGATACATTTTCACTGTAGTTGATATATAGATGTTTCATGGCATATTTTGGAATTATTCTTACCTCTTTAATAATGCAAAGTACTCTTGGGACCTAATTTCTGCCTTAAATAATTCATAATGCATTCTTTGTATTAAATGAGCAATTTTAATGAGAAAACCATATCTATTTGACTGGGGAATAGCTGTTGGTTCAATTTGAATGTTATTTTGAATGTACTAGCATTGGATTAACAAGATTTTGCTATATTGTTTTCTCATTCGTGTCCCAACCTTACTTTTTTTCATAATTATTTGTCTACATCAGAGCAAGAGAATAATCTATAATTAGACTCTGATAGAAAATGTATAGGAAAAATAATAAAACAATAAATAAATTTGAGTATATTTTTCTTTCTAACCTCCATATTATGTAAATAATAGCTGTGCATCAGATCTATTCAATATGGAAAAGCAATGAGGTTCTCATAGTGTTAATGCACTTTTGTTTGAACTCCTTATGAGTCAAACTATGCATTTGAGATTTTTTGAGAAGTGATATTAAAGTAATACAATAGAAAATACAGTGGATAGTATAAAATTATGAGTACTGGTACAAATTGAGTAATTATAAAATCATGAGAGTATGCTTCTGTGCACCTGGCACCTAAGGTGATGATGCTTCTTATATAGTTGGTATCCAGTAAACATTCATTGAGTGAATAATGGACAGAGTGTAAGTAGTGTCAAAGAAAGCATTAATATGGTTAAACTGTGATTAAAATGTATTATTAAATGAAAAGTAAGTATGTACAGATTCTGTTCAAAGAATTGTATGTTTCCCAGCTTCATTAAGGTACAGTTGACAAAAAGCATATTTAAATATTGTGAACTGATTAAATCAAGCTAATTAACATAGTCACCAACTTACATACTTTTTATGGTGATAATGTTTACAGTTTATGCTCCCAGCAATTTTCAAGTATACATTGTTATTATTAACAATATTTACTATGCTATACAATCTGTTCCTACAATTTATTCTAACTTAAACTTTGTATTTTTTGACCAAAATTTCCTCATTTTTCCACCTCACAGGCAGCCTCTGGCAACCATCATTTTAATGTTTCTACAAGATGAACCTTTTTGTAACTCAAATATGAGGTCACAGAGTATTTGTCTTTTTTCTTTTTTAAAAATTTGTTCTATTTAGTTATATATGACAGGAGAGTCAATTTTGACATATTTATATACACATGGAGTTTATCTTATTCTAGTTAGGATCCCAGTCTTCTGGATTACGTGACTTACAGATTCACTGTGCCGTATTCATTTATGAGCATAGAAAAGTTATATTGGATTCATTCTACTGTCTTTCCTATTCCTATCTGCCCTCCATTCACCTTTGTCTAATGCACTGAACATCTATTCTTCCCCTCTCCATCCTGTGTGTTAACATCCATATGTCAGAACATTTGACCTTTGGTTTTTTGGGATTGGCTTATTTTACTTGGCATGATAGTCTCCAAATCCTTCCATTTTCTTGCAAAAGTTATTATTTTTTATGGCTGAAAAATATTTCATTGTGTGTATATATCACATTTACTTTATCAATTCATTGGTTAAAGGGCACCTAGGTTGGTTCCATAGTTTAGCTCTTATGAATTGAGCTGCAGTAAACATTGATGTGGCCATTTTACTGTAGTACAGTGATTTTAACTCCTCTGGATATACACAGAGTAGTGGTATAACCAGGTCAAATGGTGGTTCCATTCCAAGTTTTTGAGGAACTCCATATTGCTTTCCAGAATGATTGCACCAATTTGCTGTTCCACCAGAAATGTATGAGTATACCCCTTTCCCCACATCCTTGCCAACATTTATTGTTACTTGTATTTTTGATAGTTGCCATTCTGACTGGAGTGAGGTGAAATCTCAGGATAGTTTTAATTTGTGTTTCTCTAATTGCTAGAGATGTTGAACATTTTTCATGTATTTGTTGGCTATATTTCTTCTTCCTTCAGGTTCTTTCATATTGTTACAAATGACAAATTTCATTCTTTAAGGCTGAACAGCACACCATTGTACAAAATTTTATCATATGAAAAATAGATGTTAAGAGTAAATCTATGTAGAGTACTAAAATATTATTTGAAGTCACAAAATATAAACCAAAATCTTGGAGGGAAAACATTTTCCTGTTCGTGTATGTGTATACATACAAAGAAATTATATTTAAATAAATTATTACTTCAATTGAAGCTAGGTGTTTTACCATAAATTAGTTTAATAAGGAAGTGTAGGATATACAGACAGAAGCCCTGTGTTCCTGTCCCAAGTCCCTGGTTCTCTCATAGTTGAAATGTAATAGAATTTTTGTATTAATCAAATTGTATACACACAAAATTCATTTAAACTGTAATGTCTCATGTCTATTTTACTGTGACTATTCTAAAGAATAAAAATAATGACTGATATTTCAAGATTTTGATTTAAGTAGTAGCTCTGCAGATTAGTGTTAGTTCCTGTCTATTCTCAGGGCACAGTAAAGGAAGAAATCTCTACTTCGTGTCTGCTTTCAGATGGTAGCAGGAAATTAAAAAAGGAAAGAAGTTCTGTGTAGCATTTCTGACAGCAAATTTCTCAGGATCCAGAAATACTTCTTTTCTCTGTAATAAGCTGCTGTAGATACAAAGGAGCACTTATGATTGATGACTATCTCAGTTTGCATGAGCGATAATTCCTGAATACACAGTTCTCCATTCAAATACAAATGCATTTTCAACTACATATTTCTTTGTTTTATTCCTACTTGACAAAATATGAAAAGAACCAAGTAAAGTTGGACTCTGGGATGTTGTAGAAGTGGAACTGAAGAGAAGGGGGTTTCACCTGGGAGAGAAAGTCCTTTGCTCTCTGGTACACATAGCGAAGTGGGCTGGAGGAAGGTGAGAGTCTCCATGGTGCTAAAGTATTTTGTCTCCCAAGTTGTCTTTTCAAATGTAGGTGATCTGTGTTACAGTTAAAAAGTTTTAAATGGCATTTATTTTGAGAATTAAAAACTCATAATATGTGTCTTTTTAAGAACATTACCAAAAAACTGCCACTGCCTCCTAAATTATATAAATACTGTACAGTCTGAGTTTCCAACAAACTTATAATTTGGTATGACTAGTAGTGACTTTCTCAAGGATATCATTGAATTTTGCACTTATACATGGGAAAGTAGAGATGGGAAAAAAGAGAAAGAAATGCAGAATAGATTAACAGATATCAAAGCAAACATTCTGATATGAATGATCAGGCTGATTCCTGGTATGTCTGTGAGTCTTAGACTTTGATATAATGAATCCTTTAAAGAACACATAGGTGATTATGCTGTCATTGGAAAGTAAAAAACAAAACAAAAAACGAGTGTGAACTTGGTGGAGGAATTGACAAGTCCACATTGCTAGGGTCAGAACTGAGATCCAAAGAGATGGAGAGGACAGTGCTCCAGACATTGTATTAGGTCTCTCGACAGCCAGCATGTCACTTATTTTTCATAGTAACCTTATGCGATTTATTACTATTTCATAAATGAGAAAGGTAGGCTTATTGAACCAACCAAAATTGTCCAGTCACAAAGCCAATAAGTTGTAGGCTGAGAATCAAAGTCAATTTGGCCTTATGAGTGACAGCTTTCTGTATCAGACAACTTCCTAGATCTAACAGGACTTGGTGTCTGTATTCAAATTTGGAATATATATTAAGGGGTATATAAAACTAAGATAGGTGCCATAGTTTGAGTTTTTCTATTAAAGTTAGTGTTTTGGAAACTTAATCCCCAATAAAACAGTATGAAGAGGGGGACCTTTAAGAAGTGATTACGTCATAAGGGCTCTGTAGTCATGAAAAGACTGTCCTGATTCCCAGGGTGAATGTCTTATGAATGCTTTTGTTATAAAAAGTAAGCTTAGCCTTATTTTTCTGCCTCTCGTGTGTGTGAGCTCTCTTTTATTTGCTTTCTAAACTTCCATGGAATGTTGCAGCTGGAAGGTCCTTACCAGGAGCCAACACCATTAGATTTCTCAGCCTCAGATTTCAGATTTTTCAGTTTCTGGTATTTTGTTATAGTACCAGAAAAAGGACAAAGTATCCCATCTGATTGAAAAAAAAAATAAGATGTGATGTTCCCACTATTAAGTCAGCAATTGTGAAATTTCAGATTAAGAAAATGGCTTCCATTAATAGAGAGTGCAATGAGGGCAAATGTTTTCTTATATATACATGTATATAAATTTGAGTTCTTTTGAATTCTAGGATAACAGCCCTCATGTTGTGGAATGCTTGTTGATATTTTATAAGGCCAGTTAATCATTTGTAGATTGGTGCAACTACTTGAATACTTGCTTGTTTTCACCTATGGAGCATTTGCTACCTATTTGAAAACAATACAGAGAAAAATAAACAGATCTGAATTAACTTCCTATTTACCTTTTAATTCTGAAAGATAATTATTTGTTTAAATAAGTTCTGTCTTGATTAGAGGACACTAATGATCATTAATTATTAAAAGTATGTTTGCATTCTCAAATATGTTTGCATTTCAGAAGTCTCATTAAGAAACCAGGCTCAACTAACCATGCCTTTTTTTAATGCTTGCAATCAATCTTTGCTTCCCTAATCATTTCATGCATAAATATAAATTCATAAAAGTACTATGACTAAACCTTTATTCTGCATGTCTTCATAAAATGACAAAATGACAATGTTTCATGAAATATTGGCAATAATACAAGTTTTGATTTAAAATGTATTTATGATAAAATTAATGTGTTTTCTTTCTTCTACCTCCTTATGGTTTATCAGAGATCTTTCATTCACTCAAATATTTATTGATTACCAATATATGCTATAACCTGCATAGTAATAGCAAGTAAACAAGATACGTTGCTTTATATTTTAGATGCAGATAGATATAAGCATGTAAAATAGCAAAACAAACATAATGTCAGATAATGTAACAGCAAAAGTGAAACAGTGATGGTGAATAACTTGGCATGAATTACTTGAAAATAAGGCTAGGATAGGTCTTTGAGGAAGATAGCTTTGCAAGGAGACCTACGTGGATGGACAAGCCAGTCATGTAAAGCTATAGAAATGGTGAGAACCATCAGGCAAGAAGAGGTTTCAAATGTTCAAAGAAGATTTAAATAAAATAAAACAACATATGGCTAGGACAGGTACTAGATGGAGTCATAGGGCCAGGAAGGGATCAGACTACTAAAGGCAAGGCAATTTGATAAAGTGGAGATTTTTAATGCCATGAAGATTGTTTGGATAATGGTGAGGTGATGACAAGTGCAGAGTCCAGATTAAGGCAATCCAAGCTAGGGATGGCTTTTTGGACAAGCCCCTCAGGAGTGCAGAGGGAGTATGAGAGAGATTTAGAATTTGTTTTGGAGTTACAACTGAAAGTACTTAAAATTTTTGATAGAGGATAGAGGATCAAGATTTACCTCTCATTTTTGGTTCAGAAGATGGGTGCACACTTAATCTTACATGGGAATACCTCAGCTTAAACTTCTTTGATCATGCTTCATCAGAGTAAATCCTCTTGTGACTTTACAAGACTGACACTCTTTTAAAAAGTTTTTCAGTGATCATTACTGTGCCTATCCATGATCTTGAAGGTTTTGCCATTGTAGCCAGCAACAAATTTTACCCTTTATATAGACCATTGTGTGGGAAGTTTTGGAATAATATCTGTGAGATATGGTATTAGTAATGAATCATATCACTAGCTCTGTACAATAATGTTATGAAGATACTTCCCCGTTTTATTTTTTGCTTTGCTCTGTACCGGTGAAGAGTTGATAAATAAAGCAGTGAATAAATCAAAGATAAGAAATAAGCAGTCAGTCATGTTAGATGATTGCTGGCGTACAACAGCAGGCTACCTTTGTTTAGAAGCATTCACTATATCCAGAAGAATATAGATAAATTCAAGGACATTATAGCATAAATTTATAAGAAAGCATATAACACGCATACCACATAACTCTGAGCAGAAAATCATTGATGAAAAAAACCTTCCTTGCTTTGCAGCTACAGGTCTGAGACTGACACTCTCAGTCTGCAATTCACATCAACTATTTACAGTTCCTCAAGGCTACTTAATTGTAGCTTCCAGTGCCCTTGTTATTTGACTGTCCTACTCAAAATTCTCCAAGGACCCTTGACTCTTTGCCTTTTAAACTCTGCCCTATATTATGTATCTTTTTGAACATCCAGTCTATCATTTAAGATGAAATATTCAGGATGAAGAAGACAGGGGTCAGCAAACGAGCTGATTCTACCATAAAGCAAGCTCAAGAAAAGCAAAACATGTATCTAATAAAAAGCAAGAGTATGTTCTAATCAGAAAGGCAGTATGAAACTTTTATTTTTCTGTGTTTTGAACCCTGTAAAGTGTGCAATGTTTTCCCTATTGCTTGACCCACTACTTGGCTAGTGTTTCAGTTCAGTTCTCCAGTTAAAGTTCTGCAGATTAGGTGCTATGTCTTCACTTGAGCGGGAGAGAGTGATGCAGAACCACATTTAACATGACACTGTGGTTGTGGAGCAGAATCTTCTGATATTTGGTGTGCTACTCTTAATCTTTGAGGTCTATGGAGTGTAGCCATTCTGCTTAGAGCTAGTATGTAGAACTTAGGAAACTGAGCCAATCATGGAGGAAAGACAGTTAAGTGAACATTGCATACCAGAGATGTGTGGAAGGAAGCAAGGCAGTGTCATTCTCCCCTCCCCATCTCTCTCCCTAATAGAGCAATACATTCATACCAACTTTTAGTATCAGAAATTGAGAAATCACCTGGATGGCATTTGGAACATATGGCAGTCTTAATCATATTTATGAAGTTGGAAATAGATAACAGCCCAAATGCAAACAACATAATGTGGATGTTTAGGCATTGACATTTCACCATATTTATGTCTTGGGTCATTCTATTATGTTACTTGAAAATCCCTTTCTCCTCCAAAGTTTTTGCTTTCTTAGGAGAAAGCCTTATTTCATGTCTTTTTGTGGAGCTGTTTCAGTTGGTTCTAGCTCTGTTTGGCATGGCCAGTACATTACAGATCTATACTTTGTCTAAAGAAAACATACCTCTTTTACACACCTTTGACTATAAGTCATTTCACTTCACTGGTTACATAGTCTGGTAGTTTTTGCTTTAGTATGTGGTCTGTTATGCCAAAAATTATTGTTGGTTTAATTACAGAATGCTGTGACTTTTTTTTTTTACTAGTGATAATTGATTGTATTCTGTGTTGCTGTAATTACAGAATTCCTCACCCCAACTAAAAACAGAAAGCAAAACCTCTGTGTAGAATTAGACTATGAAAAGTAACTGATGGAAAGATTATTGGACACAGAGGCATAAGATATATATTCAGTCTAGTTTTCTAGGTATTAAACAGAAAGAGCCCCAGAGAAATATCAGTGTCTTTTCTTACCAAATATTTTACAGAAATTATGCTTGAAAGACAATTTCAGGCAATTGAAAAATTTATTTCAGAAGATAAATTTATTTTTGGAAAATATCAGGGAGAGGACAGAAACATAGGTTATAAATATAGTATGATATATAATTGATAAGTATCTGCCTTCATGTTTTTCTTTCTCACAATGCTGAGGATTGAACTCGGAGTTTCACGTGCTACGCAAATACTATACTCCTGTGCTGCATACCCAGCCCCTAAACATCTGCTGTTCATTGAGAAGTTATCTGATGAAGTTTTAAAATAAACTTTGCTATGTTGTTAATTTATGAAAATTAGTCTATTAATCATTGTTACATAACAAATCTCCATACTACTTAGTGTCTTAAAACTGATTTTTATTATCTCTCATGGACATTATGGATCAAAAATTGAAGGGCAGTTTGGCTGGGTGGTTCTGGCTTTGTTGTCATTCATGAGATGGCAGTAAGGTGCTGGTCTGAAGATTTTCTTATTCTCATATCTGCGGCATTGTATGGGAGGAGTCGAGCAGTTCCAGGTGGTTTCTTCACATTGTTTCTCATGTGGTAGATTCTGGAGCTGAAGTTTTGATGTGGCTCAGGGAATTATTCCCAGCCAGGTGAAAGTTGTAATATCTTTTATGACCTAACACCAAAAGTCATGGAGTATTGCCTGCACCAAACTTTAAGCAGGAAAGCAAGTAGAAATTCCTGCCCAGGTTCAAGAGGAGTAAATAGATGATTTCTTTTTTGGAAGCAAGATTCTAGAAAGGCATGTGGAATCAGAAATATTGCTGTGAACATTTTTAGAAGATGCAGTCTTCATTCTCTCCACTTTAAAGATGAGCTAACGTAGCCTCAGTGAGCTTGAAAGACTGTCACCTAGACATAGTTGGTCTAAGGTACCTGGAATTGGCAATGGGACACTTCAACTTGATCAGTAATGCTTTGGCCTATATTCCATAAATCACTAAAGTTCTTTTCTCAAAAGAATCACAGAAAATGGCATCAGTGCCCCCACAACCTCACAAAAGGACACTTTTGAAATATTTAAGTGAATTTTACTTCTACTTTTCTGATTCATATCTGAGTCAGCAACCTCATTTCATCATCTTCCTGCTGGTTAGACTGATGGAAGAGTATAGTCATGTTGCTTCCTTAAAATTTTTGATGACGTGTTTGTACCCTGAAATTTACATTGACATTTACTTCATGGGCTTGTTGTGCACACTGTCACAATTATCTGATGTGTCATCATAATTAGATAACTGATTACCTGGTGTGTCATCATGGCTTATAAAGGATACTCTTGAATATAACTAAGGTTAAAAAGAGGATATAGATAGGAAATGTAGATAGAGAACAAAGAGAAGTTAATCTTTAAGGGATGATAAATTTGACTTGTTATTTTAATATGAAGTAAAATGACAAATATGATACTTTCTGAAAAATCTTATAATAGTAAATATTCTTGTGAAATCTGCCAAGCTATGTGTTTCATTATAAGATCTTTTGTACCTCCCCAGACTAAACAAAGTAGTTCAAAGATTATTTGGACACTTGAAAAGACTACTTAAAAATAGAAAATAGTCATAATAATTAAGAATTGATTAAAATGAATAGATATTGAATTCAAATAACATTCAAATGTTATCCTAATCTGTGGTTCACTGCTACATAGGTCTTCATCTAAAAGAAAGATAATAGCTGACATCTAACTAAAAGTGAGTTTTGTCATATTGTTTTTCTTTCCCAAAGTTCAGTTGAGTGATTTTATGTCAGTAATGAGTTAGAGGAATAAATTCTGTTTGTTTTAGAAGTTCCATCAGGGTGGAAGACACCAACAATAAAAATGTCTTACTAGTTTATAGTTATTGGTTTCTTAATCTATGACCCAGAGTACTGAAAACTTCAGAAAACTGCAGGTTATTTGTTGAGTATTCAAATTGTGTGGGGTTAAATAAGTGTCATTGTTGAAAAGCAGAATGAATTTGGAGAATTGTCAACATATGATCCTTTCTTGAGAAACTTATCACTGAAATGAAACCAGATAAACCTTCATAGATTTTCTATCTAATACTTGTTATACACAGCTGCAAACATTCTTGCTTTCTGTCTCTTGCTATTAACAAAGGACTTATATAACTTCCTGCCTAAAATTGATCACTGTACCTCTGTTCTGAGAAATGGAGTAGATATCCAGAATAGAGTGGAGGGATATATATTGGAACATGTGTAGCCAAGGTGTTTTAGAAAATCCTATCACTTCAGTATTAATTCTGAGATGAATAACAGACTCCATCTAAGCCCATACATTGTATCTCTAAAGTATTTGGTAGTTCTGGTTGAATTGTTACCTGGAGTCTAAGAAGTCTCTTCAATTTCAAATAGGGTGCATTATTAAAATGGTATTTAGTATATAGAGAATATTTCCTGTGCATGCAAGCCTGTCTAAACACTTTACTAGTATTAATGCCACATAAACTTGCTAGTGACCCTATGAAGTAGGTCTATTTTTACCCCTGTTCTTCTAAAGAGGCAGGAATGTGGGGGCAGAGAGGTTCAGTAATTTGCAAAGAACATGAAGCTAATGGTAGCCAGTATTTGAATTATCTCCCTCAGTACTTACTGTTAATTACTGTCAAACATAGGCCAAATAATAAAAATATAAACAAGGTTCCCAGTAATTTATCAACATATAAATAAATTTGAAGAATCTCTTTCACAAGTCTCACAAATATCTTTTATTTTTTTCTGTATTTTATTATTTCTAGCCCAGGGTTTCCCAGTTATTATGAATATTTCATGAAGAATTTTTAAGAATTATCTAAGTAAAATAAGATAAACTGATGTGGCAGTGTGGCTTTCCATAATCTCATTGACCAATGTTTTACATCTTTTGCTCTGTTAATTGTACACTGACAGCTTATGTATACACTGAACTACTTTAATAACAAAATTCAAAGTTAATGTTGCTTAATATCACTAGATATTTATAAAGACCAACTTTAAACTAACATATAACAAGCTAAGTATATATTTTGCTTTTGTGTTTCTAGGTCATTGTCAGAGATTAAAGTATGATTATAATGATTTAAGTTCTTTAAAAATTCAAAACTTCCCTTTGGACTATTATTGTAGTTTTATTTTGTGGAAAAATGTTCTTGAGTCCATAAAGTCAATAAGAGTATCCCAGTTGCCTTTTTTTTTGTATGAATGGAAAATATGGTGGATATACATTTATTAAAGTTTAATCATAACTACAAAAACTTCAATGTTCTTTTATACTATGAGCAAATGGTCTACTAATATTCAAGTCTACATTTTAAAGAGTCTTCTTTATTAGAAAACTTATACATTGTCTTATCATTCTAGTATTCCTATGAATTAATCTTTTTACAAATATTCAACTTAGTTGTACTAGAAGTAATTTTTCAAGATGACAAAAAATGGTTCAGTTCCATGTCATATTTTTAATATTTTCAGAGAAAAATCATTTCACAAGCAACTTATTTATACTTATGTATTTATTTTTGTATTTTGTTATTATGTCATTAGGCAAAGTTATCTTCTGAGACTGAGTGTTGAAGGAGTTGGATATGTCAAAGGTTTCAGATGTGAGGATGGGTATCTGTTGAGTTCTAATTATTGATGGTGACATGGTTAGATCTGTGCTTTGCATCAGTCACTCTTGGTATAGAGAGGAGGTTAAACATAACAGGAAGATAAAAGTTAGGAAGAAATAAGCACCTTTCTTGATTTTTTTTAAGTGAAGACATTAACTTGGGGATGCAGAGAGTAGATGAGCTGTAGAAGGAAGATCAGATGAAAAAGAATGGGAGGCATAAAGCAACATACTAATGAGAATTCTGTAAGGACTTTGATCTGTCCACATACAATTTCTTTTCTTAAAACACCAGTGCAAATTACTCATGAAAAACCACTTCTTCCCTTGTCCCATAGGTTCAGTTTGTCTTTCAGCATACAATTCATACGTGATGTATTATAAATTAGATTGGGATGGACTAGTGACCATGATGTTGTAGCAATACTCATTCCCAGAACTTAGTTTTTACTCCTTTACTAGATTCGTAGAATAGTGTGTGGAGCTACTAGAGTACCTGGTATAGAAAATGACTACCAAATTGTGGTATGGAGAAAGCTAAATCAATGGTGTCATTATTTTATCTCCTTGATTCAATCCTTTCTGAAGCTATTTTGTTCATTACATTCCTTGTTCTTTTTTTCTTATGATAATTTGGATTGAACTTTTATCTTTTTAAATAGAATCTTGAATATTCCATGAGGCTTGAAGGCTCTTATTTCCAAATTTGCTTATGCAAAGCATTATGGGTAGTATAATAAAATGTAGAATAAAGATCTATAGATTTTGGATATTGATGTCTTTTGAGTTTTTACTTTGCAAACAAACAGTATATGTTATTGCATTTATATCTGGCTTAAAGATTCATAAAACTGATTGAAGTTCCTCATAAGAACTGTCTGTACCCTTGGTTTTAGATTGCTTAGTAAGTATTTATTTCTAAATTATATATTTTTGGTCAAGTAATTTTGTTTTCATAATGATTTTTAAAACTTTGAATTTGTAGTATAAAATCAATAATGATGAGAATCACTGGAATTGTTACTATTTTTTGATTATCTAGGTAAATGCACATTAGAAATGTGAAGAAATACCATTAATATTATTTTGTTTTTGTGAAGAGCTAGTTGGACCACCATTATTAGTCATTTTACACAACCAAGTTAAATTGTTTCATTTTTTACTAAAAGCCAGGAGACAATTTGAAATGACTTCCTATAATCTTTGTTATTTTCTTTATATTGTAAAATATACAAAAATAAATATGGGTTATCATTATAATTTATACCTGGAGATAAGGGTGTTCATATAACATGAAGACTTTCCTTACTTATGACCATTGCTTAGTCATTTAATCCAATAATTTGTTGCTACAAATTATTTTTTGAAAAGCAATATTTTTACTCAAGTTCAATGGGCATATTGCTCATAATTTTAACTAAACCAGAAATTGATCATAATTAAAGAATTCTCCAAAATCTCAAATCCTGAAAACTATTTAGTAAATGCTTCATTTTATTAAATGTATTTTTACCAAAGAATAATGGCAGCATAGGCCAATAGAACTCAAGCATGGAGTGAAAAAATATATTCACTATTTTACTTTCATCTTTTTATTGACAGTTTCTAACCAGCAGTACTGATAATTTTTCTTAGATGTTTCCTAAAACTACAGATCAAGTGTTTATTTTTATAATTTCTCTGAGTTGTTGGTTTTATTCCTTCTCAAGGTGATGTTTACCTACTAAACCAAGAATATGCTGTAATTTGCGCTTATTTGGAATTTTCCAGTATAAAATTTAAAAGAAAATATTCGTGTAGGATATATTTTTAACTTTGATTTTTGCATATACTTTACAAAATAATTTTTCAAAAATCATCATAGTTTCCTTCTGCATTTTTCTAGCATGGTTCCATTTTATATATTTAAATCTTTATCCATCTGTATTTGTGTGTGTGCGTGTTTGTTTATATGTTTGGCATATATATATCAATAGGTTTTATTCAGTATTTTTCCCAATTGTATGCAAGTTATTTTAGCCCCTTTTGCTGAATAAGGTGTCCTTTCCTCACTAATTTTAAAAATAATTCATCCTATCCTGTGAAATGTTCACCCTCCAAAAATGTCCAAACATTCTAATATATTCTCCAAGATCAGAGAGAAGTTGGTCTGTTTTGTTCATGTTCTGTCGTGATCATCCAGAATAGAATAGTGGCTGCCACATAGAAAGCACTTAATAAACATGTGTTGAATGAGCTTATGCTATTTTTGTAGGGTACTATATAACCTGACATATTTCTCTTGAACTTCTCCTATGCCTCAGAATATTTTCAAATGCAGATTAATGAGAAACTGTGGGCAACTCCCAGTGGAGTAGTTTCAACTCAACCACTCTCATTTCCATTAAAGAAAATTAAAAGAAAAATGTAGCATTTTGAGAGTGACTTTCTCACACTTAGATGTTGAGACTTATGAAAAATAAAATCATATATAATCTTTGATGTTTATCATTAGAATCAAATTGCAATGTAGACTACATATGAAGAGAAAGAGTGCCTGTGAATACAGCCATAGTGAGAAATTAGATACTCTTTAATAGTCAGCGTGGCATATCCTCAACTCCTAAGAGAGGATATGAAGCTAAGGAAGTAGCTGTGCATTCTGATTAAGTATTTATTGACCTCTCATTTAATTCCCACAGTAACCTACACAGGCCAAGAAAGATTACAGTCCCCAAGGTCATTCATCTTGAAAAAATTTCTACAGTTCTTGACTACACTTTTGTCTAAAAAGACCAAACTCTCAACTGTTGGGCTGCCCTGTTATTTCTGTAGGATCCATAACTTTTCAGTGTGCAACATTGTTCTTCCCTTGAATTAACAAATAATGCTCTGAGAAAGTCAGTAGATAGAGCTGGGACATAATTCTGAAATTGGTAGACTATATTAATAAAGTGTTACATCAAATAATAGTTTGTGACATAAAGCTTAAGTATAGAAAATTTCCAGTTTGCTGAACTCTGATTTTTATTTGTATTTCTTTGACAAGTACAGAGGGTTTGGGCCAATGCAGAAAACTCATTTCCTGTCATTATGTCAGAAAGGCTACAAAGTGCAGGACCCCTTTTCTTGTACTGAGCATGGAAGAACTCCTCAGAGCCATAGCATGTAAGAATCCTGAGGTTATAGGTTCAACTGACTGAAAATAGGATACACAATGAAAAAAAGAAAGATTTTGGGCCAAATAGGACCAAGTAGCAATTAAAAAAAATCTATGTTAATTTTTCTGAGACTATGTGGGTGTTTTCAAGAAAATTGTAATGAAGTTAAGCTTCCCTTTAAAACCAACTATTACACTGAAAGAAATTCAGTCTCTAATTTCATTTGATATAAGAGGGTTTTTATAAATTTTCAACTACAGGGATTTTAAAAAATCAGTCTTAAAATGAATAGAATGTATTCAGCATCCATCCCACCTTGAATAGCTGTAATGTATATTTATTGTTTGTTCCATACAATTTTCTTAAATATCACAGTGAAAAGAGCCTTTTTAAAAAAATCTATAAATGACCCTTTATGATCACATTACTGAAATACTCCTTTTCATATCTTTTGTAGTATACACATTATCTTTGGATATATCTATTCAAAGTAGATGAGAATACTTTTTCCATTTACTTTATTCTGTTTCTATGAAAACATTTCATCACCAAGCAGCATATTCGCATTCATTAGTAATTACTTGTACACTGTCCAATTTGTATCCGGTGAAGGCTTACAGGAGAATAATTGCCGAACTATGTCAAGAGAAGGGCTTAACCAATGCTGGGTTATAAAATCCAAATATTCTTCACTCAGAAATGACCCAGAAATTCTTATTGGCTTTAAAATGTCTAATTATATCACTGCTTTTCTATACAGATCATTGTGAGTGAAAATTATTCACTTCTTTAATCCAGCCTCTCATAATTATTCCAGTTTTATAACTGCCCTCACTTCATTCTTCACCTAACCTCTTCCTTGCTGTCTCCGTGATATCCCTAGTAACTTGAAGAAAGTAGTCGAGCCAGCCATTCACAGACTCATAAGCAAAAGGAACTTAACTCTCCTGCTATTTTAGTTTCATTGAATTATGTTCTTATTTTGTTGGAGGAATATTATTCAGGCTAAGGAATATAATCACAATAAACTTTTTTTTTGGTGTGAAGCATCATTTAGATGTTTAATTACCTGAAAAAGTCATTTCCTACTTTATATATACATTCCCTATGTGCATAATCCTTTAATTATTAATTGAATTTATAATTCTGGACTTAAATGTGCCTTTGTTTGCACCAAATGTTATGAAGTATCTGTTTCTTAATCTCTAATAATTATGCATAAATTTCTGTTTCTTTAAATAATTTTGAAGTCATGTTAGATTAACTAGTCAGTGTTTTTATAGGTTATCAGTAATTTCTTATACAGATTGCTTTTAGAATTTGCAATCTAAATTTGCCTTTTCATATTTACATGCAATATGCTTTGCTCTAGACCAAAGAGCTTTAGATCAGTTGCAGCATCTAACAGTGCCCCATTTTCTTGTGAATTTGGTGGTAAATGTAGAACTAAAATCAGTTCAGCAAATGGATTACAAAAATGTCACATTGTTAACAAGAGGTAGATTGAGTGAGAGTCACTATGAGCCTGCCCACATCCTCGTTTTTCCCCCCTATGTAGGTTGACATAGCCCTCCCAAAGACAAATTTCAGTCTGTAGAACAGAACCAAACTTGTCATTATTTTTGGTTGAACCAAGTCGATAGGAAGAAACTAAAGGCAGTCTCTAAGCTCTGTCTGTAACTTTTAACAGGTTAACTTCTCCCAGGAGAGAAATACGTGCCAGAATCTATTACCTCCAAAAAATTCCCCTTCACATAATCTCCCTAGATGGAAGATGATATAAGGCTGTAAGCCAGGAATGGTTGAGGACCCTCACATCTCAAGGAAACATTTGTTTTCAGCCAAGTATTTTCCTGCTATGGCTTGAAAGTATCTCCCAAAAAAGTGCATTTTAGAAAGTTAATTCCTAATGCAATACTGTTAAGAGATGGGACCTTTAAGAGGTGATAGGTCATGAGGGTTCTGCCCTCAGGAATAAATTAAGGCCATTATCATAGGAGTGATCATATATGAATGGGTTTGACTCCCTTCCTACTCTCATTCTCCATATACCCTTCCACCATGTGATGCATTCTGTCATGTTATGAAACAGCAGGAAGGTCCTTTCTACATGCCAGCACTTTCATATTGGTCTTCTTAGTCTCTGGAATTGTAGGCTGAGTTTTGTTTACTGAATTGTCCAGTCTGAGGTACTCTGTTCAAGCAGTTTGAAACAGATTAAAACACTCTAGAGATGTTTCTCAGGAAGATTTTAGTGAAGCAATGTTGGCCACTTGCATCACATAATAAATGTATAGTATACTAACTTTCATATGTGTATATATCATTAGAGGATTATCTTTTGGGAATCCCAATAAATTCAAAAAAGGCGAAAGACCTCTACATTGAAAACTACTAAAGAATTTGAAGAAGACCTTAGAAGAAGAAAAGATCTATAATAACTCTTGGATGGGCAGAATTAACATTTCCAAAATGGCTATAATACCAAAAGCACTATCCAGATTTAATGCAATTCATATTAATACCCAATGACATTCTTCATACAAATAGAAAAAGCAGTTATGAAATTCATTTGGAAAAATAAGAGACCCAGAATAGCTAAAGCAATCCTTAGCAAGAAAAGTAAAACTGGAGGTATCACAAAAACAGACCTTAAATTATACTAAAGAACTATAGTTACAAAAGTAGCATGATACTGGCACCAAGACAGACACATAGACCAATGGTACAGAATAGAAAACACAAACTCACATAAACTGTTATACTAGACAAAGGTGCCAAAAACATATTGGAGAAAAGATAGCACCTTTTATTTGTTGAAGAGGCTAAGAAAACTGGAAATCTGTATGTAGCAAAATGAAATTAAACTGGTCTCTCTCATTCTGCACAAAACTATACTCAAAGTGGATCAAGGACTTGGGCATTGGAACAGAGACCTTGTGCCTAAAAGAAGAAAAATTAGGCCCAAATCTCCATATCAGCTTAGGAACTGACTTCCTTAACAAGACTCCTAAAACACAAGAACTAAAATAAAGAATCAATTAATGGGATGGATTCAAACTAAAAAGATTTTTTATAGCAAAGGAAACAAGAACGTGAAGAGAGCCTATGGAATAGGAGAAAATCTTTACCACCTGCCCTTCAGACCATTAATCTCCAGGATATATAGAGAACTTAAACTTAACACTAAAAGCGAAATAACCTTAGCAGTAAATGATCTAAGGAATTGAACAGTTTATAGAAGAAAAAAGTTTGGTCAACAAATATATGAAAAGTTA